>NW_009260268.1:5912220-5947681 GCF_000687185.1 Egretta garzetta | reverse complement strand
CCTGACAGGAGGCTGTAGTGAGGTGGGGGTCGGCCTCTTCTCCCTGGTAACAGATGATAGGACAAGGGGGAATGGTTTGAAGCTGCGCCACAGCAGGTTTAGGCTAGACATTAGGAAAAACTTCTTCACGGAAAGGGTTGTCAGGCTCTGGAATGGGCTGCCCAGGGAGGTGGTGGAGTCCTCATCCCTGGAGGTATTTAAAAGAAGGATAGATGAGGTGCTTAGCGACATGGCTTAGTGGTGGGATGTCAGGGTTAGGTTA
Source organism: Egretta garzetta (assembly GCF_000687185.1). NCBI lineage: Eukaryota > Metazoa > Chordata > Aves > Pelecaniformes > Ardeidae > Egretta > Egretta garzetta. The sequence goes on along the minus strand of NW_009260268.1, from coordinate 5,947,419 downwards.
AAGGTTGGACTCGATGATCTCAAAGGTCTTTTCCAACCAAAGTGATTCTATGATTCTATGATTCAGGAGAGATGGACAAGAATAAAGGTCATGTATAATATATTCTGAAGGGAGAAATATTTTTAAATAATGGAGTTTTTATACAGACAGTAGGAAAATAATGAAAAAAAAGGATATGAAGCTGAATTTTATATATCTTTTTAATACAGTGAGGCAGTAAAATCAATGGTATTTGGCAAATGTGTGTATGCGTGCATGTGACTGGCTTAAATATGTTTGGGTATTTGGGTGAGAAGCCTCATTGGTGCTTGCCAAAAGCTACATAAATCCCACCTCAGGTAGGTGATGAAGATGGGGGAGCCAGATTTTCTAAGCCAGAGAAGTGGGGTGCTTATTTTAGCCTGGCATGATTTCAAAAGTGACACTACATCAATGCAAGAAGACTGCTAAAGCAATATCGCTAGTCAGCACCTCATCTTGGTTATTTCCAGTTGAAAAGTGCACTGATAAAAAAGAAAGGGAAAGTTACTTACCAATAGCCAGAGTTCTTTTACATATCTTGTACACATGAATATTTGTTTCGTAAGTGATCACATACCAAGGCTCTTGAAGTGAAGGACTTTTTTTTTTGCTGCTTTTGCATTGTCTAGAGAGATTAGATATTTTCCAGTCTCTCTACTTATTTCATTCTCAGGCATAAAAGGCATGCCTGCAACACGACCTTCAGTTAGCTATCAACTACACATTTCCAGAACATAAAGAGACTTCCAGAGAGACGGCAAGGAGATTTGGGAGTGAATGTATGAGTCTCAGAAGAATCCCAAGCACTGTAAATAAGCCTTTCCTCTTTGAGTGTTTGCTCCACACACATTCATACAGCTGGTCACTCCTGCATGTTTGCAGGAAGGTGTTTGGACTCCCCAGTGAAGACTGGTCTAATTTCTGGCATTTGTTCATAGAATTATCCAAGGGTTAGAAACTGCTCCCCTGACCACTTATATTAATTCCTTATCCTTTGAAGACGGTAAGCAAGACACTTAGCTGAATATGTGCAGGTCTACAGATTTTGAATAATTGCATTTCTTCATTGAATCAATAATGCACGATTAATGTTTTGCATTCCTCAAGAATTCAGAAAATCAGATAGAATTTTAAAAGCAGTTCTTATTTATTTAGAATCTCATTTATCATATATGAACTTAATTCCACTATTTTCTTTCACAGTCATTAAGAACGAAAATACCCACATAGGTAAGAACTGTGGCAGATTAAAATCTTTTTAACGTTTTAAATGTACTCAGTTTGGTGTCTTGAAATGTAAAGACATTTACATTATATAATATATTTGGTTACACAGATGAGATGGACTTGTCCCTGTAGTTAATTGAGAAGTATTTGTAATGCATTTTAAATAGTCTTATATGAATTGTGTTGAGAAATCAAATAGAAATGCTTCTACAATTCCAAGCTTCTAAGCAGCTTTTAAATCATTGTAATTTATTTAAGCTATCATCTCAAAGTATTCCATAACGGGAATCCCTTACTCTCATTTATGATGGGCTGGGATACAAGGGAGACTATTCAGTCATAGGTGACTAGAAAGCTCAAGATCTGACACTTTGTCAACTATCAACATTAAAAAATGATTTGGTGACATTGGGAATGCACTAGTTACTCTTGGCTTCAGACTAATTCAAAGATCAGACCTTAATATCACTATCACTATCTCTTTTAGGGCCTCTTGAAATGTTCCTAAAATTCATACTTATACGTATGGTGTCCACACTATACACATTTAATGTTTTTACTATTTTTTTTTTAACTTCAGACCACTTGTAGTCTGGTTCCAAAGACCAAATGCCTGTTGGCAGCTGGATTGCATTATGTTGTTCCTGGAGTCCATCTTCTACTTCAGTTTCATTAAAAAAGAAATGTTAAAAAATCCAGCTTCTACTTTCTGAGACCGATTCACAATGCAGACCAAAGCACAGTAAATAGGAAACTTGCTTAAATCTCATTGATACTTCTGTTTCCAGGACTGTTTAAATACACACACTACAACTTTTCAGATGGTTCTTCCCCTGTGCGGAGTGAATTCATGTTAATTTTAATCTGCTATGCATATTTTATATATTAGTCTGATTCATACATTTTTATAGCTTCTAGGATAAGAAACTATTTAAAGCCCTTAGTTTTGCAAAAAGGGTCTGTGTTTCTCAGCTATCCACATTTTTACATATGGATGTGTTTCACTATGCTGTTACCTGGGGTAGTGATGTTAATGATATGTATGCAACTGGATAGGAGGTGTATAGAGTGAAGGTTAATTCCTAAAAGTTATTGAAAAGCACTTTGTCAGTTATAGAATAGCCTCTATGGTAGCAACAAGATACCTTATTTTGTTACCTTTATTCCAGGCAGTGTGAAACTTGTTTTTTTGAGTTGTCATTAAAAGGTACACAAGTTCTTTGAATGAAATAATTATTTTGTTGATAGTATCCAATCTGATATATGGCTAAAAGAAATATGTACCAAAAAGAGTTTAGCTACTATTTAGGGATGAAAACTGTTTCTTCATTAGTGTTAACTTAGATTTCACCATTTTTTCAATGGGCTAGAGGTAGTTCAATGAGAGGAAAAGATCTGCAGCAAGTATCCAGTATCCCAGATTACAGATAAAATCTGCTCAGAGTAATTACTTTGAAAATATTTTTGGATTTTATCCATTTGGAACAGGATTTCATTATTATTCATAAATAGAAGAAAAAATGGTTTTACCTGAACTAGGCTTTGCTTAAGACTAACATCTAAACTGGAAGATCTACATAATTAGATAGTCATTCTCACTATAATGCCTTTTTAAGTCTTGCAGGGTAATTTCTTCTTTCTTCTCACTTTTCTTCCTCCCTACACCCATTATTTGAAAATGAATATCAGGAAATATTGTGTGAATTCCTTTTATTTACAATGACATAGAAAATCAACTTACATTTTCAGGATTCATCTTCAATTTTAAACATTTCTCAGACTTGATTCTGAGGTGCTTGATTGGTATTTGATTCTGTTGGCCAACTATAGGAATCTGTTGCCATTTGAGGTGCCCCAAAACATCCCATATTCTATACAGCTTCTGGTTCAGAACATCTGTTTTCCACAGGTGGTATGTACAGTCCAGCCCCATGAGGTTCGCCTGATACTCTGAGTCATCTAAAATACCATCAGATGCTAGTGAATGTCAGCAGAACAAAATGATAGTTTGATTCCATAAGTGATAAGCATCTTTACAAGGAATCAGAGATCTAATTCCACTAAAAATTAACATGAACTAAGGAATCTTTTTCCTTTGCTTGTGAATACAGTTTTTCAGTTTTTCGGAAAAACCTAGAGGTTTCTTGTTGTGCTTCTGTGAAATTTAACAAAGAAAGAATGCAAATCACCATTACAATTTTTTTTAGTCAATTAAATTCTACATTTAAATCAAATTGACATTAAAATTAACCAAAATAATATAAAGGACCCCAAGGAAGGCAAAAAAAAAAAAGCTTCACAACTTTTGGAAACTGCTTTAATCAATTTCTATGCTTCCTGCGTTGGAAGAAAAAAAAATGCGTGTTTCACACACAGCTAGTTAAGAATAGTTGAAACTATTGAAGAGTATGTTCACTGTTTCCTGCTGGTGTAAATTTTCATGCATCAGATGATGCTGTTAGGATGTCAGTTTTCATCTGTTGATGGTTTCCACAGTATCCACCTATCTTTCAGCATCATATGAGCAGACTTTAGGGCTTTTACAGAGCTTTAGTGAAATTAAACAGAGTTCAGTCACAGGAGGTTCACTCATTTGGAACAGTAAGGCAGGTCAGTACAACTATTCTATCTGGATTTTGATGTGCTGAGCATTTGTCTACCATTACTTAGTTTATCCCTTTGATATTCATAATTTTTACTGTGTTTTCTTTCTTGAAAAAAAAGTTACATTTATTTTATGAACTTTTGGAAATGTGGCATTAATAATAGTTGAAATGGTGCCACCAAAATATAGTAATGGTTTGATTACTGCTGAAATTCCATTTATTTTTAGTTCCTTTCTTCTAGAACTATTAAAGTCTTATGTGCATAAACTTTGCATAAATGAAAGTTAAGCCAGCAGTGATTGTCATAATGTAGCTATAAATACCATCAGATGCATTCTTGGTTTATTTATATATTTATTTTTTTTAAATAAGCAACAGCCACTGTTTTCAAAGCAAAGCCCTTGACATTTAGGTGTAAAGAATTCGAGTAACTGGGTGAGCAAAGCATATTTTGAAAATATGTTTTACAATAAAGGCTTGTAACAGCTTGGTTTTCCTTGCTTACTACTTATATGTTATTAAAGAAATTACAGAAGTTATTCGTTATCAAGTTGTTATTTTAACACTACTGTTATTGAGGCTGTGTAGAAGTTCTATAAGCTGTCTTCAGTTGGCTGGTTTTGCAGCCATAATAAATATAAGCACAAATAAGGTTTCTTTTTAAGACATAATCTTTACTAAATTATTAAATAGGAATTCTAGGTCTTAGCACACTGTCTGTACTCTTTTGAATGCTTATATATTGTGACTTAAAACCACAGTAACAAACTCTCAGGTACATTTGGAAAGTTCCACCTCTTTTCCAAAACAAAAAAAGACCTATAATCAAACTAATCAATCAGAGAGGTGATGGTCTAGCAGAGGTGGTTTACATAAAAGGCATGGTCACATAAGGGATGTCCGATCACCTCAAAGCAAAGGCACTACAAACAGAACTCAAGTCACATTTGAGCAGTTCCCGAGCCCATTCTGTTAAACACCAGAGGGCTTGGCAGCAGGGGAACACAGCACAAATGCACATATGCGCGCACACACACAAAAATGCCTATACATACACACAGACTGATATTCACTGGAAGGTCCCCAGAGATATTGAAGGGCTTGGACCAACAGTGATATAATAAAATCCTGAGGTAAAATCTGACTGCTTTTTAAGTCCTTGTAAATGCTCTCTTCAGTCACAAACCAGAACAAAACCCCAGGTCAAAATGCTGTGAAGCCAGAAAATTCAGATGCAGTTCTGTCCTTGAACGTTCCTGTCTGTGTAACGAACAGTTTCTCAAATCTATCTTTGTATCAATTCATTTCAAGGAGTTGATAAGAATTTTATCTTCAAGTCCAGTTGAAAGCAATTTTGCTCACAAAAATAGTTCCATTTAAGTAATTTGGATAAATAAAGGCTGCAGCATCAGACTCCTAAAATGTGAACTTTTGGACTGCTAAGCTCAGTGGGAAAGATATAATATTCCTTTGAACACAATATTAACTGTTTTCCTTTTTTCTCAATAATACAATGAAGTTCTTGTATCTGGCATAATGTACGCAGTATTTTAAGCCCTCTTTGTGAGTAAAGGGCAGTTGCACTAAGTCAGTGCACTTCTAATGAGAATGCAATGTTAAGAGAGAATCAAAAAGATGTAAACATACTTGTTTTCTTCACATGATTCTCACTGGCATTTCCATGCAGGAGCAAACATCCCTATGGTGAATATTTACTTATCTTTTTTTTCCATATGAAATATTTGTCTGCCCTTGGCCTTGGCTTCGTCTTGGGGCAGGATTTTGTTAAGCAAAACAAAAAAGATAAGATAATATTCATCTCTGTTTGGCAATAACAGCAAAGCTAGCAAAAAAAAATGCATTGATCTTTGTCCACATGGCTGTAGCAAGAACAAAGCATATTTATGTTTTTTTCTATGTATGATAATAAGCCCCAGATAAAAAATGTATTTCTTTGTCCCTGAATCTAGCAATGGCAAGGACAAAATTACACAAACCCCAGTGTTGCTTGCAGTAGGCAGCAATGAAGGAAATGTTTTCATTAATTTGAAAAAAAATGTTTTAAATTTTGTTTAGAAGATCACACAGTATTTAGGTTTTTATTAACATATCTGTCTGTTAACATCCAGTATTAATCTCAGACCTCAATATTATATAAATGACTTCGAACTTGGCATGCAGTCGTGCCACAAATTTTAAGAAACACCTGACCATATACAAGCAGCCAAGGGATCTGCAAAAAGTTAACTCAAACTTTATTGGAATCAAGAATTGTTCACTGTTCCATACTCTGTCTTTTCAATGTGGCTTCTGATTGTGCGGCCAGCCGATTGACTTGACTGACTGTGACTGATGCAGCCTTTGGACTGTCTGGGTGTATTATTTCATCATTTTAATCACAGCGCAGTATCTAAGCTATTTAAATTAGATGTATATGAAAATGCAAAGTTATGTGGTTTGTGTCAGCCAACGTAATCTTGTAATTGCAAGATTCTAGGCACTTTTAACTTTTGCTAAAATAGCATATTTTTTTCTCATAGTAATTTTTATTTTAATTGTACTTGCGATCCTTTATTCCTCATTATATGAAAATCATTATAAATTAATTCTAATTCTTTACTTATTTGTAATATAATTGAATGACTTCAAGATAAAATCACCATTCACCCAGAGATACACATAGTAGAACTGGGAAACCTGTAGTGCTTTTTTTTCTTCAAATTAACTGGAAGTCAAATGAGACCCTGTCTTAACAGATTTTGTGTTTTTACAGGATTGTAAAGGAAGGATGCATGATTTCTTGTAACACTCCTAAATCATCTGTTCTACAAGTCAAAAACACCCTGGGCAGTATTTATGGCTGCTTAAGATGTTAGAGATCTTAGTCCCTCCATACCTCAATTAATGTTTAAAAAACAACAAAATCTAATTACTGGGTCCTCCTTAAAGTTGTATCTGTGCAACCTGTTTTCCAAGAGAGATGTTTCATCCAGAGCCACCCTGCCTGTAAAAATCTGAAAACATGGTAGGACGATCTCTGATAGGAGGACTGTGTCTCTGTGCTCAAAATATACTTCATGGAAGCAATTAATTAATTAATTTTCCCATAGAAACTAATGGAGGTCTTCATGAGACTTCCATAAGGCAACCTCTTGAAAGGATAAAAATTGACTGAGAGAAAGAAAAGAAAACCTGGGATAAATAGTAAATTCCTGTATAAGTTAACGGTCATACTGGCACTTTGTGAGGTGGTTCTTGTGTGACATCTTCATAAATAATTTGGAAATACGAAGAGCTTCTATGGGAGTAGATTAAGGAACTACAGAAAGAGAGATCTGAAAAAAGAACCAGAGTAAAATTCAACATCAGCAGTTTCAAGGACTATAGAAAATAGATAGATTAATCCATATTTGTCAAAGTGATCTTATCCCTTTACCCAAAGCACCTTGAAGTATCAAAAAATTATGATCTTGGGAAGCCAGAAACATTTGGCAATTAACTAATGTAGGACATTTGAAAATAATTTTTCTCCTACCATCAAAGATAGCTCTAACAATATTGCCAGATTTCTGAAAATCACAGATTTTATATATTCCTTTAATTCTCCAGGACAAATTTCACAGACACAAAAGCCACAGAAATTTTGATCCATGAAAGACCTAAATCAAAAGGAGAAGACAGTATGTAGTAGCTGTTGTAATCAGGTCCTAAATATGGGAAGGTGGTGTGGGTTTTTTCTTCAGACTTTAAACCAGTATGGATTCCATTAAATCTAAATGAGGTCTAGACGAGGTATTATATTTCTGTAAAACTTTTTTTTTCTTTTTTCTTTTACCAATTATGTCCAGATTTTGAAATATAATGAGAATTAGTTTCTTTTCTGTTCTACCTTACTGCTTTTCTACAGTGCATGAATACTTGTCTGCAATCTTAAAAAAAAAAAAACCAAAAAAAAACCAAACTGAGAAAATTATGATTATGATTAAGTTCTACTTTACAAATGTTTCAAGCTTGTAATGACTTGACATTTTTTTGCTTTGGGTTGGAACAAACACTTGAACCTGAGAACTGCTTACATTTCTCGCTGAATCAAGTAAAACAGGAAAAAGGAAGACAAACATAATTTATCCAAAAATTAAAATAGTATATATTCCAATATTGGAATATTCTGTCCTTATATTATATGTTAATATTATAGGCTAATACCTTGCTGCACTTCTATGTAGTTAATAAGGCTTCTAATAATATTATTTTGTTAGCAAAAATCACACTAATTAATATTGATAAAGAAAGGGAAAAAAGTCTATGGCACCAATATCTTCCTCAATTTATTATTGAGATTTTTTTATTGTTTTGTTTTCACTAATTTTTGTTAAAAATTATGGGTTTCATAAAGACTTTGGGGTGGATTTTTTTTCCATTTTGAGCATTGAATAATAGAATTGAAAACATAAATGCTGACACAATGTAACCAGAAGTGAGAAAACAAAGGAGGTGTAATAATGATAAAGTTACGTAATCTTCTAAAGTAATGTCACATTCAACTAAGAAGCCTAGTAAGGCAAGGAGGGTAACACTTCATGTCTTAGTAGATAAAGCTATGGCTTTCTTTTTGTTTCACTGCATTTTAATTCCTAAAGACAATATATTTTTTTTGTTTGTTTCTTACATGAAAAACAAACAAAAACATATCAGTATTACTATAAATTTAAGAGCTAAAAATGAATGTTGAAGTTTCCTCATAGTATTGGGGGTTGGACTAGATGACCTCTAGGGGTCCCTTCCAACCCAAAACATTCTATGATTCTATGATTTCCAATGGATTTGAAATCTTCTAAAACTGATACAATGAAAATTCTGCCAAGCCTCAAGTCAGAAAGCACCTTAGTTATTAACATTTGTTGCATCTAAAGACTGTAGAATCAAACTGGGCAAACAAGATGATGATATGATTCTGAATACAAAGATTTTATTTCCTGGTTAATGAATAGGAGGTCAGTGCGGGTTGTCATAGGGGCAAACAATTTGTTCCTAGGACTCTTGGAATTTTAACAGGACAACATTTTCAAAGACAAAAATACTGAAACAGAATTTATGACCCACATTCTGAGCTTAGATATATGAATGAGAGTCTTATATTGAAGCTGCTTAGAAATCTAAGGACAAATTTGTCCCTCAGTGTGTAACTCCAGATGAAATATACTATAGTTCTGTGCATCTTTACTTTAAAATTTGGAACGATGATTCAATGCTTTGAAGTTCCAGGTTTTCTAAAAGGATTTTCTCTTTGCTTTTTTCTTTATTTATTATCTGCATCTGCTAGCTGGACCCAGACAGTACAAAGGTAAATTGGCTGATTAACAGCTCTTTCAAGAACAAATTAAGGCGCCAAGATAGAACATTATCTAAAAAAACAGTATTAATAAGAATAAAAATGCAATGCCACTCTGAAAACTAGACCTGAAGTTACTGTGTTCAGTTTGCTCCAGATGAGTGAGTTGCTAGCATAATAGGAAGTGAAAGAAAAATAAATTCAGGCAAGTTGATGAGAAACACTTTCTTCAGTTGCCGAACAATAAATGTGAGAAGTCCCCACAGGGCGAAGTTGTGAACGTAGAAAACACTAGGGTCATTCAAGTAATGACTGTATATGTCTTGGGAAAATAATGTACAAGGAAAGGATGAACTTCAGTAGGCTGAATGGCCTTTTTCATTCTCAGTATTCATGCATCACAGCTGTCATGCTGCAAGGTATGTTAAAAAGGAGAGATTACATGCTGATGGCTGTGAGATCTCTTCATCCGAAACCCAGCTCCATATGTGTCTAGTTGAAGAGCTTCTGTTATTTGACACCCACCAAGTCAAGTTGCAATTTAGCCTTTCCAAGAGCTTTATTACCAAGCTCATTATTTACTTTTACTAAAATAGAAATAGCAACACATTGCACAAGTTATTTTGGTGTAAGCGCAGACCAAGTATCTTTAGGACAAAACTGTGGCATTCCGTCACCAGTTCTGAAGGGGTGTAGGCAGGAGGAAAGCAACATTTCTAAAGCAGGCATGATTTGCATGATTTGCTTGCCTCAACGAAGTGGTGAAAAGACCATGTTAAAAACCCTTCTGTGATCAGAACTCTTACGGACACACAAAGAACTTTCCACCTTATATCCTATGCCTGATGATTTACAAGGTATTAGCTTTCAATCCTGAACAAGGATCTCAAACACAGTAGTAGCAAAAGGTTATATGACCCATCTAAGATCTCAGAAATCCCTGTGCACTTTAAGATGTGCTTCATTGAAACAACTCTAAGGAATGCAGAAGAATAGTACAGTTGTTATTACCTTTCTGAAAGAAAATTTTTGCAGACGCCTTTCTTTTAGGATTTGTTGCTTCACTGGAACTGAAATGCTTTGAAAACTGAGGTCAGCTTCATTCTAACTAAGCCCAGAAATTAAAAAGAAGACAAAAATCTCTGCTCTGCCAAAGTTCAAAAAATGTTTAAATAGAGCAATAGCTCTTTAGAGTTTTCAGTTTGGAAACTGGTACCTACTTCAAATGTATTTATTTTCCACACCACTGTGACAATGTTAAAGTATGTTATATTATCACATTAAAATGACAAAACTGATACATGACAGTTCATAGACATGAAGAGATTTGAAAAACTCATGGAGATTTTACTAGTTCCCCTATTTCCATCCATAAGGATGATTTCTATTCTCTATATTTAATTTCTGCAGGGTTTGGAAAAAAATTTTGGTTCTCTCCAGTAGCAATTTAAGGAAAATTGCAATTTTGATTCATTAGTGTTTGTGCTAAGAAGCAGCTGATTCGAGGAGTTCATAATTTGTAGGAAAAGGAAGACAACTACAGGTGAAATTTTGATTTACCATAAATATATGTATGCTACTTGAAGTATTGGAATATCTTATTTCAGTACATTAGTAATATACAAAACCCAAATTATTTGATCTTATATATATGTATATTAGTATGTGATCATTATCCCAGTGAGAAATAATAACATTTAAGGAAATAACCGTTCTTGTTTCTGGTTTTTTTGTTTTTTTTTTTTAATTTTCGTACCTGTGACACAGCTATAATAATACCTATCCCATATTGTCTCTGAAAACTACTTCAGAGGTAAATGTGACCATTTGGCAATGTGACACATATGAATATAGGTAGCTGAATAGCAAAATTCAGTGTTTATGAACACTTGTTCAAAAATCTAATAGTTGTGCTGATCAGACATGTCTGTGTCTGGCATATTCATATGCCAGCTGGCTTTTCAGAAATGTCAGTATTTGCTTGTATTTGTGAAGAGTTTTCCCATTTAGAAAAGACTAGCTTACTGACTGGCAACATGAAAAGAGGTAAAAATCTCTGTAACTAGCCAGAAATGGCAACATAAGATTTTCAAAGAATGGTGAATGGTGGATAAGGACCATTCCAAACAGTTTATACATGCATACAGCTAATGTGCTAATTGAATGTTGGAATAACGGGGTTAAATTAAATTGACTGTGATAGCCAGTACCTCTATGTCTGGCAACGGTGGAATCAAGATGGTTTCTGGAGAATGCTTCTTTATTTTTGCAAGTTTTAGGCCTTCCAGTATAGCCCAATATAGTTTCAGGTTTTGGGGGATCAGTGGTGGTGGTGATGGTGGTTTCTTTTTATTTTTATTTTTTGACTATTAGTAATAAAACCAAGTGGGCTGTAATAAATTATTTTATACTTGCCTTTGATCCAGGTCTGTTTTTCACTAGTTTGCCATTATTAACAGAGATAGCTGGAACGCTAGTAAGCAGTAAATTGCCTGAAATAAATTATTTTTCAGGAAGTTTTCATTGGGAAGTTTCTCAGACACAAGACAAACTATCTCAGAAAGAGATGGTACCTGAAATCTATTCTACAACCTAATGGCTGTAACATTCAGTCTATATGTAAAATAACAGTTACTCTGGAAAAAAAAAAAAAATAAAAACACTTGATCTGAAGACCAGACTTCTAGAAAATATGAAGATACTATGACAGTTTTATGTGGTTACAGGCAGAGAGGAAGATTTTGGGGTTTTTTGTTTTAAATATTAAATTTATTTTAAATACTTAATTGTCTTTTCCATGTCCTGGTTGTTTGTGAGATTGCTTAGAAAACATTTCTAAGAGCAGTAAGGAAATAGTCTGGAAATGCTGATATTTCAGTCTCATCATATATATTTTATAGCACTTTGAAAAATAATTGGCTACCATAAGTCTTCCTTGCAAATAGTATGAAAAGTTGATTTCATCTGATTTAATCTGTCCAAATAAGACTAGTTGGAACCTGTTTTCAGTATTTTTAAATCCTTGCTTTTTAATTTAGCTGGGCAGACTGGAACCTCTGAGGACTATAATGGTTTGTTTGGTATGATCCATGTAATGGATGTTTTCTGTATAACACTTATATTAATATATTTTTGTTTCAAGTTTTAGGAGGTTATTTTTTGACTTGGTTGAGCAGCTAGAATGCTGCCTCAGCTAATTATATATTTGGTCTGCTATTTGTTTTTTAAATTAGATTCAGATTTTTGGCTTGGCTAAGTTGCCTAGACTCTAGAGTAAACAGTTTTCTCATACAAGTCAAAATCATCTAACTTTATGTGTCTTTTTGTGGTTTTAAGAAAAGACAAAAATATTTAGCTCATCTGCAAGATATATATGCTATATATATGCATAGCAATATGCAGTACCCTTTCATGTGTGTATTTTGGATAAATGTTTATATCACATCCTAGCCCTTCTGAAAATCCTTTATCTTATAGCCTATGACTTGTTTACATCAACATTAAGCATGTTTAGAAGACAGATTGTAGGAGAGTAATTTTACTTGCTGGCTAGGAAAGAGTTAATACAGTTTGGATTGATCTTGATTAGCACTTCTGTGCTACATCTGTAATAGTTGCTAGACCTAGATGACTCTTTCATGACCTCGCAGAATCATGTGTTGCATACATTTACCTGACAGGCCACTACTCCATCTACTTAGGTTCACCATAGACAACAATGATATACAGCCCTCAGTAGTCCCAAAATTACAAAAATTCTTTCCTTTCAGTGCTGCACAGGCTTTCTTTCGGTCCCTAGTCCTGACATGCTGTCTTGGATAATCTACAAACAACCCTCTTCACCTTTACTTACACTTAATCCATAGTGTTAAAGCTTCAAGTCTGGCTAAACTTTCTTCTTGTTACTTTACATGCATTTCAGAATATTTGGGGTATGGGGTATACTTGAAAAAGAAAAAAAATCAAAAAAGCCTGTATTCTTATGAATGAGACGTTTGTTGCCTGATTTCCAGAACAATTTTTCACATCCAAAAGACATGCATAGCCCAAGCAAACTCTGAAAAAGATCACCCACAAATACTGATGTTTAAACAAACTAACTCAAGTAAATGACTGATGTAATATTCAGCCAACACTCAGTTGTTTCAGTGTTGAGATAGAACACATATTACCCCACCTTGGATCTGCGATGAAAGATGCTGGTGATATAACCTCAGGTGAGATCATATAGCCCTAGTCAGGAGAACAGAGGTTTACTACCTGTGTACAAGCTCAAAGATAAGGCCTGGAAGATATATTTCACAAAGTCAGACAAAAACAACTGAAAAAAAAAATGCAGCTTACAGAATATCTACTGAATATTATTTATGCAGTCTGCAGTCCTTGAGGTTTACTACAAGTTTTTGTCCAGCTGTGTAAAATACCATTCCAGCAACAACCAATGTTATTTAAGTTATAAACACATTAGTGGGCTTGTTAATAATAGTTGTAACCAGGTATATCTATGGCACTGAAAAATAATAACCATTTTTAGGCTGTCATCAACTGGATTTTTAGCAAAGTAGTTGGATTATAGGTAATTGTCAGGTGTTCTGAGATAATAAATGTACATTTTAAAGTCCAGTTTTCTCACTGTGCTGCAATTTATGCTCCATGTAGCCTCTAGGCACAAGAGCTTCATTGTTCTGTTGAAAACTGGCTTTTTCACACTGAATGAAAGTAATTGACCATATTTAATGTAGCTTTTGGCCACAAATGTTGGCATAAATGCCTTTCACTTTTGCACTACAGGACTGTAACACACTTCAGCTACTAGGACCCATCAAAGAAACCAAATGTACTCCCTGCAAAAAGAACACCAAAATTCTGTGCAGTAGGTGTGAGGATTGGCTTGCTCTTTGGAACAGTCTATCTTCAAAGTTCATCGTAAAATTGTATTTGTTGTCAATTATTAGTACTTTCCTGCTATAGATTTCTCAAGAACATTTCTCCATTAAGAGAAATGGGTGGCATCATCTAAGAACATTCTTTGTTTTTAGCCATTTAGTAACAATTTATTAAAGCTTCATTGTTGAACCTTCCTAGGTTTCAGCCATGTCAATTATGTGCTGATTATTGTTATATTTCAGGGTTTGTGGGTTTTTTGTTTGAGTTTTTTACTTGTGAGATGATTCCTACAGCTTACCATTTTTCTGGATCCAACTGCTCTACTCATCTTCCTAAAGGTCTGGGGGTTTGTAATTTGATTTATATAGTAACCTTGAACAAAAGGAGAGACATTAATAGACTGTTCTGTTTTAATGAATGGCTTGTCAGGTACTGGTTGACTACTTCAGTGGCGGGAAACTCTTCCTCCAGGCACTGATTAGGAGGGCAAGGCTTCAGGCCCTCAGTCATGTCGGTGTCTTGCTTCATTTAATATTCAACATCTGGCAGGAATAACATTGGTTTGAAGGACTCATTTGACTAGTAACAACTTTGATATTTCTATACCTCTCTTAAACTTGTTTTTAACTCTTTACATTCAAGCAGGAAGACCTGGCGTGGCTTGAAAATCCTGAAACTGGCTGAATGCTTGCTGCCTAACAGCTCTCTGGGTCAGAAATTGCTGAGGACCTCCGTGCCTGTAGGCAGAGGAAGAACTTACCCAGGTCCTTCAAAGACAGATGTCTCCTTATCTCATTGATACTTTTCTTTCTTTTCTGCAACGTTTTCTTTTATTATAACTTCCTTTTGGTGGCTTGGCTACCAGAAAGGAGGTGCAGATTGTGACTGGCATCTGCATACAGGGCACTGCTTACGCCACCTCATGTTTGTCATGAATTGGAAGACCCTACAACCTGTTTGAGCTAACACACTGGCCTAAAAAGCCTGGTACTTCTACCTTCACTGCACCTCACCCTCTGCAGAAGAGATCACAAGGCAGGCTCAGAGCCTCATGTTGCATACTTGCAGCAGCTCTGGAGAGCATCTCCCTAAAGCTTAATCATTCCCCCAGCACTCCTCCCCTCAGGAAATGCAGTGAGACTTCAAGGCACTTACAAAAGCAGATTTTGGCTGAGAGTCATCAATAATCAAGGATTAATTTTCCTTCATTTTATGATTTCCCATCACTATTCTGTTTTTTTCATGATGGGTTTGGGGGGCAGAGACAGGGTTGACCCCTGCAAGAGCTAAGGGTTACAGTACAGTGCTTGTAATCCCCTGCTTTGGAAGGCAGTGGTAGAAGTCTTGCTAACTGCAGCATCTGAGCATTTCAGAAAATAGTGCCCAAATATGAATTAGAATGATTTATAGTTTTCAGTCTTGTTCTTGCTGGAATTCATTGTAAAAAAACCAAACAAACACAGTCAGTGTTGCTTCCCTTACAGGTTCATTCTTAACCTTGTGGGTGTCGGTGCATTAAATGTTCCCAAGCCCCTTTTTGACAATGTTAATTTGTTTGCTTCTCTTTTTGTGTCATTTGAGTACCTGATTTTTATCCAACGATGCTGTTTCCAGGGCCATCTGTCTGGCAGATTTTGTCTGAAAAGAAAATTGAAATTATTTGCATGTTGCACATAATTGTCTGCAATGTCTGCTCTTTTTTTCCAAAACATTCTGAAAATATAAACTGCATGCATGCATAAATTATTAAATGCATAGATAATTGAATATAGAGCATTGTCACTGAAATAAACAGGAAATTTCACTCCTGTGATCAGAGAAAAATGAGCTGACTTTAGTATCCTGAAACTTTGTCCCTATTAACCAGTTGAACTTACTCAGCAGGTTTTCATGAGCTACTTTTAGAATGTCATACACAGTCAAGTGATCCTTGTCTTTTTATTATTATTACTGTTGTTGTTATTGTTATTATTATTATTATTATTATTATTATTATTTTATTGTGAGTCCACTGTAACAGATTTCATATACCCATACCTAGAATTCATATTAGTTGGAGTTCCAATTTGATTTAAAGCAGACATTAAATTCAGACAAATTAGATTACAGTTGTGGCAGTCAGTGGAAGAAGTTCTTGAATTGCACAGAAATTAATTCTGAAATGGAGGAGCTGGATTTAAAAAAATGACCATTGCTTGGGTAATAAGCAATTGCTATTAATAAAGAGATTTCCCTGAGCTGAAGCTTTTTTTCAGATAATCTCAAGAAGCTTGGAAAAGAACTTTTGCTCAGCATGATGTGAGTTTCTCATCAGAGCCAAGAGCGAGGAAGAGGTGGAACATCTTCAGTGCAAATACACTGAACATACATTCACACAATCCTCTTCTTACTAGATTATATGGTCAACCCAGTATACCTAAATCCTAGATACACCTGAGTGATAGTACTCAGCTATTAGTTGTATATAATTATTTTGTGTTTGATATTGTGTATTACATCATACACCGTAATAACCAACCAAATCACCAAAAATGTGTAGAGCAGTTCTGGGGAAAACTTCTGAAATTTCTGTCATTCGTTCAATTTCTAGTCTTTATTGCTGTTTGACATTTTCACAAAGGAAGGATTAAAAGACAGGAACAAAAGTAATTCTTTAGAAAAAAATAATACTTTTTTTTTTATAATTTAATGTCTGAGGGTGCCTTTCAAAGTCCTGTATTTCTCTTCAGACTGTTTCGTTTTGGTGTTTTGGCATTTCATTAACTGATATGCTTTTCATGTTGTTCGGGTTCTGTCTTCTCTTGAGAAAGTTCAGCTAGGTGACTCTGATGTACTAATTTATACAGGCTCTGAAGCTGGTCTTATGTAGTCAACATATATGAGTAGATTTACCTTCAATATGAGTTTATGTTCTTTTAGCATAGAGGAAAAAAAATTACATATTTCTGTTAATCATAGATTTAAGATGAGGACCCCTTTGGTTGGAAATACCCTTTAAAGGACGTGTTTTGAATAAGATTGGCCTGCTGTCAAGTATAAGATTATCACGGCTGTACACATCTTGGGTTTTGACCCACTTTTTATTTTAGACACTAGGAGTCCAAAATCTTAGAATTAACATGCAAAAATTGAATGTTTATCCTACCAGCCCTTCTACACTGACTTCTACCCTTTGACTTTGCCTTTCTACCATTATGGACTATGGTTTGATATCAAATTTGTTTTAACATCTATAATTCCACATAGTATAGAAAATACGTATGGAAAATAAAAAGAACTCTATCTTGCTACTGAACTGTTAACTGACCTAATTAGAAGCACCATCAAATCTAATGTCAAATCTAGGATGTTCTTTCTCTCTCTCTGTATATATATATCTATCTGTAGTTCCAAATAAGTAAACCAGAGGGACATGCTGATTAATTCATCCAAGCTGACAGTATTAAGTGATCTGGGAGCAGAGAGGGATTGTTAAACATACTTTGGGAGGTATTGTGCTGCAGGAGAATAAGAATGGTTAGGAAAAGGGGAAGCTGGGGACAGACTATTTTACAACAAAGCACTATGGAATTAACAAATGAGTGATGGCCATCAGCTTGATATTCTGTGGGGTGTTTTAGGCATAGATACTGTGTTCTTCTCCCAGAGCCAGACAAAATAGGGTTTGATTCTGTAAAGGAGCCTTTGAGAAAAACTGCAATGAAAGCTGTAAATAGTAATAAAACAGTAAACTACCATGGCACAGGCTGAGAACAACATTGTTCAGTTTTTTTGTTATTCTATTATGAATTTCACTATCCCACTGAGTGTGGTTGATTCTTAGCTGGGGATTGAAGTTTACTCATACTGCCAAAATAATACAGATCTGAGTCAGTGAACATTTACACCCTATTTCTATCCAAGTGTACCTTGATAACACAGCTGAGACTGAAGAAAAGAATACTACAGACTGGCTTTCTTCTGGGATTCCTGATTGTTTATCCAGACTCAAATTAAAAAGAAGTTTTTCTGAATAAGAATATCCAGAGGTCCTATGGCAGAAGAAAGTTGGTCTAGAGCCAGATGTATTCTCTCTTTGTTTCTCTGGACAGAAATAAATAAATGCAGGGTCTGAAGCATGTATGAAATGAAGAAAGAACATTGATTTTTCTGGTTTGATATTTCACCCCTGTGATCTAGCATGATCCAGAGACAAGAATTTTTGCAGATGAGCAGGGATTTGAGTTAAAAAAAAGATGGCCATTCACTGATCACAATAATTGAGCTCTTTACCACTCAGGAAGACCTGACTTTTTCAGACTGGGGGGCTGTCAATTTGTCTCCTGTAGGTCACAGCCATCCAGGATTCTGCAGTGACTTTCTGCAAGGGTGGAGATGAGCAAGTCACTGGAGCATCTCTCAGAATTCAGGGACTGCATATCTTCTGAATGCAGCCCTTTTGGAAGGGGTGGGGTTTTTTTGGTTTTCTGAATCCCCCATTTTGTTGTTGAAAGTGATAAATGTTCAAAAATAGACAAATCGTGAAATAAATCAGTTGATTAACTTTGTAGTTCATTCCTTGGAATAGGAATCTTCACTACACACCGTGTTCTATTCTGATTACATCCTAACTGATTGTGTGAGCAGCACTATATAATTCAAAGAAAACCAGGCAGGTAAAGAATCTTAAGTGTAGGTTTCTAGATGAAGATACTGGTGATTGTTCAGCTTTCAGTTGCTTAAACTTTTCCTTGCTTTTCTAACCTAGAGTTCTTACCACTTCTTGAATCTTGGTGAATTTGAGAAGGAGCAATCTAGGGTACATATCTGTTGTTATTTATGTTAATAGTGTTTTAAAGGGACTTCCACATGTTGAGTACAGCCAACAAATTTACAATACCTAGATTTTCCATCAGTCAGAGTACCTCCATTTTAGTCATTACAGTAGCATTGACTTTCACCAGCTATTACAACACGGTCTTAAACATCATTCAGGATACATTATAATATGTAATTATACTATGATCTGTGCCAGCAGTGAGTAAATAATTCCTTAAGGAAGTTTTGCCTAGGCCTCTCATACATAGGCACACAAAATTCACGTATACGTGTATAAAAGCATTTCTGTGCATGATAAATCAAGTCGTAAGGCTAGAGTGAACCAACTGCATTTTTGAGAGAAACCCAGAACATATGCATTTACAGAAGTCCAGTCACAAATACTGCATGCATGCAAACTAGAAGTTATTTGAACAAATCTGATCCAGCAGCGTCAATGGAAGTTATCATAAATAAACTATGTGAGGTACTGACACAGTGTCCAGTGGCTGCTGATGCCAGTATCTACAGGGGACTCTTATGCATATTGGATGACGTTTTTCATGTCTGCTAACATATCTGTAGAATTGCTTCAAGTGATCTGTCGGGTAACAAGCTATGCCTCTAAGGACACCTGTAATGTGTCTATTAAGAGCAAGTATAGAAGGTTTTAGTCAGGTAAATGCTCACTTTTCCTTCAACAGAAGTTCTTATCCAAGTCTGAAGGATTTGCCTAAAAAAATTGGCAGACATATACCAGAAATATGACTGAGACACTGCATGTCATTTTGGTGATACATAATGAATAAAAAAGACAGGAAAAGAACAGTATGAATAAATTTCATCTTCTGTGCATGGCTCTGAGTTCCTAACTCCAATGATTTATTTGCAGTTCCTGCTAGGCTGATGCATTGCTATTATATTATTTTTGTTAAAGATGTGTAGTTTATAATGCTGTTACTGATATCTCCCTTTTTGCATTCAGCAAAAGGGATACGCTTGCTCAGAGCTTCACTGGCATTGGGCACGTTATGTTAGTCACTTGGGAAGTATTTCATGCACTCATAACACTTTATCAGCACGAAAGGAAGCACAGAGAATCAAAACAAAAGATTTCACACAGAGCAATAGAAAACAAGACTTGCTCTGTAGAATATTCATGAAAGGCTTGCAGTAGAGCTGAGAGGTATCTGAAGATAGCAGATATTGTGATAGCATACACATTTCTCAGTCTTTAAAATTGTATAAGCCCTCAGGTACAATTATTCATAGCCTTGCGCAGTCTCATTCAGTAGTCCTGAAGTATTAAACACTTGTTTATAAAAGACAGAACCCCCTGGGCTTCATTGATTGTTCTTATGATGCCTTGAAGATAGTGCTAACCATTTAGATCAGTAATACTTGGAACTCTCTACAAGACAGCTGCATATTTTCTGTGACACACAGCTGTAGGAAACAAAATATCTTTGAAGAAAACAAGTTAGAAGAACAAAGAGTTTATTGTAGCCCACATGATGGCTTCAGCTTGATTCACCAGTGTCTGAGACACAGGAGGACAATTTTATGAGCTTGAGCAGAGCCAAAGTGCAATGGTGCAAATTGGTGTGGGAGTCTTTTATGTGTCGTCTTTCATTGACATCTGATGTAACTAAGAAATGAAAAAAAGGGAGAAGATTGTTATAATAAAATGCACATGTTAATATTCACTTACTAAACTCTGCTTAAAGTCTTGTAATCTAAAGCTAATTTAACCCAATCGCCTTTTAGCTATAGTGTCTTGCTCCAACTTCCAAATATAATGACTTTTTAATATAACTCGCACTGTTCTGTATCCAAACTTGGATTTAGTCATGTAATTTATTCAGTCAGAACCAACATATTTTGTAATTAAGCCTCACACCTGCACAATCTCTACATAAAGTATTAATAAGTCTAGCTTAAGCCTAGAGGAAAAGGAATTTTAGAGAAGATGCAACCTGAAATTGCAATTATATCATGTAAAGCATAGTATATATATGTCATAGGCTGGGAGAAAAATCTGGGGTTTTTTCTTCATATGGTGTTCTATTATCAGAGACAAAACTAAAGACTAAAGGATGAAATTAAACTTGTGGAAAATTAGTGTACATGAATTATTTAATATAGAGAGAACACTGACATTAAAAAATGGATGAGACTGAAGAACACATTATAAAAACATGAAATTAAGCAAAGCAACAAATGTCACTTTTGTTGCCGATTATTAAATCAGTAACTCTAATATGCACATTCTAACCCCAAGATTTTTGTATAATTAATAGGATTTTTTTGATACTGACACTGTTTATAGAAACAAAATGGAAGGAGTCTGTGAATATTGAGAGTTTTGAGGATGAGAATTGACTCTTAAAATATCAAGTGTGAGCTGCTGAACAATGCAGGTTGGAGATCACGAAGAACCTCATGCTATCACAACATGGTAGCATCTTGTGTAGCATCATGGTTAATATCTTGGGAGGTAAGATGGTGTTAAAACAATGACTAATGAGGTAAATATTTTGTGTCTAATTTTTCCAGTAGCCAGCAGTGCCAAGTCATACCATCTTTCCCAAAACTTCATATTGAAGAGCAGGGTTGATAAGGAATGTGAAAGTTTTTCTAGTCCACCCCCATACTTCAGGTCCTTTGAAAGACATTTCTAGCATTTCTGCAATGACAGAAAATCTGTACCTTTCCTGGGCAATTTATTCCTATTGGTTCACTATGCTTACCCTCAGGGCTTTTCCTGCCAAATATTTATGTTGAATCGTGCTTGTGTTTAGGTCTGTAACTTCTTGTTAGGCTGATTTTGGCCACAGAAAACATATTATTCCTTTTACTTTTATAAAAAAAATTACATATCTGAAGGCTGTTATGTCATCACTCCCTTCTTCCTTCCCATTTTTTTCTGCAGGCCAAACAACTCCAATTATTTCAGTCTTTCCTTTTAAACCATGTCTTATCCCTGATCACTTCTTGCATCTTCATTTTCTTCATACTTTCTTTAAACATAGTGACAAAATGCAGGTATTTGTATCAAATGAGGACCCACCAATGCTGAACAGGAACATAATTTTGTGTATCCTTTTCTTTAAACATCTCATTACCATATTTGTGTTGTGTTTTCTTTGTTTTTTTGTTTTTTTTTACAAACAAATCTCATTGTCGACTTGTTTGGGTTTTGATCTGGATGTTCCTTGCACCCTCTTCTTTCTTGTCTGAAGTGGTGCTACTTATCCTTTTGTTCCTTATTCCAAATTATTTCCTCCTGGAATCGCTCCAGACCTCAGAATAGGTGTAGGCACCCTCCACAAATAAGACAAAACCTCCTCTATTCTTTTCACAGCTTGCCCTTGGAAATATATTCTTTTATGTTAATATTATAGTCAGATTAGGTGTCTCACAAAGTCTCTGTTTACACTTAAGTTATAAAAGTTGAGACAAATGAAACAAAAAATAATCACTATCAATGACCAGTTTAATAAGGATCTGAACCCTTCTTTATCCTGCATAGTATCTACAGAAGAGATTTCAATCAGCATAAATATGATGGTGTCCTATGAAACTTATCCAGCATCTACAGTGTCCTGTCCCTGAAAGTCCTACCCATGAACTTCTGTTTCTCTTTGCTGTTGTCTTAGTTTGGATACTCTCACCTCTTTTTTACAGTGCCAGGAGTTCCTTGGACCACATGCAAAACTTGCTCCCTGGGTAAACAATCTTGTGGTACGTGTAGGATTGCATGTAATTCTCTGTGTGATAAACTGAGTGTCCTCTATCAGTGCTACATCCTAGCATTGCCTAGGTCCTAATCTCAAAAGTTATTAGGTTTTGGAAGTTAACAATACTATAGATTTTCCTTGGATTACGTGTTTCTCAGGAGAAGTGGTGTCTCCTTTTATCTTACTCCACCCTTAGTAAGCAAGTTAGCAACAGGTGAGATATAATAGGTAAGTAAGCTGACCTGACACTTATT
The DNA here is from genome assembly GCF_000687185.1 of Egretta garzetta. NCBI lineage: Eukaryota > Metazoa > Chordata > Aves > Pelecaniformes > Ardeidae > Egretta > Egretta garzetta. The sequence goes on along the minus strand of NW_009260268.1, from coordinate 5,924,555 downwards.
GCATTTCCATCAATGTAAACTCCCTGCATCTCCTGTTGCAGATTGCCCTTGCTGATGTTAATTGTTGACAGGGTGATGGAAGATGCATGTCATTAGAGAACTGAGCTGTACTGTAGAAGTTGAAATGTATTTTAGGGTGAGTTGAATCATTCTCCAAGCTCCACTGATAGAGTGAATAATTCTAGGATGACGATATATTGAATAGTTCTAGGATGACTATAAGGAGAGTTCAGATAAAACACAGCCAGCTGTGTGTGGAGACCTAACTCCAAGTATCTTCATTTGAAGCAGTCACACCCACACCTACATCCTTCTTTGTGGGCCAGAAAAAGACAGATGTAAAGAGCAAAGATGAATTTGTAAGAGAATGAGGCTGTAGAGGGGTTTGAGATCTTTTGCCTGTGAGTGACAGAGCAAATTTACGTGGAGTGTGAACCTTCTTTTCTCCTGAAGCCTGGTAGAAAAGTCGATGCAAGAAAACCAAAAATTTACCAGCTAAAAAGATAAATAAGTTAATATAGCTATTTCAAAAGGAAGGAAGAGATATTCAAACATAGAGAAATCAACAAGATTTGGAATTTTTGACATTCTTAAATCAAGGAAATCCTGGCAGATGAGGATGAAAAGACTGAGGGAATTGTAAGCGTTCCCCAACAGGCTAACACTAGTCTAAGAGATCGCTGTTTTCCTGAACTGACCATTTGCTCACAGGTTAAGAAACTTAATGTGTTGCCTTTAATAAGATGAAGCTTGAATATTTCTACTGCCAAAATAGTTATACTTCTAAATAATTTTTTTTAGCTATTGTTTTTAGGTAACATTCTCCTGCCTGTTGGGCAGAAAGGCCTAATCTCAAAAATCCTTCTTAACTGGAAGTATTCTCTCACTGCCTCACCATCCAGTATAAATCATTATGCATAGGACCTGCTGATTCTTAAACATGAGCTCTGCATATTGGTGCAAACTTTTTTTTTTTTTTTCATCTCCACGTGCTGTTTTACACACCAGGAAAGTGGTTTTTTTTTAATAATAACCAAATAATTCATGTAAAGGTGTGGGAAATGCTTGTAAATGCAGTCAACCAGTTAAATACAAAACCAATTGTACATGCACTTTGTCAGATTTGAAGAAAACTAATGTAAACCTTTGTGTGTACTGTGGCACTGTGGCCATTGTGCTATTTTTCTTCTGTAACATCCACTTCCTACTTGCTTGCTCATTTGCTCTCTTTAACTTTACACCTCATTTTGCTTTTCAGACATAGTTTTGGAGAAGGGGAGGATATACATTGTTCGTGAAGCAATTTGATAGATCTGCAAGAACCTACGGAAGGCCAGGTTCTCGCAATTTCTGAACTTGCCACTAATGAGACAAATATTGATCCTAAGCAGCCTATCACTTGAGAATCAGGACAGAAACTTCCTGATATACATTCTCATTGAAAAACACAGAGAAAAAAATGTGCTTTTAGGTGGAATTAGGCTTTATTTAAAACTTAAAACCTGGTTTGTGGTTGACTGTACACTGTTGTGTCTAAATGCAGGTGTGGTAAATGCCTCCTACTACAATTTGGTATGTGGCTTAAATCATAATTTGATATTTAAGTGGGTTATACAAAAAAAAAAGAGTTTGTATAGTTCTGCTCTATGGCTGAGAAAAAAATAAAAGCGCGTACCTATTGATGCTGAGATACTATCACAATTTTTTTGCATTGATCCAATTCATCTTTGTCCCTTTCAGCAGCAAGACAGAATTGGAAAAAAATATTTTAGAGAATTCATGTACAAATAAGCATTGCAGAAATTGTATAGCAGGAGAAAAGTGGTCTTTAAAGGAGAGAAAAGAAAGTCAGAAAGTCAGGATTAGTCAGAGTGTAAACCAGTATTAATACTCTCTGTGGTGTATGTTTTATGTTCCGGGTATATTTATAAAAGATGAAGGTTTGGGGTTAAAAGAAAAGCAGGATGAAGGATAAAAAGCTATAATATTGATATGAGGAGGGAAGGGAAAGATTAAGGTGATCACAGGGAACAAGAAGGGGGTGTTTACTGTGGAGGAACTAAGTAGAGGACTAAGAAAGCTAATCTAAAAAGGAAAGCCTCTGCACAAACAGAAAATCAGAACACAAATTCAAGAAATCAGGTCTCCTGACACATTGTGTCCTAGGACAGTTGTCCAGCAGTTCCCTTTTTTCCCCTCCCTCCCACTTTTCTATCAGAAGTGGAAGGAAGCCTGACTACCTTGGTGACTTTACCCTATAAATGTTTCCATTCCTCAGTTTTAAATTAGTGGGAAGGTAAGTGGATAGGATTTGGTATCCCACAAAAATGTCCATCCCATGCTAAATCTAAAAGGGTAAAAGTTAATTCAAGTATCCTCTACTCTAGTCAGACTATATATTCACCCTGTCTATGTAGTTTCTTTCTCAGAGAAAGAAACTCTTTTCACTTGAATGTGAAATAAAAAAGAAAAACTGCTCCAGCAGACTGTGAAATTATTATTCATATCTAAGATTCCTTCAACTTGTACAAGTCATGCTCATTTTGTCTTAAAACCTGTTTCTAAAACCTGGTATCAAGGGAAAAAAAATGCACAACAGTGTGTGAACACCTTTGTAAGAGTGTAAAAATATTCATTTAGTTTAAACATAAAATATCTGAGTATTTTTTCAACAGTTTTTCTTAAAAATGGGTTCTCTAGGAGTGAGAACAAAGAGTATAAGGGGGAGATTTATGACAAGTGCTACTACACTTGCAAACGTTTATTGATTACATATGGAGCTTGCAAGTAGACAACCAATTGTTAGTTACAGAAATAAAAATTCGCAATTAACTTGTATGAGTTTCCTTGTATCTAGTCCACCTATGTAATGCTACTGTATCTTTTCTCCGTGACCTTGAAATACCACCTCTTTTTTTTTAAAAGTGGAAAGTAAAATTCACAGCTAAGAAATGCCCTTGTCATTGATAAGTCTATCATGCAAGATTATTTTGCAAAAGAAAAAAAAAAAAAGACAGACCCCTGCTAACCCTCATATGAAAAACTATCAACCTTTGCACAGGAAGAACTTTACATTTAGGTGTTCACTGTATTTAGGAATTTCACCTTAACAGAAGAGGGTCGCAGTAATAGAAAACAGGGATGAAGGTAATGTAATAAATAAAACCTGCAAGGTTTTTATTTATGCTTGCTAATGCCGTATTTTGATTTAAAATATCTAATGAGCTTAGATTTATCTTGGTAACACAGACTATGAAATTCATTAGTGTTTGTGAGTAGTAAAATAACATATGTTGTAGAACGGTGGTTCCCAATCATCAGCTGACTACCAGTTACCAACAGTTATGTCACAAAACCACATCTCCCTTAGCCTGTTACAATTTAAACATTTAATGACAAGAATGTATTTGGTCCCTGAAAAACGTCAATGGTAGTTAATGACCGAGAGGTTTATATAATAATGTATAGGATGTATTAATCACTCTACAGGCTTGTAATGGGTGTCAAAATTGTAACAAACACTCTACATTTGGGTTATTTTTTAATTGTGTCCTCAATTTTTTTAAAAAAAAATACCTTCAAAAGAAGAACTTAAAGGGCTGAAATCTGAGAAGTACGTACTAGGAATTTTCTAGCAAACTGGTATTGATTGACCTTCATCAAAACACAGTGACATTTAATATTTTTTGTATGTCAAACAATCTGGCTGTCTAATCTAACAGGATCTTGTGTGTCAATTTGTACAAGACACAGGTACAATAAAAATGAAGCTTAGGAATGAAAAGGCTGTCAATAAAATTTACAACATTATTGCATTTCAGTTTGCCAAGCTGCTAAAATATCATAAAGTTATAGACTAATAAACTAAGAATGATACATAAGATCTCATTGATCTTAACTTTCAAAAAAAAAAAAAAGAAAAAAAAAAAAAACAGTTGTTGTAACATATGTATTCCCTTCATATAATGTGTTTTTCCAGAAACTGTGTGGGTTACTTTACCTACTTGTTACCATTCAGAACATATTACACTAGCAATATTAACTTGCTTATTTAATTTCTTTTTACAGTTAGGGAGTCCTAGTTTAAATTGTTTACTTGTCTGCAGTGCTGGGGGATTTTTTAAATTTTCATAATGAAAACAAGTAAGAGAGTAGTAAGCGATGTATGTGTTTACAATAACTGTTGGCACTATTTTTGAAAAAATAGATTTTGGAAGTAAAATATTCAACTTCTGTATTTGGCAAATTACACATTTACAGTATTCTTTGCTTGATCCACAAATGACAGAAACCATAACTCTGCTGGTGTTGTCCAAAAGTAAAGCTGAGACAACACTGGCTTCACTAGTGTATGACACTGCTGAGTGTATAACATAGCAAATACAAAGATATGAGGAAATCAGTGTTTCAAGATGAGATGGAGACCTATGATGTTAATGAAGGTTAAGACCTGATTTTTGTGCTGTACAGAGTGTATCAGGGAAGCCAGGTAACAGTGGAATACAAACAAGTTATCATCTGATGTGTTTTCTTGAAATACTGTAGGATTATACTATAAGGCTATGAAAATGTATAGGGCAATAAAGCCTCAGATCAATGTCAAGCTGTATCACTTAATGGACCAAACCAAAAAAGTCTCCAGAGACCAAACTTAGGTACCTTGCTGAGCTCAGATAGAGAAAAAAGCCCCACTTTCCAGAAAATATGCTTTCTCTGTCAGCTTCTTAGAGACCTCAGTCACAAAAACCAATTTGATACATTCAGGTTGGACAAGAAATTCATTTTTCTGAAGATATTTATGAAGACATTGCATAGGCTCTGTTTCAGAAACTGTGGCACCTTGCTTTCTCCAGGCTTCTCAAACTGTGTAGATGGCCTATCATCAGGTCTCACTGCTGTTCCTCGTAAACTACAGTTAGCGGGGGACTACTTTCTAAAATAAAAATGTGCGTTTAACCCCATCCATGTCAGTTCAGATGCAATTTCCACTCTGTTAATCACTCTTCTGGTTTTGCTCTTCTAAGCCCTAAAGCTCAGGACAGAATATTTGGATGCTAGGGAGAAGATATATTTTATCAATGGCCGTGGAGCAATTCTCAAGGGAAGTAAGATCTTGCATAAATACTACAAAATTTTCTGCAGTTTTTTTCATCTCAGGTATAATCAGCATTTTAAATTAGATGTTGTTCTCAAACACCAGAATCTATATCCTATAAAAGCTCCTCAGCTTGCATTTTTTGTTTTCTGAAAGGGCTGCTATGTAGAAATAACTATTGCAGTACAATCTTATCTAGAAACAGACTGTGAACCTGCAACGCACAAAATGGAGACTCTGCTGAACATCCTTTTAAGACTTTTGGTGTTGGAGACGTATATTCACACCACACACTAGATTGAAGTAAAAAAACCACCAGGCACTCCTGAAAGGAATTTAAAAATGCATGCAGGGCTTGTGCCAACCTGTAGAAATCAGTAACACAATTGGAGCAGTTTTCTGTGATTTTTCAACCACACTGACTAAAGATGCTATTCAATACCTCACTGATGAGCAGGAGGAATTCTGAAGAACATCTGAAGGAAATTTGTGACTTACCAATTTTCTAATGAAAATGAATGAGGAACTTGCAAGTTTTCACAAACTTCCCCTGAGCCTCTGCCAGTTTTCAGAACACAGTGCTATAGTAATTGAACTGAGCACTGAGATTGATGTCAGGTTTAAAGGTTATGAGCTATGAGAACAGGCTGAGAGCTTAGATCTGAGGTCTCAGAATGCAGGCTGTTGAAATGCTGTATTGAATGCTAACCTGAAGTTTTGGGAGGGGAACTTGTTTTTTTCTGGCATAACCAGGTTAATTGGACAAGTGGGTGTGAACGGCAATTAAAGGAAAAGCAATTTAGGAGAGGTCCCAGGTATCATTTTTCCATATAGATAATCTGTAGGTATGAACTGTTACAAGGATGGAGGAAAAAATAGAATAATTAAAAAAAATAAAAAACACACACAAAACTGATGTCATACAGAACTGGACTATTGCTTATTCATTAGCTATGGCTATGGGGCCAATTTTTAGTCTAAGCCAAGTTGGCCATGTATTGCTTTAACTGTTCTAAGCAGAATTAAACCTGTTCTGACTAACTGGGGATTTATCCCACATGGGAGAAATCTCTGAGCAACGCGAAGCTGTCATTGCAACAACCTGGCTAAGGAAATGCTTATTGGAAATGTACTGGGGCAGGAAGGACTATACTTGGAGCATACCATGCTCCAGTCTTCCCTGCCAATGTAATTGCCTCTAAGGGGTTCTACCATCTGGTGCAAGTTACAGAAAGCCTGAGGCTATTTTAACTTGTACTGGGATTTAGCCTATGATCAGGAGAGTGCTAAACTGGCTTTAAGCCAGTTTCACCTTCTTTTCTCCTGCATCAGGAAGAGTATTTCTGTAATTATAAAATCTACATAAAATCCATTGAAGTTCAATTAGTTAATATGGAATTGATTCTGACTTCAGGTAGGAAATAGATCTTGGAACTGAATGAACTTCTGTGTTCTCTGTTTTTCATGCAAATACTCCTAATAAGAAGAAAAACAGGCAAATGTCAAATGCATAAGCAAAATGTTCTCAGAATAGGTTTTTTTTTTTTTCAGAATGTTTCCATTAAGTCAATTAGAAATTCTAACTTGCTGGAACACGTCCAAGAGTAATAACAAAAATACCTAAATAAATAAAAGGTGCACATATGCAATTCAATAGGAATGATGTATGGATACAGACCTGTCATCACTCCCTCACTACATAATTTTACCTATTCCACACCTGTGGCATGTGGTAGCAGTGAAAGAGACAGCCAGGTTTAAAGTTACAGCTGTATCGTTTGGGACCCTTTCTGGAATTTTGTTTATTGTTCTTTAATCGATGCTTTTGCTAGTCGCTAATGTTGTCAATTCATCATGACAGTACATTCTAATTGCAAAGAGTCAGTGTGGACACTAAAGCACATCTTATTGAAAGTCAGAGATATCATCCAAAGATGATATGACTAACTACAGTTCATAACCATAATAGCATTTGTTTTCTTTTGGGTTATAATGAAACCTTTATTCTTTTCCTGGTTTTATTAGATGAAGAGATCAGTAGCATGGGAATGATATTGGAACTCTTTTCCTCTGGCATATCATTACTTCTGAGGTGGATTTTTTTTTTCCTATTTGAATCATATCATGTTACTGAGACATGGTTTTTGTGGTTAGGTTTTTTTTTTTTTCTGGGGATGGGTAAAACAGATATGCGAACGATTCTGGAGTAACGGTCAACTTCATGATTCCCTGTGATCAGTAAGACTTGATTGCCTCGGTGCTCCTTGATGCTACTATGAACTGTCCACTGAATCATAATTCATCACTGCAGCTAAATCATGCGACCTCTCAAGAAGTAGATACATGGAAACTGAATCAAGGTCTTCATAATGTCTGGGTAATCACTCTCCTCTCACTAGCTACGGTCAGAATTTGTATCATTTATGATTATTAGTATCATTGTGTTTCATGACTTATACATACAGAGCCTTTGGCAAAAGTGGTTTTCTCATTTTACTTTACAGTATTACAGACTTTTCTTACACAGAGAGTTTTCCACAAGAGGTAGTGGCTATATACAAACATGAAATGAGTAAACTAACATTGAGCATACCAAGAACAAGCTCAAAATTAATAAATGGAGCTTTTTTGGACATTATAACAAAATTAAAATAAAAAGGAGACTCACATTCTATTATATAATCTGTATTTTTACACATTCATATGTCCTATTGTGTCATTTTACTCATAACAGGAACACTTAAGGTTAGAATAAATAAGCATAAACCTGCAGTTTATTGGGAAGATTTTTTTTTTTTCTTTCAAAGTACAAGCCTTTTTTTCACTATTTCATCATTCTGAAACTAACTTAAGGACAGAAACTATCCTTAAATTAAGCAGAAGAGATAATAAAAAGTTTAGATTGTGCCACTCAGAATTTTAAAAGCATCAGGATTTAATTAATGCTATATAGTATTGTTAAAGACCCTTAGCAAGTACGTAGTGGAAGCTCAGAGGAGAGTACACACTTTGTAAGCCTGAACCATGCCTGTTGTTTCAGTATCAAATTCTAGAAAGCAACAAAAATGTGTCAGTGAAGATCATAGGTATATTTATTGACCTCCTCTATTTATTAACTAACTCCTCATGAACTGTGATAAGGCAATCTCTAGGCTCATAAAAGCAGTATCGGGCCTATGAAATCTGGATTTCCTGTCTAGAAAACAGATAAGGTACGGTACCAGTGTGGAATTATGATCCATGCTTAAGGTAACTATAACAAGGAGGAGGGTAGAAAAAGAGAAAACTAGCAAAGACAAAATTAGGATTTCATACACAATGAACATTTTTCTCCTGGCTAATAGGTTACCACTTGACTGATGTCTGTAGGTTTATCCAGTAAACACTCACGAGTTGTTATGGACAGTCAGCTAGGGTTAGTGGCTGAAGGTGTTGTTCTCTCTTCACCCCATAGAAAAGCAAATTAAAAAATTATCATCATAAATTAGCATATTAGTGTACAAAGTGATATGCGTTTTCAAGTCCAGACAAGTTCCTTAGCATTGCAGCTTTATTGGCATGACATAGCGTAAAGACATTGCCAAAGTCAGCAAACAGCATAATGCATGCCTGTCAAATGCTAAATCACAGTGCTCCCAGAAGTATCCGGGGTCTTATCTCATGAGTTCATTTGGCGTTATTGCCCATATATGATCCAATAGCAGTTTGCTGCATCTTCTGTTGCTGGTTGGGCTCCTTAATACCTTCTTTCAAAGGATTACTTTGTTTCCCATAAGAAGCATTTTATCATGATTTGCAATATTTAGAGGAATGAAAATACCCCTCAAACAATTGGTAATCTAAACAGGACATAAAAGATCAGCATGATTACATTTATAAATGTTGAAAATTTAATTATCTTCTTTATATTATCACACAGAATGCCATTTTTAGATTGGGTTACTACCAGCTGATTCACAGTTCCTCATACCTTGCTACCATTGCCAAGCATTCACTGATGTCCACATTCCAAACAACCTTGTGGAATACAGAAGTAATATTCCTAATGTGCAGTCGCAAACAAAAAAGATTAAATAATTTGCCTTTAGTGCACAGAAATGAATCTTAAGTAGGGCTAAACAAATAGTATGTTTCCTGATGTTCTCAGAAACCATACCTAGGTGGAACAGAAAGTGATTTTTTCTATATTTCCAATTAATCTAATCGTTAAATTGCTGAATTTTGAGCTTTTTCTTTATTAAGGGAAATTTCGTAAAAGTGATTTTGAAAACACTTCCGGAATATTTCACATGAAATTGCTTCTTTTTCATGTTGTGATTTTTGGGGGAAGAAAATCAGTTCAATGAAATCAAAATAAGTTTGTGAACTTTTTCCTGTTATCAAACTTACATTTGTTTTCACTGAAATATTTCAAATTACATTGGTTTTTTAGTATTCTTTTATTGCCTTGCCCCCAACTCCATAATTTTTTTTGTCTATATAAACATCTCTTTCTAGATATCTATGGTTTCATTGCCCTGCATCTTTCTGCAATTTATCTGCATTTATTAAAATGGAAGGTGTGATATCAATATAAACAATGACACAGGCTATACAAGTGTTTTGTACAGTAGAAGTAGCGCAGAGGCATTCAGCCCACCCTTCATGGATCTGCTGTCTTCCCACGACCGTGTGCAGCGCAGGGCAGAGGTACTGGTTTGAATTGGGAACACTCTGTTGTCAGGTTAGTTTTACTCTGTAAAACTGAACTAATAAACATGCTTTCAGTGAGATTAATTTACTCAAGGCACAGGACCACACATACATAAATGCACTGCTTTCCTCCCTCAACCAGCTTGATCCTGGCTAATCATAAGGACTCCATACAGGGTATTTCAGCATGATACCCAAAAGTAGTGAATCTGGATTTCCTTTGTACTTCCATGTACATTTCCCACTCTCCACACATAGACTTTTCATCTGCTTCTCAGTGCATTCCTGTTATTTTTTAAAAGTAATCAGTCCTACAAGTATTTTATGGGTCAAAACCTACATTTTACAATGCAGCAGTCATTTCTGAAGCACAGGAAATACTGTATATGTCAGAAAATAGAACCAGCTTAATTGTTACCTGAGATTTGTTTTTGCTGTTGTGCTTATGTTTGGGGGAATTTAAGATGGAAAGAAAATGGAACTTTGATTCACAAATTTTAAGAAGAAAGAACTAAGACACTCACTACTGAGCCCAGCAAAAGTAATCTCACAACATGTGATATTGCAATATTGCAATTCAAGTTATTTGTGTCTACTTCCTTGATAAAAACTTGATACCATTGCAAACCTGAGCACCTCTTCTCCCAATGAATCAATATGATATATTTATTTTATTTCACAACTGAAAAGTCATTTAACTTTGCACAATACCTGTAAGGCTGAAAACATGGTACAATAAAACAGTGTTATGTATTATTTCCACTTACATGTTAACTCATTGCCAGCTTCAAGTTTTCGTCAATAATCACTACAAGAAATTTGTCAAGTCCCTTCTCAAATATTTTGGATCTGTAATCCCTTAATAATTTACCCTTAGAGATCTTGGCACCGTAGCAGAATACCGAAAAATTGCTGATTACTTATTAACACATTTTATGGCTACATCATCTGCCTGTTCAACTAGGCAGCCTCCTAGGATGCTTCTGGGAAACAGTATTTATGGGATCGCAAGGGTTCTCCTTTATGGCACCGACAGTCACAAGCACAGGTTAGAAGAGATCACACAGCTGCAGTGCACCACTGTGCTTTCTTCTGAAGCTTGCACCCTTAGTTGTCCCAAGTACAGTTTTTCTCAGTGCTTTTATAAAGTTTCCCCAAACACGGAACGCTTCACTACCTTTCCTTACCAAATCACATCTGCAGTTATTACCTTGTCTCTTTTTAAAAATCCCTTATCTGTAAGGGAATAGCTATCTTATTTTGTCTTATCTATCATGTAATATTACAGCTGGCAAAAATGTTTGTTCAGGTGTCTTTCTGTCACTGAGCAAAGACCAGTTAAAGGGATCAGTAAAATGCTACTGTAATTCTGCAATGCTACTGAGCACAACATATTTACTATATCGACAAATGGTCAGTGTGTTCATCCAAGTGAATGCAAGATTTGTTTGACTAGCTTTTCTTTTCTTTACTTACTTTAACCTAAATATTTAATGTTCTGGGATCTGCAGATACGGGGCTCAGTGCCAAGTTTATCAATCCAGCAACTGTGGATAAGAAGTATTACAAAGCCACGGAGAGCTCTGTATACAAAACGATGTCAGGATCAGTTGCAGTAATCAATGGATTTTTTTTGCTTTAGTGCTCAATCTGGCATCTGCTCTATCCTCTAGCAGAGGAGTGTCTTTTGAAGAGGATCACTATTATATGTTCAGTGTTATTTGAAAATCTATACTGTTGCACACAACTGTGTATTAACACACAATTGCGTTACATTGTTACCAGTCTGCTTTCCCCAGTTGGCTTATTTTAAATTGAGGAAACTACTAGCATACAGTGTTGTTGCCGAAAAGCCTGTACATGCACCTAAAATCACCTTTAAAAAACACTTCCTCCTGATTCGTAAAACTCATATGTTCCTATGGGATATATTAGGTTTCTACATGAAGAAGCAGAAAATAAGACACTTGCCCAGGAGTCATAGAAAGGAAGAAAACTCCCTCATGCTTTCATCTGCTCGCTTGCCATTTGCTTTCCACAATCTTCCACGTGGTTTTTGACCTTCACAGTTTGCAGAGGAAGATGATGCAAGACATGCCTAGATTTGAAAGTACTAATATTAATAGGATTACTACATTTTTGTGCAATATACACTCTTAATGTGGCTTTTACCTTCAGAAAACCCCTGAAAAGAAGAATCAAACTGTAGCAGTAGGAATTAGAAGGAGAGAGCAACTCTGGACAAAAATTAGCCGTCCATAACAAGGAGCAAGATTTAGAAGAGATTCTATAAGTAATACATGCACAAATATTTGTTATCTAAATGGCTGCATGTTCTATGTTATGGAACTAAAAATTCCTCTCCCTGCATTCTAGAGCCTGGTGAACAACTGCGAAGTGGTGAATAGAGAAGGGCACTGTAGAAAACTAAACTAACAAATGACCTCTGACCAAGTCATTTTGGAATTTTTCCACAATATGGATACGTGTATGCACTATTTCTGGGGCTTAATCTCATTCCTACAGAAGAAAGAACACAAATCCTGCT
>NW_009260268.1:5892121-5912164 GCF_000687185.1 Egretta garzetta | reverse complement strand
TATTGTGCAAGAAAAATAGCTCTTTTTTTTTTTCTTTATTTCTCAGATACTTAGAATCCTAGACTTACACATTAGAAAAACTGTTAAGGGTAGTCTGTCAAGAGTTTGAAAGTTACTATGACTGTACTGTAGAAGATATGAGCAGAAAAATCTTTTTCCCAACCTAACTCCTCCCACTTGCAGAACTGGTTTTAATGATTGGCAAAAAGAATATCGCTAGTTCAATGACATCTCAATGAATTGACAAATGCAGTACTGGTGGCCCCTTTTAATTTTTAGCATATCTCTAATCAAAAGTTAACTTCTGTATTTATTAAAACTCTAAACAGCTTAACCTGGGATAATTTTCTATTCCTTTTACAGATGTTGTCATGGAAATGAAAACGGAAAACATCAGTGTCTCAGATATTGGGTAAATTGCAGATAACAATGTGCCATTCTGACCTCATCAATATTCAGGATTTTGGTTGAGTATGCACGCCATGTGCCTGCAACTCTAATGTCCCGTTTCAGTGGAAAGGAGAAAAACATCAAACCAGCACTGGAAAGAGTAAGCGATCAGCATGACATGGCTTTTGTGGTACCATGTTCCACAAGGCACCAGACTGTATGCAATTATGCACATCCTCCAAATCCTTAAGATCTCAGTTCAGTGTCTGTTTAGGAACACAGAAAATTGTTGAAGTAATTCCAGCTGTACGTAAGTATTCATTACAGTACAAACCTAGGAAGTTTATCAAGTTTAGTCTCTGATATAACAAGCAAATACACTGTTTAATCTTTTTAAAGTTCTGCCTTTCAGTGAAAGGGGTTTTCTGCTTCAGTGTGGCCATTTAAACACTGTTACAGAATCAGCCCTGTGGTGATTAAAAACCTCCTTCTAATTTTCAAGAGTCACTTCATTTATGGTCAGTTTATATGTACTTACTCTTGTGCCAGAATTTAGTTAAAGTAGTTCCTCTCCTATGCTCCGCTTTTCCTTGATGAATTAAAAACCTCTGTGGAGCTGCAAGCAAAGAGAAGTGGCATACATACTCGATCAAGACACAGAATTATGCATGGCATAATGTCACATCATTTTCTGTTCTTGCTACAGCCAATGTCACTGGCCTGAAATAACAGAATATTCTGTCTTTGATATTCAGTGAATGATTGTGATTTACAGTGTGCAACTTATTTTTTCTGTCCTTTCAAGTTTTTGTTTGCTTGGTTTAAAAAGACAAGTCTTTGACTCCTTTTGTAAAGGATGTTAAGATTTTTTTTTTTTACTCTCCTTCCCTTTACAGAACTATGGATGGTATACTAGAAAGTCTACAGCCATCTATAAGACTGTTGATCCTCCCACATCTCAACTGAAAAGGGCTCATGTAAAGTGTTTTTAAAGGGACCTGCACCCTTCAGAGTCTTGTTGCCTTGCTGTCTCGTAATTACTAAATGATTAATATTCAACAAATTCCTCCTTTTGTCTTAGTCAGTGAACTCAAAGCCAATACTAGGCTGGAGCTGCTAATAAAGAGTGGCTCATCTATTACTGTCAGCTCAAACTTTGATATGATTATTTTAATCCTATACCTATTTCTTTATCCCTTAATCATCCTTATCTTCCTGTCAAATATTTTAACTCTTCAGTACTAATGGTATCTTCCAAATTTGTCAATGGTAAAATCAGTCAACATGCTTTTCCTACTTTACCAACTTTGCTAATGAATCTGTTCAGTAGCAATCATCCTACACCAGATCATTAAGGAAATAGTATGTTAATTTCTCTTTACATATTACTCAGCTTGCAATACAACCAGCTGACTTCTGTCTCTTCTTGTCAAAGTCTCAGTTGAACCTCATTATCTCCAGTCTAAATTCCAAACTTCCCAGTATGCAATGCTTTAGATTCAGGTAAAATGCAGTTTTAGACAAATAAAATGGAACAAATTAAGTTTTTTCCAGAAAAGGAAACAATCAGGATGCTAGTCTGTTATGAATTATCTGAATTATCCCTGATAAATACTTCACATTTTCATTCCTTGTCTTGTACATCCCCAAGATGAACTCAACAAATTATTGCATACCAGTATTGTTTGAATAGCAGTATTTAAAATAATTACTAGGGGAACCATGATTTTTCTGCCAGTTCATTAAGTAGTTTGACATAGAAAACACCTAGATCCTCTGTCATTAGTGTCAGGCCCATTCCTTCTCCTCCTCTCCCCATTTCAGCCAGAAGAAATAATTTGATAAACTCTGAAGGAATATTAACAAGGACTTATCATACTGGCTCTGGCTTTTGAGCAGCCATGCTAAAAGCCAATAGTGTCTTCTAAATCTGACTTTTTATCTCTCTTCCCTTCATCCATTCCTGGACATTGACTTCCAGTATCGCCTTATTCTCATCTTCCTTTTATCAGATTTATTTCTGCATCTTCTTCCTTCTGCATGTTTTTTACCTTCTCATTATTCTACTCTTGGAGTAGCAAATGGTCTGAAGTGATGACTGTGAGAAAGGAATTGTGACACTATATAGAAGTGCAGGAAGAACCTTTTTGTTGAATACATGTCAAGCATCCAGCGTGGTGGACTGACCGTTCCCTGAAACATGGGGCTGCATCATCTATGGTTTTGATTTTATCAGGTTTATTGGGGATCGTTTCTCTGCCCCATTTCCAGATAATCAAACTTCAAGTACTTAATTTTCTTCCTGAACACTTAGTCCTGGAATTTCAATCTGTAGTATAGATCACAAAATGTCATTTTGGAAATGGTGTGTTGGCCTATCTTAGATTACTCACCAGCGTAAACTCAATCAAAACTGACAGCTACAGCAACAAAAACCCACTAGATGTTAATCCTTCTCTGATTCACTGTAATTACATGCTTCCTTCAAGGTGTGGCCAGACATAAGCATTACTGGGCTACCTTAAAGCACCTTACTTATGTTTACTCAAAATATAGTTAAACAGTCAGTAAAACAGCTTAGTTATAGATCCGGATATTCTCCAGTTCACGCCAAAGCAATCAGAAGTGGCAGGACCTCTGCAATTTGTTTTTTGTACCCAAGGAGAGCCTGTGCCTACTTGATAAATAATTTTTCTCACTCTTCTCCTGAGGTAGCACACTTTTGTAATTTGCCAAACTTAGAAGTCACATTTTAATTTCAGTCTCATTTTAATTTCACACATGACCATGTGCCTGATTCTGGCTGCATGATATAGAATGAGGCAAGTAGAGGCACTGAAAGCAAAATTTTCTCTGTTCTGCTTTAAAACATAATTCCATCAAAACATATCAGTGTAAGTGAAAATTCCTAAGAATTCATAAGAAAAGATGTTGCTGTTCGTATATGGCTTAAATTTTATTATCTTATTTCCAGTCTTAATTTCTTCACCACCTGGTTATTTGTTATCTGTAGGATTTTTTTTCTTAAAAAACCCAAACCCAAACAAAAACCACACACCCCAAATGCGCGACCACTTTTCTACCTCTGAATGTTTTGTGTTTTGTTTTTTTGGTTTTTCTTTTTTTTCTTCTAGCTGTTCCACATACCCTTATTCATCCTGAAGGTTCCAATTTACAAGGCTTCCTAACATAAACAATGAAGAACGATAAAGATATTATGTGACTATTGAATTGTTTTCCCAGGTTTCTGTAAAATAGACTTGTCCTAGAAAACTTTGCAACAAACTACAGCTACAAAGTTTGAGGCCATTTAATACAGCTGAATGGAATGAGTGGAATAAGACCAATATGTGACAAGTCTGAAGGATATATTTGTCTCTGGATATAAGGGAATGTGGTCTTATGAGGAAAGGTTGGGTCAATATCACCTTTAATTAGAGAATTAAGAAGAATTGATTTACCAAAGCATACCTAAACATTTCTTCAGAAAATTCAGGAAGAAAATATTTAGTATAATAGCTAAAACTTCTTGCATCAGAAGTGTGTTTCCAATCATTATATTCCTGTGATCTGGAGTTATTAAGTCAGTATGATAATTTAGAACCACATGTAAAAAAAGATACGCTGCTCTAGACACAATACAGTGAAAAGGGGCCAACTGGTCTCCTATTGAGCTAGGGAGTTTCATTCAGTCTTACCTCATGTATCCGTGCTGAATACATATTAATCTACTGATTTATCACCTCTATAATAATCTTCACATCATCCAGTGAATTAATCAGGAGATGAATTAAATATTTTAGTAGCATATGTCTAGTAAAGGTAGAATGATTTCCTCTTCTAATTATAATATTTAATTCTGTTCTTGCTATTCTTCAGCAGCTGTACTGTTGGTCATCTTGAGCTTTCTAAATTTAATTTTCTTTCTTATCTGTAACCTCTTCACCTTAAAGTGATCTTTTATCTCTCATGAAAACAGATGACAAGACTATTTTTCAGTTCAGAACTTTTTCATAATTACATTTTTGACCTCAAGGGAAAAACTGTGTACATTATAAAATACCCTGCCCTTGCAACTGAGTAGCTTTAACAGTCCTGCACACTGCTTGCGGCTATTGTAATTTAACTTGAATATCAGAAAATCCTCAAATTATAAGTTCTAAAACGGTAGAGTCCTGTTCAAATTAAAACTCATTATAGGGTGCTTAGCGCCTTGTAAACTGATCCTTTAGATTCTATACAACTGTTTATTTCTCTTCCAGTCCCGGACAGTTCCCACTAACCATTCATGCTATGGTGGATCTAACAGTTTCTATTTATCCATATACAATCCACTGGCCATTTATCAATTACATCAGCAGAAAAATTACAGTGCAATCTGGGAATGCTCCTGAGTAGCACAAGCACAGATTGTGAAAGTGTGAGATGCTTCCTGAAACTAAGCTCAAACTCTGTAAAAGAAAATCCTTCTAAAGCAGAAACACAGCAGTAGGTTATGGATTTTTGTTTTGGACTTAAACAGCATGAAGAGTTATAAAACCTGAAGAGTCTTTATTGTCATTCACACATTAAAAGTTTCAGGTCAACCAGAACACACCCCAGTAACATCCATTCCTGGTTAAGGAACTACAGTGATGGTCCAGGGCTCCCTCAAAGCCTTTGGGTTTCAGGGAGCTTCACAGGAACTTGTCTGAACATCAGAATTCTAGAAATAGAAAATGAACTCTGGATCTATAGTCAGGACATAGGTGAAAATATGATGTTCCCAGATTCCTTGCAGGTCATAATCTGAGATGCAAAGAATAACTGCTGTAAAGTGAGAGCAATGCAGTGATCATCAGTGACATAACTGGAGACATATCAAAACCTAAGTTTATTAAACAAGAAAGAGGCAATAACCATGTAGCTATACTGAAATACACATGAAGTAAGTTTGTGGACTGTGTGGGTACTGGAATAATTTAAAAAAAACCCTGTTTATTCTCAGGATTTCTCCTAGGAATCATAATTTTCATTCTGAAATTCTGCTCCTACCATTTACTACATCATTCTTATCTACACAAAGCCCAGCTGAAGTGTTCTGCTTAGATCTTTGCAGAAGTCAATAGAGTACTTATGCATTTTGTAGTTACATTGTTCTTTACATTCACTAAGGTCACAGGATCAGCCCTTTATTTACTTGATTCTATAGCTTCCTCTTTCAGAGCTATACTCTTAATAATTAGATACTTCTGCTTTCAGCTAACATCCTGAGAGATACAGAAGTGTTTTCTAGCAAGAGAAACATTTTCTTTCCCCTCAGGTCTCTTTGGACACCCAATAATGCCTAGAGGACTAAAAATCTTTTTGAACACTTCAAGTTTAATTAAACTATACACATGCATATCTATATCACCTACCCAGATGGAAGGCAATTATGCATATGGTAACTGAAACAACAATGTCAGTAGCCCTTGCTTCCTTTTATAATTCTACCTTTATATGCTTGGTCTGACACGAAAAAAGAGGCTTTGACACAAAAAAAGAGTTTCCTGGTACTGGTTTTTATATACACTAGCTCAAGTCAGCCTCTTATTTTAGTGTTACCTATGAATACAAGAAAAAAAATACCGCTATTTCAGTCCTTACAATCATAAAGAAATCTTCACCAAGCTATGTGCTCACTTACCCCATCAGCTTCTCCTAACTTGAAAAAGGGGCTCTCATTCTGCTTCTAGCCTTATAACTGTATCTGGAAGTCTCTTTTGAGCTCATTCTCTGATTGTCTTGACCTACTTGAAAGCCTTTGATTAGTTAATTAGCACCTGGGATCTAAATAGCAGTGAACTTTGCAGTAGCTCTAGTTCTTGAGAACATGTAATTTGTTCCTATGGCTTTTGGGTATAGGGATAGGCTCTCACATATGCTAATTCTTCATTCTGATTTTTCTTTCCTTTTTTTTTTTTTTCCTAGTTAAGGAAAGATTAAGAATAGATTAAGACAGCAGTTGAAATCCTAAATATTTAGTTTGGGTGCTGGATTTGAGAATAGTTGTATATCGAAATAAGGGCTGAACTTCCTAGGCTATGTTAGCTTAGAGCTTTTCTAATATTTTGTCTTAAATCTTGCTGCAATATTAAGTCAGATAGGTTGTCTGTGCAGTTAGCTATACCCTGGGTGCTTCATAGAGTGAGGGGAGCTGAGACCTCTGAGAATTCTGAGAGCTCTTTTGAATTTAATGGCATTCAAGGAACTCTATTTGGATTCTTCTGCCAGTTGTGGTTGCACCAGGAGACAAGAAGACTGAACACATTGTGTATGTCTAACATTTTCTAACTACATTTGTGTTATATTGATTCTGGTTATGCTCACTGTATGCTATATGGGGCAGACTTTCTCAGTAAAATTCTTTCAAAATATCAGCAAGAAACTCAGTTAAACTGAGACAGAACAGTGAAACAGCTTGAGATGAAAATATGAATTGCTATTTACTTTTTGGAGATGCTTCCAACTTTCTTTCTGCTTGTGGAAGACCAGGAGATATGTTAGAATAGATAAAGTAGCATATTTTTGCATATGTAAGGAAGAAAAATATGTAAATACTGGAATACTTATTCACTCCATAATTTAACAAGATTAACAGTATTTTTTTTACTTTGTCCCAGCTCCAAATTACTTCCAGTTCATACAAAATACCTTTCCACAGTCTGCCTCATGTTTGATAGGTATTTACTGCAATTTTAAATACCTCTACAAAAATTATTACAGTAAAGCTGATTAGGGTTTATTGAGGTTTTGCTATGTCCTTGCATCATAACTAACAAAAGCATCATAAACACATGAAATGGAGTAGAATCCTACTTACTATTTAAAAACAATATTTATTTTGGTATAGTGTGGAGAAGTTCACATTCTAACTGTGTATCCTTCCCTTGGCAGCCCAGGGAAAATCTCACTGTATATGCTGCTATCAAATATAGAAAACAGGCCTATATTTTCCAGTTTCTCATCTGTCCTGGGGACTTCTGTCATGCAGTAAAAACACAAGATTGAAAATATCCTTCCATTTTCTTTCATTCCTCAGTAATACAGCACTATGGATGTGAAAACTAAACACACATTACACTTCTTGTGCTGCCCAAGGTTTTGACTAAATATTTTGGTGATACTGGCCAGAAAAGAGTCCTGAACAGAAGATTAAAGCCCAATATATGCATATTGGTTAGCAATCTATATATAGGGAGAATAAGAATGATTTATTGTAAATCCAGCATGGCAATGAATGCCATTCCAGAGATAAATGAAGAATTTTAAAGTAATTAAATGTGAAAGAGAGTCTTACTGCAGCAACAAGAAACAAGGAAATATAATGTTATTGTGACTAGGAGACACAAAAGAAAATAAATGTCTGTTGAAATGATTTTGTATAATGGAAGGTTTTCTTTGTGTTTTTCGAAATAAGTAAAGTTAGGAAAGTTTACATTTGCCTTCTGAAAAGCACAGTCTAATCATATATCTATGACACATAATGACAGCTATAAGCCACTACATCTGTGGTTCCTCTTACTGAGGAAAAGTTCTGCATGAAAATAACTCTGCGTACAAATGGAAGTGGCTAGAAAGCTTTCATTTTTTGTTGATGGAAGCCAGTAAACTGCCTTGTATTGAGCTGGAGTACAGAATTAATAGTGAGAAAGAAGCTCGAGTGTGTGAATTTCCTTATTCTCCAGGAAATTAGAAAAATAAGAACAAACGGGGAAAGAAGTCACAGAGAATGACTAAATATGCCAGCACAGAAACAGGAAAAGATGTGACTGAGGAGGACATTTTCCCATGCTGGTCTACAGATAAGGAAGTAGATGTTTCAAAGCTTTCAACAGAAACACAAGTAAGCTTAGGGAACAGGGATTCATTTTTGCACCTAGCCAGTCTCTCTCAGTGAAATCAATGAGATCTGAGTCATGGTGGTTGAAACTTTAATGAGTTCGCAAAAGTTGCAATTTTCTCTCTGCAGAGTGCCAAAAAAATAGCTGAATGCTATATGGAGCTGAGTTTAGTCCTGATTTGAGCCTCACTTGAAATCAACTGGTATTTGAGCTTTTTAGGTCTTCCCAGTGGATGCATTTCATCCTTTGTCTCTAAGTGTAAATGAAACAAGTCTGGTTTTGTAGCTACCTTAGAATTTTACAGTGACAATATTTTCTTAAATGTTTGGTCTTGTTAGTTCCTGAATGTTTTGAAGAAATAAATATATTTGTATGAAAAGATATTAAAGCACCAATACCAGAAAATAACTGTTTTCATATTTTCAAGGAAGACTGAGCACATTGACTGATCTAACTAAAGCTTATGCAAAATAATAGTGAATATGGCCCTTACTGCCTCTTAGAAGCAAAGATATTCTAATCCGTTTGGTTTTCAAAAAGGTATTTTTACACACAGTGGTTGTTTTTCATTTTGCAGGATGTGCTACATAATGAGCTGCTATTGTGCATGTGAGCAGTATTTTAAGTTGTTTCACCCAAATAAATATTCTTGCCTTGTTTTTTACCTGTGGCCTAGAAGTGACAGTTATTAATATTGTAGCACTTTTTATATTTATTTTTCATCTCAGTGCAAAACACATAGTTGGAGCCTGCTACTAATCATGATAGTAAATGACTAAATAGAATTCCATTCAAGAGTACTACAAGTTTATGTAGCTTTAGGGGCAATCTGTGTTTTATTTCCATCATGGTAGGAAAGAGGCACACCGGCTTCACCTAGGCTTTCTGAGGCAAAATCCTGAAGCATTATATACAAAATATGTTTCCCTATAAAAATAATATAATGGAAAGTTTCACTTAAACAAGAGAGTGATTTTTTTTTCTAACTATATTGAGGAAGTTCCACTATGTCCTTCCTCCATCCTACAGAGATAAAAATATTGCAGAAACCTGAAAGTGCCGGAGGTTGCTATTGTAGAGTAGTCAAATAGCCCCTGTTTTCCAGGGTTATACATAATTATTTCAGTGGAGCTTGTCTTCCAAAGCAAGTTTTCAGTTCTTTCACCACTGTATCCACCTTTGAATGCATTTAAATTGCCTAGTTTCTTACCAGCATGTACATTAGATACTAGGTACTTCTAGGGAGCATGGGCTCATACAATGCAATTTGACAAACGTATCATGGAAATACAGTAGGGGATTGAAGAAACAAAAGCCAAATCTAATTCTCTGTTCTGACTACCACTACCTGTACCACTTTCTACAGTAATGCTACTTCAGGCAGGAGATTCTACCTGCTGGGGACTAGGATGGCCAATATGACGATGCAAGGAGTCAGGACAACCCTAGTATTCCTTTCAGAAATAGTGATTAGCTTTTGATTTCTGATCCCTTCAGAGGCTTGATGTTGCAGTTAGAGAAAGAAGTCACCAGAGTTTTGGAAAACAGTAACATGGTAGAATGCAAAACTCTTTTTAGCTTTGCCTTAGTTGTGTCTCTGAATCCCTTTGAAGGCAGCCAGATTTATCTTCATGGACATGAGAAAGAAACAATCTGCAACAGGGTTTTTAGAGTTAGATGCAAAAATCACTTTCTGAAATTACACCTTCTGAATATTGTAGGACTCGTACAGATGAGTCAGGTAGTTAACTCATACATAAACACTTACCACTGTGTGATCTCAGTTACTGAACAATTTTTCTCCCTTCTGTTTTAAATTCTGAATTCATAATAATTTACACATCTTTTTTCAGATCTATGTTTCAGTATTCTGCATTAGCTGCATTTTCTGAATTTCCCCATTTGGGGCTTTATCTATGTAGAGTAAATATAAATTTAAAATGTTATACTCAAAGGAAAAAGTTTGAAACCATTTTCATGTTAGTTCTATATAACTATGTCATCATGTAGCCTAAAATATCCTCTCTAAAATTAACTGACACATTGCAGTAAATTATTCTCTGGGTGGGCAGAGAAGAATTCTATTAGAGCTAATGAAAATTGCACATCTGTGGCACAAGACCATATCTCCAGAAGAGAAGCAGTATGTGGAATAACTCTTTCAAATTTCAGCCTGATCACTGAGGTCTTTCTATGAGGGAGGCAAGCTCACCAGACAAGAGCTCTGAAAAAGTTTGATACTCTGACAAATTTAGAATCAGTAGCCTAGTTAAAATACTGAGCAAATCAAACTAACTAAAGAACTAGATTATTTTAAAATGGCTGGGGTCTGACACATCCTTCATATATATTTTTTTTAATTTAAAATAATCTCAACCATTTGCACCCAGTCTTCATAAAGCAGAATGACATCCTTAAGCCTAAGTCTCTTGTTTCAACATGTTAAGAGATACTTTAGATATATTACATGCACGGAAAATCATGGTTTATAATTGTATAAGAAGGACAGAGAATCCTTTAGTAATATTAAGATCTGTGCTTTCATTAAGGAGGTGTAGTCTTGGTACAATAGAAGAAGGATTTATTAGTGGAGCTGAGCCAAATATCTATGTTTCACTGCATAACTACTTTTTTTTGGTCCCCTTTTCCAGAATGAAAAAACAGGAACTAACGGAACTGGGTGGAGAACATTTAAATCCTCCAGTGAAATATCACTAGGTTTTTCTTTACTGTGATTTTTTTCTTGTCAAGGAATAAAAATTCAATGATGCCTTTAGCATAGCTGTTATTATTGTGATGGTTTTGTTTAATACAAAAAGATTAATGTCATTCTGTGGCACCTGTTCCTGGCAGGTATATTTATATTACAAAAATATGCTTCTCCCCACCTCCCTCATGACATTATATACAGTGCTCAACCCCTCTTCATTCTCTGTCTGGTACTCCAAGGTTAATTCAGAAGTCTCTGAGATGGCTGAAGCACTGTTTTAGCTAGATAGTGGGACAAGCTTAGGCCCTACAACTGAATCTTGAATTAACTTCTGGACTTCTGAGCAATAAATTTACAACTCTTAGAGATTAATTTTGGCCTAAAATGACTTGTCAAATTAATAAAAGCCAGTACATTTATTCACAATGAGATAAATGTTCCTCTTACTTTAAGCATCAACAAATAGAGAAATTATGACAAATGACACAAAAAATATTATTCCTGACAGTGCCTAGAGACAGCCTTCTAAATATGGGATTTCTTTATTACTGTCTGTTCTCTATATTCATGATTACCCTATCTCTAATTTTCCTAGTTTGGTATCCTCTTAGGGACCAAGCCTCTAATTTTGGCAGAGGCCATAAGTGAGAGTCACCACCGAATATTCCTATCATTAAGGTTTCCTTTCCCAGTATTGCTCACACACTGTATTTTCAGCAAAAAAATATATAGCACCTTTCCCTGAATAACAGAAGTGAATCACTTGAAAGATGTTTCTCCTTCCTTCTGGCACTATTCTAGTTGTTTGATCCCATGTCTGTAAGATACACAGAATTAAGTACAATTAAAAAGTCAATCTGCAGGTCACTTATTTTTAGTCTTTCAGCAATAACTTCTGGCACCCTAATATAATTACCCAGCTCAAAAGAGTACAATTACCTATGTGTCTCCAATCACAAGGTATCACTTCAGCATAATTTGCATGAAAATAACATATTTTTTTTAAAGAAGACTGAAATACCAGAAAAAGAGAATAGACACTTAACATAAAGAACATATATAATTTTTTCCATAGTAGCTTTTTATCTTGCCTTTCTCCTATGTTTTTTTCTGTTCTGTTCATATAATAAGACAAATTTGATGAGATTGTGTTGGTTTTCATAGTCAGTCATTTTGAGGTGATTTTTTAACTGTGGGAAAACAGGAATAACCAACAAGAAGTATGCTTTGACTGGCATTGTAGGACTTTTTATTACTTGTGTGGTTTGTCTTATTAATTTCTTAGACATTTGGTAAAGTTTTTAAGAGTAACCATGAAGTTTAAGAGTTTAAGTCTTGTCGAAAGTAAACAGAATTCAGGTTGTACCTTTTTAAATCACTTACAAAACTAGAACTTAGACCCCAAAGTCCTGTAAATGCTTTGTATATTTTACCACTTGTCTCTTCTGCAATATTAAACAAGTTTAACCAAAATAATTCAATACTGCATATATTAGCAATCTAGTAAAAGTACTTTCAGTCACTTAAAAATAAAAGTCCAGTAAATTTTCTAGTAACATTTTAACTTAAATCAGAATCATCATTAAATAAGCTTTCTGATAACTCATTGTTTAAAATATGAATGCAAATATCACTCATTGTCAATATTCATGATAACTGGATGACTGCTGTGTGTTACATGCTCAAAATACAGATAAAACATAGGAAAGAAGGTGTGCCTGCAAAGGAAACACATAGTCCAGAATTAAAATCTTGGATGCTGAATGCTCAAATAAATCAGCTCTGCCTCTCATCATGTCCTGAATGATACCACTTTTTCAATAATGTTGTGTTTTACTGCATGAAGTCAGGAACATAGGAAACCCTACAGATATACTTTATGGTATAGTATATAAAATCTATAATGTATAATAAATGTTACATAATTAATATAGAGTGTGAAGTAGTATGTAATTACAGTATATAAAACATAGTGTACATTATAGCTGTGTAGTATAAAATATGTATAGTATAGAATATATATGGCATATAATGTATGTGGCCTTTATATTTATACATTTATATATCTTTTAATAGATATCTTTTAATATATTTATACAGCTACATTTACTATATAGGATGTAATATGTAACAGTCGGATTCATCCTTTAAAACCAGAAGAAGACATTTAAGTTTATAGTTTCTGATCAGGCTCACAAACTAAACATAGACATTACACAATTTGATATTATACCAGGCAAGATAAACCTCAGTTGGTGAAGGAAATTTAGCTGCAATAGAGTCTTTAACAATATTGTTTCAACTGTTACTTTGGTTGAAACTCCTGGAACGTCAGTGTTAGAACTGGCTTTCACTAGTGAAAAGCTGTTATCGACTAAGACGACTTACCTGATCACACCAATTTTCTATGCCTCTTTTTCTGCCCTGAGCTCAAGTGGAAGAAAAGGAATTGTCTGGAGGAAAGTTACAGCATAAAGTAACTTTCAGATTTCTATAACATGCTGTGGCTGCTCTCCGTCTGTCTACAGATCATAGAAGTATCAATAAAGCTGGAATCTCAGCAAAACAGACAAGTTGTTTCTAGTGATCTTTTCATGGCTGTAATTTGCTATGTTTTTACCACTACAGTATTTCACAATAAAGACTTTTGAATGTGTTCCCTTACTGAAGACTACATGGGTGAAATGTATTTTTTTCACCAAGTACCCACAGTGAGGTAGGGATACAAATTCATAGTTTTGAATGGAGGACAAAGTACATATTGTATAGATGCTCAAATAAACTAGAAGGGAATATACAAGATATGCACAGTTTTTCATAAATTCTCACTTGGGTATCCAAACAAAATGTATGAGCATTCAAGCAAGAGAGTAGTAGTATTCTGATTTATCCCTTACTCATTCTTGTAAGTGTCTCATCCTCGGTGTTCTTCATATCTGTCCCTATTCTTGATTATGAAGTTAGATGAGAAGAAAAAAACCCTTACCTTATAATTTCCCATTTTATAGTGATTTTATTTACTGCTGTGATAAATAGCTGAACAATATAAAAAATACCCTAAAACCCCCTTGAATCATGAGCTCTCATCTTATTTTATATGGATTTTTTGACCTGTGTCAAATATACAGACCTATTATTATTGCTGCAATATTATAGTCTGCTAGTACTATTTTAACAGGTGCAAAGAAACAACTGTGTTCTTAGCTGTAATAGACTGTTCTCTGCACTATTATTGAATTTAATAAAATTTATCTTGTGGCATTTTCCAAAGCTAAAATCAGTGATATTTTTTCTTTACAGAAAAATTATATTTCACAATTGGTTTGATAATGTCAACAATTTGTATTTATCACTTCTGGCTATCTTGCTATATTAAAAGAAAAAGAAGACTGTCTTTTGAAATCAATACAAATTTTGCTATCACCTTCAGAAGGAGAAGGATAATGGCCTCAATGATCCAGTTTCTGTTCTAGCGGCATTGATATAAATCAAAAGTAACTCAAAGTAAATTCACTGTAATTAGAATATGCATATGACTCTACATGCTTGAACATCTTTAATGCTTAAGACTCTCCTCCAGATATCTTGCGAAATTATGATTTTGAAGTCTGTGGGGGTTCTGACTGTTTTTACACCTACTATGTCAAAATAACTTTGAAAAAGCTAAATATTTCTTAAATGGGACTAAGTAGGCTGTGACACTTAAAAAAAAAAAATCTGATGCTAAGTGCCAGCCTCTGGATACTTTGTTTTTTATGAGGGGTTTACTGACTATCCAGATAGTGGTCTGATACTTGTCTATTGTAAGCATTTGTGTTTTTCATGGGGTACAGAGAGAGCTAAGCCACTTAAAGAAACTCTTTTCCTTTACTGTTAGTAATCTCCTTCTCCTTATCTCTGCAAATCAAGAGGAGCGCAGATGGAGTAGCAGAAGCAGTCAATATATGAAGAAGAAAAAAGTGCTACAACACTAGTCAGTATCATCAGTCTGAAGCATTGAGAGAGGCCTCCATTCAAAATGTTTTAAGCTTTTAAATAGGCACTGAAGAGGAACAGAAATGCTTCTATATTCTAGCACTTTGGCAGCTCATCATATGATAATGTTCACATGCAAGATAAGTTCCATATGAAAATATTTTAAACTATTTCTTCTTTACTCCTATTTTTGCAGCAAAGCTGTGTCACAGGCTTTAAAATGCAATTGTTATCCTTTAGTTTCCATTTCATTGCCTTTTGTCTATTCTTAGACTTCCTAAATACCACTGTTTTTCTTTTTTTGCTTTTGACATCATTCAGTGAAGGAGAACATTTGCATATTATGCAGTGCCTTCATTATAAGCTAAAGGTACCCAAAGTCACACAAGTCTTAGACTTATGGTCAAAAGTCATTAGGGAAGATTTATTTGTGTTATTTTTTAAATGGTGACATTGTTGGGATCTTGTCTTTGAAGCCAAGTTAAAAAAATTATCAGACTGTAAAAAGAATAAGCATGGGAATGTGAGAAAGAGAGGTGGGCCTTGCTTTCATTTGCAATGAATATTTCCTTACTTAAAAAGTAATATTGACTTTCCCTGAAGCACAACTCAAGAGCATGTATATCTGGTTCTGAATGCTTTTTGCAAATTTATTCCAACTGGTTTTTTATTATCAAAGATAGCTTTTTCTTTTGTTTCACTGTATCTATTTCTGCTTTTACACCTTATCCTTTTTCTGCTTATTCTTGCCTGAGGTTTTCCCCTCATTTTTCTCCAGTGTTATGGCATGCTAATGCCATCTCCACCAGAAAACACTGGGAGAAAAGCTGCTCTTACAAACACCTTCGTATATTACTCTGAATTTTTACAACTTGTCAAGCATTTTAGTTCATTTTCTGCTGATAGTGTACAAATGTCTGCCAAAAACATTCTTTGTGTGTTGGGTAATGATAAATTTGGATTCCAGTCTTTCAAACTCAAACTCATGCTAAAAATAAGCAGAGTGAACATCTGTGACAAGCAGGTAATTTTTAATAATATCAGACAGTTCCTTTCTGTAGAGAATTACTACTCTCTCATCTCTAATCAACCTTCTCTGCTGTAACGGCAGCTGCCAATTAGGGATGTTGTCTCTTGGCAGAGTGTTCAACCCACACTTAATTTATTTTAAATGTGTTGTGTTTCTCCATGGAAGGTGAGGGGTGGTTTTCAGTATTTTATGCCATCAGAGGCTCATGTCATGTTATACAAAGTGGTGAGATACTCTCAGATCACAGTGGCATACTTAGAGATTCAAGCAGAGTTTCTCAGGGGACAAATCCTCTCATCTAAGATCCTGATAATGTTAAAGAAAGAGGAATACTTAATTTCCCTTGTTTCTTATGTAGAAAAACCTACATTCCAGTCTGTAGAAAGACCCTTACTGATTTTCATGAGAACTTTTTGTCTGATATTACTAAACACATTCATCTAAAAGTTAGTTGCCAAGTCTAAGCCAGTTCTGTTAGCTCCCCAGTAAATAAAAAAAAAAAAAAAAAAGGAGAGTCCTATGGGGAATCATTCTAATTGAGACTACAAGGTTTGAAGGTGTGAATCTATTAATGTAAATACACCTTATTTTGTTGCTGTTGAATTTTAGCTGTGTATTTTAGAGAATGTAAAAGCAAGTCTTTATAATATTTAGACCACATTTTATTGGATCGCTTCACTGTGCCTGCAACCCTCTTTTTCCACATGCAAACACATATATATCAATTCATCATAATAAATTTCAATAAACCATTGAAGCTTTGGAGATTTGATTGAAATTAAAATAAAAATTGCTGGAAGTAATAACATTAGGCAATTTTAAAGCTTATCTTCTGTTGCTTAGATCTTAAAACTGTTGCAAAGAAGGAAAATCACCCCCTTTCTCCTTGTGATTATTCTTCATTCAATAACTTTTTGAGTTTTATTACTAAAAAGGAAGCTAAAACTAAGGTATGTTGAATAACTTGATAACCAGACTGGCAGTGACTGGCATAGACAAAGATTTTGGTTTTTTTTTTTTGTAAAAAGCTCCTAGCTTCCTTTAGTGATGTGAGAAACTGAATGGTTAAATAACAACTCTTGCTACCTGTAAAACAGGCCATTAAAATTGGCCTGTAAATCAGGCGGTATGTTCCTAATCTTTAAAACTATGAAGCTTGAAAAGACCATCAGCCACCACTTAAAGAGACTGTACAGTTCTCATGCTATTTTGATCTAGACTTTTGTTTGGCTTAAGAACCACATTCATGGCTGCAAGAATGTCTGGATAATTAAGAGACTTGGAAAAAAAATCTCATCTCCTGGGAGTTTAAGCAGTATTTAGCTTGTCTTATTTAGTTGATGAGTAAGACTTTTTTTCAAAAGAACAAAAGAGAAAAACTCATAACAAGAACAGTGTAAAACTGAGGTATTTAATCACCCCCCAAATTAACTTATGGCTTGAAGATCAATTTAGAAAACCATGAGGGTTTTTTTTTTTTTTTATAAAGTTAGATCTGACTAATTCAATTGGTACTTGATGGATTACTAGATTTGCCTCGCAATCTGAGGAATCAGCAGCCTGATAAACAATATCATAAAATAATTATTTGTATAAGTAAATATATGTAAGCATGTGCACACATGAGTACATACACAAAATTTAGTTGAATTCTCCCTTCCCCCCCCCAAAAAAAAGTGTGCAAAACCTTTACATTGTTTATGTTAAAGCGTTATAGTACTTGTGCAGTATTCTCATTCCAGGCTGTATCAGACAATGTAATGTGAGTGGAGTTCACTAACTGGGAAATACCTGTGCTTTGTACAACCTATTCTAAAGAGGTACAAATAGAAACAACAAAAGAGAGAAAGAGAAACAATGAGAAATAACTGACTGTGAAAAAACAAAATACAGAGGAAACATAGAAGAGGAAAACAATGGGAGGGAGAAAAGTGAGAAAAAAAGCATATGGAAATTTTGGCTTTTAACAAAATGATGGATAAGTGTTGAAGTAGTTTGTCTTCAAGCTGTATCATTTTCTGGAAATGCCACAAGGCGTAGGAATGGTTATCAAGATGATAGATCTTTTCTTCCCCTAGGCTTGAAGCAAGAACATTTTGTTTCACAGGACCCACTGAACTTTTGGAATTGCGCTGTGCCTGTTGATGTTTTCCTCTTTTATTTAGTAAAGACTTGCATTTTATCAAGCAGTCTTGCTCCTGGAAAATGTTTTCCTCTATTGGATCTTTAACTGTATCATAGTAGTGAGTTTCTTGCTTGATACTTCCAAGAACAGTAAACATTGCATATTGGGTAATTCTGAAAAATTCAGTACTTAATCTTATTATTGTTGTTTTACTATTTTACTCCATGTCTCAGCTTTTCTCAACTATGCCACTTCTTTTGAACATGGAACTTGCTTATCTTGTTTGGCATACCTGGGTCCTTCCTCCATGGATAATCATCAAAGCCCTCTAATAAATTATGATAGATAAATTAGCAATACTGAGCTCATATGAAATAATACACCTTATCTTGAAATCTTTTTGATGTTCTTTTGTATCACATCAACTCTTCACTAATTCTGCCACATACACTTAACTGCCTTTTTTCAGGGTATAATAGCAATATTAACTTAATATAGTATTAAAGAAAGCTGAGGAATTCAAGATGTTCTTTCGCCAAATAATTCTTGTTCAATATAGTATTGAAAGACAAATGTCCCTCTGATACAGTAGAGGGGATCAGAAAGGATCTTTTTTTTGGGTCATGTACCCAAAATCAGGTCAGGTTCCTACAACAAGCTGCTCTCAAAAGACCCCAGATCTCCACTGGCTATAGACAACATCTGAGACCACCCTCCTGGCCCTAAAGCATCCTGTTTCCTCTGCCAGCAGCTCTGCCTCTTCATCATGCCCTTTTCTTTCTTGTGTTTGCTGCAGGGCTTTGTGTTTGGGAGCCTGCAGTGGTGGCATGATCTTATTGCAATCAGAGGAAAATAATGTAGTACATATGTATATGCACATACACACACTCACAAATATACATATAATATATACACAGTGTTTGATCCTCATCAATTTATCTGATTCTAGGATTCAAAAAAAAATTGAGCTATTGACTTTTTGCTCCAATCCATTACAGGAAAAAACATTTGAAATTTCAAAAATGCCCCTAGGATAGAAACAAATATTTCCTGCTTGTCTCCAGACTTGCTTCTTTTTCCTTTTTTTCCTTAAGTGCACCTCTTTGTGTACCAGTCTCACAAAAATTGCAGTGACCTGTAGTTACTGTGTATTTGACCTTCTCTTTGAACTCTTGTAGGGATGTTATAAAATAGAAATATGGTTCAGTAACTAGTGATGTTTCTAGCAGATACCTCCTTAAGAGTATTTGAGATTAAACCAACCATTTAAAAAATGAGAAATTTTTTCCCAGTTACCCTCAGCAATTTGTTGTGCTGGACTGATAATGTGACTGAAATTTCCAAGTCGTCACCTAATCCACTTCAACAGTCCACAAAGCTCTCAGAGACATTAGGGCAGAAAATACATTACCAATAGCAACAGAGTTGGCTTGTTGGGTTGTTTTTTATTTTATTTTTAACATATCAACATTCTTTATTTGTTTAAATGCTGTACATATGCAGAAAGGTAATTTTTTTTGGGGGGGGGGAAAGTTGCAGCTTATTTTTAGAAGTAAATCAAAGTTTTGATACAGTATTTGAGATGAGAAAAACCCATACTAATTCAGCTTCATGCCAACAGGCTTTTTTTTTTTTTTTTTACTGAAATGTACTAGCTGTAAAGTCTGTGGCCACACAGCATCTGCAGACTTAAAGGTAAGCTTTAATTTGGCTGCAGGCAGATTCCATAATCTAGACCTAGTCAGGAGGAATAGTGCCCCTAGACCTTA
Source organism: Egretta garzetta (assembly GCF_000687185.1). Taxonomy (NCBI): domain Eukaryota; kingdom Metazoa; phylum Chordata; class Aves; order Pelecaniformes; family Ardeidae; genus Egretta; species Egretta garzetta. Next base: position 5,892,300 of record NW_009260268.1, on the reverse strand, counting down.
AAACAAAAGTATTCAGTATGATAGCTATAGCACCTCTGAGTTCAGCAAAGTCTCCCATAACATCCTCATAGGGAAGCTCAAGAAGTGTGGGTTGGATGAGTGGACAGTGAGGTGGATTGAGAACTGGCTGAATGACAGGGCTCAGAGGGTTCTGATCGGCAGGGCAGAGTCCAGTTGGA
>NW_009260268.1:5890030-5891911 GCF_000687185.1 Egretta garzetta | reverse complement strand
CCAAGAAGGCCAATGGTATCCTGGGGTGCATTAAGAGGAGTGTGGCCAGCAGGTTGAGGGAGGTTATCCTCCCCCTCTACTCTGCCCTAGTGAGACCCCACCTGGAGTACTGTGTCCAGCTCTGGGCTCCCCAGTTCAAGAAAGATGAGGAACTCCTAGAAAGAGTCCAGAGGAGAGCTACTAGGATGATAAAGGGACTGGAGCATCTCCCCTATGAGGAAAGGCTGAGACAGTTGGGCTTGTTCAGCCTGAAGAAGAGAAGACTGAGAGGGGACCTCATCAACACATACAAATATCTTAAGGGCGGAAGTCACGAGGATGGAGCCAGACTCTTTGCAGTGGTGTCCAGCGACAGGACTAGGGGCAATGGGTACAAACTGAAACATAAGAGGTTTCAGTTGAATATGAGGAAAAACTTCTTTACTTTGAGGGTGAGAGAGCACTGGAACAGGCTGCCCAGGGGTGCTGTGGAGTCTCCTTCTCTGGAGGTATTCAAAGCCCGCCTGGACGAAGTCCTGTGCAACATGCTCTAGGAGAGCCTGCTTTAGCAGGGGGGTTGGACTAGATGATCTCCCAAGGTCCCTTCCAACCCTTGCGATTCTGTGATTCTGTGATCTGTCTCTGCCCCTGCAATGCCTTCTTTGTCCCCTGCAGTTGTTACAATTTGTAAGAATTTGGCTGCTAAAAATTGCCAAATAATTTGTATAAACTGAGCATGTTCTAGAGTCACAGAGTGAAATTCTTTTAAAGAGGATGTAGCACAGATGCAACAGCACCATTCATTCCACCTGATGATGAAAGATTGGACAATGGATAGACCCAATGAGTTGAGATATACCATCTCCATTTTCCCAATCCAAATTCTTATCAATGCTTTCACTCATAATTTCCAGTTTTCTCTACTGAAAAAGGAAAATGTTGCTTTATATACGCTGCATTACAGCAAAATTATTTTTCTAAAAATTTTCAGCACTGAAAATGATTAATAGCAAATTTTCCCCCGACTCCAAATTCAATAAATAAATGAGAAAATATTCAATAAAGAAAAAATATTTTCCAAGATGAGATGTTTGTGGCACTTTATTTCATACTTCAGTCACCAGACCACTGCTTACTTCAGATACTGGGATTAGAACTTGCACAGTTTGACACCAAAATATAGGCTGCTAACCAGAAGGGGAGACATCTATCTCCATAAGCTGGACTAATGAAGAAAACTGCTCTGTATGAGGTAGTCTGACATGGGTATACTAGAGTAAAGGGTAGTGGTCCACATTCATCCATCATATAAAAGTCAAGCTTCATGAGACAGGCTCAATGATTGAAAAAGGGTCCTTTTTTCTGCCTTACAAAATTTTCATTAGACTTTATAGATTTTACTTCTCATCTTCTCTCTCTGAACTTATCATCTCTTTCATGGCAGGTAAACCACTAAATAATACCGGATGCGAAGTTGCCCACTTGTGATACATCCAGAGAAATACCCTATATATAATTAGATTAAAAAAACTTCCCAAATTTTTTTTTTAATTTTTAATCGCCTTTCCAAATAATATGTCCTACCTTTTGTTTCCCCAAGATGTGAGCAAAAAAGTTTAATGATACACCTAAAAATAAGGCCTGCAAGAGCAGATGCCGTCTCCTTTTCCAACAGAGAAGTTTGAAAGGCAAGGTTTGATGACCCTATGAAATAACTATTTAGACTAGAAGTATTACTTGAAGTCCTTCAATTAGGAGTATATTATTAGAAGTGGTCTTTGAATGAACAGCTCACTTCACCCAACATATCATTCATTATTCAGACTGATTGGATGCAGCCTCTGCCAGACTGAAGACACCGAAAGGATGGAGCAACACCAAGGCTGCAACAGTAGTATGAAG
>NW_009260268.1:5879668-5889975 GCF_000687185.1 Egretta garzetta | reverse complement strand
AGGAAGACTATTATGTGAAAAATTAGAATTTCTGTGGGAGAGTTCAGGTAAATGTTCATATCATATTTCTCAATTGAAGAATTCTTGGTCTGGGCAATTTTTACCTCAGAGTCCAGGAAGAGACATTGCAAAACTCACCAGGACAATCAGCATTTTAAATGAAAAGATTAGGTCTAAAATATAAAGCCACTTCATGCTTTGAGTAATTAAAAATGCATTTCACAATTATAATACAGTATAATTCTGCACACATGCAGTAGTAGTGCCATTGAGCAAAGAACATCAAATCACTTGGTGAGATTGTTTATTATTTTAGTACTTATTTTGTTTATTATTTTAGTACTTGATCCAAAATTATAGAAAATACAATGAATTATTCATATTTGCCTGCTGGTTTTTTAAATTTGTGAGTTCTTTGAAAGAAGCAAAGTATGACCATCACTACCAAGTTTTAAATGGTTAAAGAATGAAATTCTCATTTCACTCAGGGACTATATCTAAATTTATGCATCTTTCAAAAAATATATACATCCTTTAAAAATACCTTTTAAAAATAAAAAGCTCAGCTAAATCCTTAATTGAATCAAAATTATTGAAGTAAATAGTTTGTTATGTCTTTGTGTAAAGAATGATCAGGAACCCCATAGATGTTGAAGCTGTTGTTTCTTAAATTGCTTCTTCAGAGTGAAATCATGGCTTTTGGATATGATTGGTAATAACCCAGTGATTTCAAATAAAATTTAAATCTCAAACTAGAGTATGCCTTTTTACAGTCTTGGCCCATAAGGATATTTCTATTGTTTCAATAGAAGAATGGAAAACTTTAAAATCAAATATATGTAACAAGCCCCATGTTTATTGATAAATGATGTCATGCTGAGAGGCCATTGACCAGAGAGTAACTTGTACTTGCATGTTCTAGGTTGTGAAATATCACTCATACATCCCACTGGGACAAAAGAAGAAACACTGATCCAACAGAGAAATCCTCTAACTACGTGCTTGATTCCATTTATTTTCAGCAACCACAAAGTATTATTTAATCAAAAGATTTTATTTTGCCCTTTTAAAATATCAGTACTCGGTGACCACAGTTCAGTACCATGTCACGTTTAAGTCTCTCTATTTCTACAGAATGACAATTTTGGATTGATTTCAGAAGTTACAGCTCTTACCCGTGTTTGGTTGATTTTTTTTAACACTGCCAAGAACAAAAAGAAAACACAACTTAAAAAAAAGAAAAGAAAATTTTGAGTACTTCTAAAAGGTTGCTTTACAAAGTTCCTTGGGTTTATGAGGGGTGATAACACTGTAAGTTAGCAGATCTAATATCACAAATTTCATCATTTTTGTTATGTATGACTATGGTATGAGAGAATTTATGAGACAGATGTTCAGCAAGTGTCTGTCTCCTATATCTGTGAGCCACAGGGCTTAAAATTCATTTTGATGAATTAATTGCTTACTTAGGAAGTAGATAACATGCACAAATAGCTTTTCAGTCTCAAACTCCAGTTATAGGTTGACTTCAGGGAAACCTTTCTCTACAGGAGAGTATATTATATATGTATATTATTAACAATTCCTTTCTTCTGGACACAAAGATAGTTTTTTATCACGGTTGCCAGATCATTATTTGCTTAAGTTACGTGTAGTCTGACTGGAGACTATAAAGTTTACAAGAGAGAAAGAAACTGTCCCTTGACCTTCCTGTTCGTTCTAGCATCCATGAAACTGTAAATCAGCAAGCACAACTCCTATCTTAGTCTAAGTGAAGGATTAAACTCAATATTGTAGACTACTGAGCTTGACAATATTATTAGTCAGCTTCAACTGGGATATTTTTATCTGGATGAGATTTACTATTTATGAGGCTTATGCACTATCTGAAGCTGACCCTAAGCCTTTTTGTAAAGCTTGGGCTTTACGCAGAACTGATTTTCATCCATTTGTACGTTGTTGCAAACCATTATTCATGTTGGCTGAATGAACCATTTTATAGACATATTCATATCCACAGGTTTCTTATGCAAATTACTAACAGTGTGATCAGCCACTGAATAGTCAAAATTCAAGCTGTATGAACAGCTGCCTAAGTCACCTTGCAGTGTTCTGTTCCCTGACCAATTCATCAAATCTTTACAATGAAGAGGAAATGCCTGTGAAGAAAAAAGATTACCAAGTTCTTCAGGGAATAAAATAGAACACTTAGAAGGGAGTTATGTAAAATGAGTGAATATAAATATATATATATACGCACACATATTTTTAGGGCACTTAAAATCAGTTCCTCTGTACAATGTAGTTGCCTGCACATTTAGGCCTTAGGGATAAATTCTGAGGTCTATTAACTGGCTTTATTGACAAGCTTGAAATTTTACCTTTTCTGTTTCTTCCATCTGAATTCCACTGGCAAATGTAGTTATTTAGAACTGGATTTATGGGGGCAACAGGTGGTGCTTGAGAAATTCTGGCAGGAATTTACTTCTCCATCTCTGTTTGGCACATGAATACATATACTCTGCAGGGGAAAAAAAAGGAAAGCTGTCTCAAAACCCATTTGTGTTAAAGTACATACATCAAAGCTCATAGAGAAATAAGGAGAATGCACGTATGAAAACACCTGCATTAACATTTTCATATCATTTGTTTAGCATAAGACTAAATCCACAATTAAATAATATACATATCAATCAAAAACTTCTTTAAACAGAGGAGCCTTGTCCTATATGCTGAAGGGGAAATTGAGATTCACAATTTCCCAACTAAAATGAATGAATTGTAAAAGGAAATAAGAGAGAATACATTTATGCATTACTCTACAGATTAGCTTTTAAACACGTCCTTAACCCAGGGCAGGCCTATGGCAATTCTGTCATTGTGAAAGCAACCCTTTTACACTCCTTTTTAGCATCTTTTAACTCACAATGTCCTCATCCATTCAAGGGTAGTAAATACTAGTGGGAAGCTCATAAGACATGTGGGTTTAAAGGCTAAAATAGGCATCAGTATATGATTCCGTTGCAATGTTGTAAAATGATGTTCAGTTATACAGAAATGCCGTATTACCTGAGGAGGTACTTCTCTGTGTGCAAAGAAAGCACTAGATCAGCACAGAAACATAATCATGGTCTTTCCTTCCTACTCTGCGTTTCAACAGCATTTCCTGTGGAGAGGTTGTTTTCTGCTGTCATGTCTTTCTTGGAAGTTATATCATTACATACTTTGAGACATTCAGAAAAACCCATAACACCAATTACAATTCAGGCAGTGGTGTTTCATGAACATTAAAATGCCAAATCAAACTTGTAATGAGACTGCTTAATTCAAGTGCCCTTATCTTTGTTTTGTCTCTGATTTTTACAACCAAGAAACAGTGAAGCCTGGCCTTCCAAATACCCTTCTATATGCATCCTACAAAATAACACTGCCCAGATTTAGCGAAGTGCAGTCTGCTAAATTGCAGTAGATGACTGAAATTTTACTTCAGGAGATTATTTTTTTTTACAGAGCAGCATAATGTTGATTCACGTTGTTGTGCTGTCAGCTTAGAAACTTATGAAATCTTAGTAATTAATTCTTTCACACAGTCCCATCACTGCCCCATTTCTTTCATTCCTAAACTGCAAGAAGGGTCCTTGGGGAGGGAGGTTTCTAGACCACTACTGCTGTATTTTTCTCCAGCACAGCAGCATTTCACCCACCCATAAATGCAAAACGCTGTCCCAGATTAAAATCTTAGTTCAACCTCAAACTGCAGATGAGGCTGAATTTTAGCCTTGAACATATTCTGTTCTTTTTATCTATTGGGGTTGCAAGACTTGCTGCACTACTTAGGTTATGAGCAGCAGTACCAGAAGAGCATGTTCCACCCCAGCAGAGCAATTCATATTGCAGAAAATGTGAGAGGGACATTGTGTCATTGGACAGAAGCCAACAGGGAGGAAGAAGCAAAAGGGATAGGAGAGCAACCAGGGACGTTACCCAAGTGAGTTGGGTTTTTTTGTGGTAAAAAGTAATAAGATTAGACATAAAAATCACATTTTACAGTAAAAACATGGGTCTCATTACTATAATCTACTGCTTGACTTTACTGTGTTACCCTCAACATTTTCCTCTCTTGGTCATTTAACCAGTTTTTTCCCCTGTTCAAATATTTTTGCTGGCTGTCTCTAACTTTCTACAATGCCATAAAGCTCCTGAGACCTGTCCATGGTTTAGTACAACTTCATGCTCTGTACAACTCCAAATGCATATTTTCCCCATCTCTTCTCCTCTACTTTCCTCTCTAGAGTTGATTTGATATAATGGCAAATAATATATTTGGCTATCCAGAAGACATTACCATAAGACTGAACTGAACATGACTGATCAAATATAGAGAGAAAAGTTATTGACCAAATACAAGAGGGGATGAAAAATTGTTTAAATTGTTCAAACAGACTAACATATCAGTATTGGTTGACTACTCCAGCTCTCTGCCTAGCTATTTACTTCAATCTCCCCCTTCTTTTTTTTTTTTTTTTTTTTTTTTTATTTTGGGGTGTTTTTCTCTCTTCATGGGCATACTGTCCATGATAGCCCTGATGTGTGGAATATCTGTCAGCAGTGTATTTGCTACCTTTCTGTTTAAAGCTTACTAGTTCTGCAAAAAAAATCATTTACCAGCAACTCTTCAGGATAATTTCTGCAAGGTAAATTAGCTCGCAGTGGCCTTCATGGCTAAATTGCCACCTGTACAAAAGCAGAGTAATTTACGTCTAGATTAGGTATCCTAAAGCTACTGTGCAGTCACTGAGATGTTGTCACATCCCCGTTTTTCTCAGTGGGAAACAAAATCTTGTAAGGCCTGTCTCTTTTATTTTTTGCTGACCCTTATGAACCTGACATTTTCCACGTCCTTAGGTCTTTTGTTTTACTCTTGCACAACCAGCCCTGGAGAAACATTCCAGTTTCACAGAGCATTTCTCTGTGGATCATAATGCACACCTAATGCTGATGAATTACTAAAACATAATTGATAATATCCAGAATATCCAAAAAGAAGATGCAGAGACATGGCTGACACTCAGGAAGAAGCAGCTAGGGGGATCCCCAGACTATGGAATTCAGGACAGCTTGGCTGTTATCAGCAGTTACTCTGGTTTACACCAGCTGAGGCAATGGTTAGCTCTCTTTTAGCTCTATTAGCCTTTGCACTACTCCATTGGGATCCTTGACCTTCTGTCTTAGTTTCATGGGTCTCTTCATGTGTTTACACTCTTCATACCATCTGCTGTTTATGGGATGATTCATTAATTAAATCCTTCTACATGTGAGAGCAGGAAGTCTTTTCTCAGAAACAGAAGCACCATATTTTCTCTGTGTCAAACCCTCTCCACAGAACCCTTTGCTACTGTGATGGGCTGTGTTGATGCACTGAAACTACTGGCTACACCCCCACTCCTCCCAATCTGCTCTGTGCTGGCACATGAGCTGAACTGATTACTCTAGTGTTTACAATACTCCAGAGTTATGATTTCTATCACAAGTCAAAAGGAAACTAGTTATCTTAGCCTACTCCACAGAGTTCATGTGAAAATTGTGGCCTCTTTGCTGAATGTGAGCATTTCAGTAATTTTATGCAGGCATATTCCTGATTACCCAGTGGTATCTTTAAAAAAAAATAAAATAAAGTCTTTCATTTCTGTATTTTAACTGTAAAAATGAAACTTCAAAAGATGAATGTGTTTGGTATGATAAAAATGAAAAAGAGAATTACGTATAAGCCAAGAATATATCAGGTGGGATTTTGCCAGTAGCAAATGTTTGCTTGCAAATAATAAACCTTCCACCAAGGAAAAGTGTAATGATTTTGCTGGAAAAGTCCCTACTTCCATGGGCATGTTTGAAGCCCTTTTGTGAAATAAGATCAGTTACTTAACAAATTAAGATACAGAAATGAAAATATAATGTACTGAAAGAACATGTGTTTGGCTCTTTGTCAAAATTAAATGTGTTAGGAAAAGGGAAGCTGCATTTAATATCATACGATAAGCCTACACATGCAATTATGAAAAAATTACCAGTGTGATACTAAATTTAACAGTTTTTCAGAATCTGTGATTCTCACGTACAATACATTACACTGGCAGGAAGAATAATGGCTTCCTCATACAATACCAATACTATTGGTAAATTGTGGTAAAGCAGGCAGAGCAACTAAATTGTGTCCTGGTAAAGTCAGTATCTTGACTCCAGTAAAAATGATGTGCAATCACTCTTAACTCTATGGTTAGAGAAGCTGTAACATAATGAAACTGATTTACTGGGTTTTGAGATGGTAGTAAGTTGCATAAAATAAAATTGACTACAATTTATTTCTCATTGCCTGGTCATAAGTTTTTGAGTCATGCCATTCTGTATGTTTGTAAAATCCCTGTAAGAATGTGGCTTCAGGCATGACTGGCTTGTGGACAGTCTTTCACTACAAATATAATAATACCACTACTTAGCCATGTCAGAAGAAAAAACTACATTAGTAAGATGTCTCCTATTAATTTAAAATGGTCTATGAAGCTTAAACCCATACTAAAATATTGTGCAAAGTTATGGAAAAAAAGGAATCTGCTAAGCCTATCTAGACACAGACATATTGTAATTCCTTGTTGCTTCTTTACCACTACAATGATTTTAAAGGGAAAATGCTTGATATTCAGCAAGGTTTTGATAATCAGGAAGTCTTAACCATTTATTTAGAAATGGTGACCAGTTTCCTTAATGGAAAGCAAACTAGAATTCTATGCTGCCAGTAGCAATTTGAACATATCCCTACAAATCTTTGAGATGCACCCACAAATGACATCCCATTCGCTTTATGTGCCAGTTGACATCATAGGCCAAATCTTGCCCTGTCCATAAAATACAGCTCAATGTGATGTCAGGAATAATTTGTGGCAATATTTAATCTTTCATGAAGAAAATGGAAGAGAGAGTAAATGAGAAGAAGTATGTAGTGCTGAACAACAGAGCACAGAGATAAGGGAGGTTAAGAGAATTTTAAAACCAGAAAAGCAAATCGTATGCCAGGCAAAATACTAGGTGCCCACTCCCAAGTCTGAGAATGTTTAAATTATATTTATTTGTGAATTACTTTCCTCCCAAGAGATATATACAAAGATGGTTAGTTACTCAGATGAAAAATGTGATGTTAAAACTAAAATGTCTAAACTCAAGATAAGTGGGGGCTGTGTCTCATAATTTTTTTGATGGAATTATTAACTTTGAAAGGAAAATATAATTTAAGTAGGCAAGAAGCAGACACAGAGCATTTATGGTTTTTTGGTACTTTCACTACAGAATCAAAGAGTACTGGTGCTATGCTAATATTCCAGAGGGTATTATTATATTTCAGAGCAGATTTCCCTAACAGAAAGGCCATAATACAAAACCACAACAGCCGTTTTGTTCAATCTGTCTTACTGGCAGAGACTGTAATTCACCTAACTTCCTCATGTGAATTAGAATTTCCAGTGTGCCCACTCCCAGTTCAGAGTGAACCTCAGAGCTGAATGAAATTTGGCAGTTTCATGGAATTGTTTTTTTTTTGTTGTTTTGTTTTTTAGCTTGTGATATCTCAAATATAAATGAACTAGAAACTTAAATTGAAGTACAATTCAAACACTGACCACAAACTGTCTCAAATGAAAATTTTAAATGAATCTGGCAAAAAGCCAAAACAGGAGGATTTTTTTTGTGCAGCATTATATTGGTGGGCTAAATTTTGAATAAGAAGTTGCTATGTTTGCTTATTTATAGCATCTCATTTACATATGCAGTCCAGCTAATTCTGTGTGGAAATGCCTTTCAGAATGTTTTTTTGAAAATGTGCATTCTACAAGACCCATGGATATAAGCATTAGGTAAAATACTATCTGTCCTCCCTTCCTGCAATGCTTGTTTTCTAGCAGTCAGACTTCTATAACAGTCAGGCTGTCAGAATATTTTCCTAAGTAATTATGGAAAGAAAAATAGAAAGTTCCAGCTCTTTAGAAGAATTATAATTGGAACAAAAAGACCCAATAGGGATTAGTTAAAAGCCGATAAAAATCTCGTACATTGCCAGTTTCCTTCTATAAATGAAACCCTCAGTAAGACTTGAAGGGCTAGCAATTGCCAGCAATAAGAAAATTCACAGAAAGGTAGAGCAATCTGTTGCTATTTTTGTCATTACCATTTCTTAAGAATAATTATAAAATTCCTGAGGTTAACCTTACCCGAACAACAAAGATATTAGTAAGGCATGCTTTGAAAGCAGATTTAGAGAAGGAATTTATCTATGCTAAAGTCATATATGTAACTTGCAGGATAAATAATTTCTCTGCTGCTGTACCTGGACTGTTGCTCATAGCTGCTCCTGGGTGAAGGAGGCCCAGCTTTGGCATCTCTATAGGACACTTCAGTTTGCTGCTATGGCTACAGTGCACACGTTGCCGGTAGCGTAGTGCAGATATTTTTCCAAGATGAGAACTGAAAGCCAGCTTACCTCCGGTGCTTTCCCACATCTTTGTAGACAGATGCCTAGAGTCTTCTGATCTGCAGGTTGTAAAAGATGTCCTTTGAGACTGTCCATAGCCTGAGGTGAGATCCAGTAAGATGATACGCTTGGAAATGATTTTACACGTACACACTTTAGGGCTGAGCAAGTTATAAATAAATACCACATTAGATTTCTGGTAATTTGGGGAAATTATTATAACAAACAGGTACATTCATTCTGTATGAGAACAGATGAAACCTCCTCCAGCTTGTAGAAGGATAAAAAGAATAACACAAAGGCAGAAAAGGTAAAAGAAAAGTGTTTATTTGTTCCATTCAGTCATTTCCACCTGGGACATAATAGTAGGCAGAAACCATTAACAGTGGCTAAGAGGTATACAGAACCATAGTTTCCTTAGGTTGACTTGGGCTACACCAGTAAACCTATTTGTGCAGACCTTGCTGCTGTATCACATGATGCAGAACACCTCTGTGCCACACAGTCCTGAAAATGGTGCAGCTGCAGTTATTCCTGGCATCTCTAACTGAACAAATGCATTAAGCACCTCCTATAAATAGAGCATATCAGAGACAAGAAAGAGTACAATTCATTTTAGAAGTTAAAACCCCTTTTTTTTTTCTGTGTTTACACAGTATCTTAACTGAAAGAGTTTGGAATTAAACCCCAAAAGAGAATGTGGTTTCTGGTTTAGTAACAAAAGCAGTGCTTCAACTCAGTGTCTGGTCACAACATAGCTTTCCACAGAGCTCCATTTTTCAGCAGAAAGAGCAGTTTTGGTTAAAAACACACCCAGCTCTGGAACTGCATGGGTATTGAGTGGGTGGCTTTTCTTTTTCCTTTGGGGAAGTTCAATATCTTTGTTTTATCTGGCAAAAAGGAACTGATACCTGGAAACAGTATCATACTATAATATAATGCCTTGAATGCAAAAATCTCAGGAGACATACACATGCATTGCAGGAGCATGTATTTTAGAAGGACGGGCTAGATCTGTGCTGCTAAGCAAAGAGGATCACTTTCAAGTGTCATTGGCACAGACAGGTTCTTGTACATTGCACAAATAAAAACATCTTGAACTCCACAACGAAAGTCTTGTTAAAAGTTCCTTGGGTTTCATGTTTCCCCAGACCACAATTTGTCCTTTGCTTTTCAGTTTCCAGGACATGGAGCTGTATTGTATTCTGACTTTTCTGGAACAGCTGGTGTCAGCTCTGGTCCTCTCTATTCTTATGCCCTGTTTAGACCTTTTGGTAGTTGTTGCAAAGAGCAGAATTGTTGCAGAAGAAAAAAAAAAATAATAGAAAGATCATCATTTTATGCTTGTGATACTGCCAGCCTAAACCACAGTCAGCACCAGAAGGTGTTCTGGAGCTGAGAAAATAATGTTATGGCCAATTTAATGGCTTAGGAATCAGCTTGATCACTTTGTTCTGCTGCTTTTGTTTAAAGGTACTCCAACAAAGAAGTGTTATCATGGAAATGGGTATTGGAGACTGTTAAGTAGTATTTGGCAAAGTAAATTCTATACAATACATATACTGTTAAAAAAGCTAGAAATGCATAGATGTATGTTTTAATATACATATACATATACATATACATATACATATACATGCACAGACACTGACCTGTTTATGCTGTATTCAGAATTAGCAACTTGATTACCAAATACATTCTAAAAGTCATAGATGGCCCAGAGTTGCATCATATACAGTAAAAGTTGATGGCCTGATCATGAATCAAAAGTTGATTCATTCTCAAATTGACT
>NW_009260268.1:5864376-5879632 GCF_000687185.1 Egretta garzetta | reverse complement strand
GGTTGAGATGTGAAGAAGAGTCTTGAATACTTAGAATGCAGTTAACACATGATGTGACTAACTGACAGCGGACAGGCCCAAGAAGTTAGATAAATTAAAAAATTATATGCATAAAAGAATCCCTTTGGTTTTTTTTCTTAACTCTTTACTTATTCAAATATATTTGAAGTAGAAATAAATTCATGATCTACTTTCCCTTAGTCTCTGTTTCAGCTTGCCATACTTTAATATGGTTAAAGCTTCTTTCAAGCAAGGTATTTCAAGAATTCAATTCATGTGTTTAAATGTTATTAAAAACCCTTTGAAAGCTTTTAAAAACAACAGCGAAAAAAAAAGTTATTACCTGTTGCCACTGCTACTAGTACAGTCTTGTTCTTTCATGTCGACATTGTCTTCATTTATCTATCTTTTGCCTATTTGTTTGGATGTCTATAGAGGACGTAGCTCATATTTATTCATGAGTAGTTTTCTGGGGGTCAGTGAAAATGCTACAGATGTATGTGTAGTATAAATTAGATGCATTAGAAACTAATACAATTTTTCTCTGCTCTATGTACTATCATTAGAGTTCTTTTTATTTATGAAACAAGTAGGGTAAATGGCACAGAATCAGAAAGTATTTATCAGTTCCTTTGCAGACCAAGATTAATACCCTAATTAGACCTTGGGGAAAGAAAAAAAAAAATGATAGCACACCTTATATTCATGATAAAACATTCAGAAACCAATCTTTAACTGTGGATAATCCTGACAAATATTTTAGAAAAAATATTCCTGGCTATTCTTTTTGGGGATTGCACACATACATTAAGGGTAGAACGTACTGTTTAAATTACTTTCCTGAGCAACATAAGTTTCTACATCCTGAAAAATTAACTAACTGACCAATGTGCTGGATCCAGAAGTTGCTATGTCATTTGTTAGCATGCCAAAGAAAATAATTTAGAAGTTTAATACAAATGAAAGGAAGTGTTCAGTGATAAGAATGACTCAGTGTTCCAGGTTGAGACACAAAACAGGTCCAGCAAATTTAAATTATCACAATTCTAGTGACCAATTCCACTTCAGTATGAAGAACTTTACCCTATTTTTCTTATCAAATAACTCTAAGGTTTACCTCATTTGATTCGTCATTGATTATTTGTCAGTTTCTTCAATTTTCCTTACACTGCTAGAAATGGTTAGATTCTATTTAGATACTTATTAAACTGGATACATGTTTTAGTATAGGAAATAACTATTCTGTAGAATGTTCAAAGTCTTTTGTTAGAAACCCTCCAACTGCTAGACAACTTTTAGGAGATGCAGGAAGAGCCCGAAGACAGTCAAATTTTATTCCTGGCTTTCATTTAGTAACTAACACAGAATGCAGTCCACCCTTCAGGTCATCTATATATCTTGGTGGCCACACAGACCAGCATAACAAAACCAGCTGTATTCTGATATGGACTTTTCTGAATTGGTGGTCCGATATCATCATGATACCTTATGCTATGACATTTTTTTTGTTGAGGTAGCAAATGCATATACTTTGTATTAACTTTAACCAATGTTGGTTAAAAATTATTAAAACACATTTTCTATAGCTGTTTTCAATGTCATATTGCAAAATGTGAATCAGTTAAAATATTTAATTATAAACAAATTATTTATCCAATGAAAATACTACATGAATTTTGAGCTACTAAAAATAGTCTGCTATGTCCGAATGAGTAGTAGGAGATACATTTGTCAGATGCTGATCTTGCCATATGTAAGAAACTTATTTTAGGTAATAGTAAGACTTTTATAATACTACTAGACTGGTTGGAAAATAACCTGGCAAGCTATGGGGCACAAGACCACTTCTATGTGTACTTCAAACTGTACTATGGGATCACTGGCACTATTAGCCTTTTACCTTTTTTGAGATTGGACAAATCCAGTGCTGAGACTGTCTTTAAAGATGCCTGAAGCAGGACCGTCTTTAGAGGGACAGGGTAAGAAATGTAGTGTACAATCCCTCTCATTATTTTATCTCCACAAAATTTCTGCATTCTTCTTCTTTTGTCATATTCATTTTAATATATTTCAATCCAAACCCCACCTCCAGACTGTTGCACTTGTTGATAAGGCCTAGGTGTGAGGACTTACAACTTGTAATCTTGTCCATGAGTTACTGTTCTGGAATTAAGTCCTTTTATCAGTTTACATGCAGAGAACTTTAATGGTTGTATTACAGGTTATTCTGTTGTAGTTTAGCTCCATAACCTAGCACACAGTTCATAGACAAAGTGTACACAGAATCACAGAATCACAGAATCGTAAGGGTTGGAAGGGACCTCAGGAGATCATCTAGTCCAACCCCCCTGCTAAAGCAGGCTCACCTAGAGCATGCTACACAGGACTTCATCCAGGCGGGCTTTGAATATCTCCAGAGAAGGAGACTCCACAACCTCCCTGGGCAGCCTGTTCCAGTGCTCTGCCACCCTCAGAGTGAAGAAGTTCTTCCTCATATTCAACTGAAATCTCTCGTGTTTCAGTTTGCATCCATTGCCCCTAGTCCTGTCGCTGGACACCACTGCAAACAGACTGCTTCCGTCCTCTTGACTTCCGCCCTTAAGATATTTGTATGCGTTGATGAGATCCCCTCTCAGTCTTCTCTTCTTCAGGCTGAACAAGCCCAACTCTCTCAGCCTTTCCTCATAAAAGGTTATCTTACAAATATTACAGAAAACACCCACAGATCCTACAGTAACACCTTATTTTTCTTAACCCTTGCAGTCTCCAACAACATTTCTTTGCTTATACGTCTGGTCAAATGTACGAGTAACACTGAAAAGACAAGAACAAATAGACGAGCAAATATTTCAGGAAGCAATTGTCAGCAAGAGACAAACTCCATTTAGAGAAACATCAACAGAAGATCTGTGATGGACCTGCAGAGGAACAAACCTTTACCAGGACTCCCATAATGGCAGTATGAATACTATGTTACTCCATGGGGCGAAATCCTTTCAGGAAAATGAGCAATACCGTGCTACTAGCTCATTTTCCAAAGGCAGGCTTGGCAAGGGAAGACTAGCTGTGGAATAGACGTCAAGAAGAGTAAGAGCTGGGGAAGCAATGGCAAAACAAACATAAAGAACTGCCTCCAGATGTTCGAGCAGATCCTCTTTTCCTCTACTCAGAGTCATGGAGCAGAACTGCAGCTGCTCTTATGTTTGCTCAAGATTTATATTAAAAATGAAAGCATCAGCATTTGTCCGTCCTCCTTCGGGGTGTGCTAGAGTCACCCAGGCTCCAGCAGAACACAGTCCGCACGTGGAGGTTAACATCATAGAATCAATCTGATCACGCATGAAAATTCAGCTGCTATCGATTCCCCGCTTATACTTGATTGCCCTTCCTGGGTCAGGATGGAGACCCGTCCCATTGTTCAGTGAATACTGTATTCTGTTCACTACATCAATTACACTGACCCCAGGGGGTCCAAAAGCCTCCCCGATCACCCATTTACAGTGACAGCTGTCATGCTAATGAATCCACATTGACATTATAATTAAACCATTACACAAAGTGAGGCCTCACTCTCAGCTGTACAGCAAACACACACAAGTCTGCCAGTTCCTTCAGCACTCGCGGGTGCATTCCATCGGGGCCCATGGACTTGTGGGTGTCCAGCTTCCTTAAAAGATCCCTAACCTGATCCACATCAACAGAAGGAAGGTCTTCCTTTCTCCAAGCTAGCTCGCTTACCAGCCAGGACTGGGGAGCCTGAGGGCCAGCCATTTGCAACCTTCTTTGTAAATTATTCAGATTTCTAAAAACTTTTTGAAAAAGTCTAAGAAAACAATAAATTTTGAAAGAAGGCTTTATCATCCACTTATCAACATTTTGCAGAACAAAGAAAAAAACAGACAAGTTGTTAAAAATTATCTGCTTAGCTCTATTTTTTACCTAAATGATTTGTTCCCTGATACCCTTCCTGAACAGTACAATAACTGTTCTTTATTCTCATTTGAAAAGGTTGATTTTTGAACTCTTAATGAATTCAAGAGTGCAAGATATTCAGTATATTATTCCTTTAATTAGTGCACTCTGTGTTACATGATCCTTGAAGATGTAGTAGTAATAGTAATAGTAATAGTAATAATAATAATAAAGTTTAATTATATAAATTCTACTCACTGTCATTATGCTAGACACAATGCATAAAACCAACTCATTAAAACACAGTGAAGATCAATACAGTCAAGTTCAGTCAAATCTAGTTTGGGGTCCAGATACAGCACCATATCATCAGTCTCTTGGCACACCTAATTAACGTGAGCAGAGGAGCATTCTGCCCTTCTAGAACCAAAACATAATCATTGCTTCTGAGCACAGTGACAAAGCAACATATTTGGATCTAATCAGGATAGCTTTTTGTGGTACTGCAACAAACACTACGGGGTACCCTGACATCTGTACTGAGGAGAGGTGGCATGGCAGCATCCCTGTGGGTGGTTGCTCTCTCAGTGTCCCTCTGTGCCTCTGGTCCTCCCTTGTGGAAACCCCTGGGAAACAGATGAGGAATTAGGTGCAAGCCTTTGTCAAGAAGTAGCTGCACAATTCATAGATGACTATCACATAGATTAACCTACCAAGTGGATAGGATGATGGGAACCCTTAATGTTCCTTAACAAATATTTCAAAGATGAAACACCATTAAAAGTCTTGGTTCTATTTCCATGTGTGGAACTTAATACTTAACAGATGTGGGATGGAGGAGGCGAAATGAAGGGGGCAGACTCCGTCTTCTAACAAATCTGCAGAACTTTTTACTTCACAGGAGTGAAATATTTCTTTATGTTTCCAACCCATTCTGTAAGGATAGCGGGGTCCCTGCTTATCCTTCCAACATATTCTCTCCAGAAAATGTTATTTCAGCTTGCTGTTATTGGCCATAGTCCTTCCCCTTTCCTCTCAGATATTCAGTGATATTGAGGACTCAGAGTGATTAACAGCTAGACTTTTGTGGCTGCTACTGATAATGGAGTTCAATATAATAAGCTAAAGCTCAGATATCAGTGATCCACTGTGTGTCACTTCTCCAGTTTCCTTGTCTCCTGAGAGCCCCACAGCTCCAGCAAGGGCCAGTAACAGCAGATGAGGTGGTGTAAATGCATACATCTTTCACAGATTCACCTGGAACAATTCAGGCTTTGGTTATATAATGAAAGAGCTGCTGAAAACTTCACTTTGTGTCTTGCTGTAATCGAACTGGCTTGAACCAGTCCGCAAGCAGACCTTTACAGTCCTCAAACAATGGAACAGTAGCAATAGCTTGGGAAGTATAGCTACTGCTGTGCTTCCTCTATTGTATCTCAAAATCCTCAGCAATGGGTTAAACTTGCTAAGAACAGAGCAAAGTGTCCATTTTTGCCATTTAATCACAGCAATACCCTGTGAAGCTGGCTGTACTTTTGCACAGAAAAGTAAGAAAGGATTAGTATCTAATCTAATAGATACTTAATTAGAGACTGAAATATTTGGAAAGATCCATACCGCACTGGCAAGAAGATCATACATCAGATATGAAGAGTGATCCAAGAATAAATGGTATTTTGGCTCCAGTTCATTCCTATGGTGTAACAGCATCACAGAACCACCTTGGAAGAGAAAACAAACATTTTAAGTCTCAGAATCACATGACAGTCATGGCTAGGATGGGTCTTAGACCAAATTGTTGAGTGTTGATTCAGTCTGTTCTGGGGAGAAAAAAAGAAAGAAGAAAAGAAAAAAGAGGATCCACTTTTTATGAGACAGTTTTGCTCACATTTCACACAGCTTTAAACTTTGCCTTACTGTGTAGTGTGTTGAAAACTCCCATAAAATGCTAGATTACAATTGTCATGAGCTGGGGATTAGAGGCAAATTTGCAAGCATGGAAGCTGTAGATCTGTTCACTAAATATGTCAAACATGAATTTATGGTAAATAACCATTTTCAGCAGAAAGAATATATATAATGAAAGACTGGTAAAGGAATAGGTACCTTCAAATCATGTAAAAATGGATTAAAGGTATAAATTTATATCATGTTTGCAAGTGCTACTTATCAGCTCAGAAATCATCCAAAGGACTTTTAAATAGGCAACCAGTCCATCTTAGCATAAAAGGGATATGATTTACTTTGTAAATAGGTCCCATTGTCTTTTTATTCTGTATCTCTATTCAGGGTTTTTATCGGAGTCTGTAAAGTATAAATAAAGTCTTATGGACTGGCATACCTACAACACTGCTTTCAACTTTCAGTATTTTGGGGGAAAAGGTTTAAAATCACCAAGAATACATGGAGGGTTCCTAGACATGTCAGACATGAACTGGTACTTGACATTTCAGGTACTGAAATGTCAATGGCAATAAATACCGTGATTTGTCGATGTCTGGTTTCCAGAGCAGGGGGAAATGCTGGATCATACAGACAACAGCTCTCTGAAGGTACCTGCATCACCTTTGTTAAGGACACAAAACAGATGTTGCTTCTTTCTAGAACAGTTTCAAGAGAATGGCTCATATTCAAAACCCATGAACATTCTCCCCTGCACATACAAATTCCTCTATTGTAAAACCTGTTGTCAAACTATTTTTAAAGTATTTAGGATGTTCAAAATGTGAAGGTCTTTGAGGAAGAATCCCTCATACACTCATAAATAATACCTAGTAATCATATTATACAGAAAAATGGACCAACAATACTAAATATAAATACAGCGATGTGGTAACTTCAGAAGATGCAAATTTCAAATTGATCCATGACAGGAGAATATCAGTTTACTTCAAAACCATTTCAGACCCTGTCTTTTTTTTTTTTTTTTTTTACTTTTCCCTTTCTTTTATAAAACTTACGTTTTCATCATCCCCTGTAACTTTTCTCTGAAACTTGTTGGTAATAGATACTTAGATTAGAGACTGAAATATTTTGAATGATCCATCTCCTGCAGTAGCATTCAGGCCCTGCAAACACAGATAGGAACTTCAGAAGATGAAGACAGTATACAAATAACAAATTTCAGTTGCCACTGGGTAGGTTTTTTCTTCATGCATTCATTTCTTTTTGAGTCCATACATCCTTTTTCATCTCCAAAAGGCCCTGTGCCAGTAAGTTCATAATTTAATTAAGGATTGTTAGAAACAATCCTACCATTGACACAGACGTCTGGTTTGTGCTCAATTCCTTTTCTAGGTATTCCTTACTTTTTTGTCTTTTTGACAGATGAGTATTAATTGGAGACCTATTTTACTAAGCTAATTGCATTGTATAAGTGAATCCAAGTAAGTCCATCACTGTGGTGCATCATGTTTTTAAGCTGTGCAGAGCTAACTAGTTTCATAGAATCATAGAATGTTTTGGGTTGGAAGGGACCCCTAGAGGTCATCTAGTCCAACCCCCAATTGGGTTTGACCTTAGGTATTAGATAAAGCAACAGGTCTGTCTTTCCTGTTAACTACAGGGTTTAGATGGCTGACAGTCAAAGTAGCAGGGAGGACATACTGTTCTCTTCATGCTTTCTAGTAAAGGTTTAAGTCTCATGCCTTAATACTGTACTTTTCCTTTGCCCATTTAGTTTTTCTTGTGCTCAAGTTTTCTTTCCTCTGCTCACTTGTTTATTTTCCATCCAATGTTTCTCTGGTGTTCCCCTTTTTACTGGCGGCTATTACATTCCTTTCTTTGCTTTATGAGTTGAAATGCAGCCCATCATCAAAGGCTGTAATTAACAACAAACTTCGTACATTTACAAAAGTTGCTACAGGTTTTCCTACAGCCTCATGGTATAAAAGGCTGAGGATTGTATAATGAATGGCCTCAGTGAAGTTGATTGCCACCTTCCATGGACTTCAGTTAGAGAGCAATTTATCCCTCTTCGTTCAGCAGTGCACAATGATGTGCATAGTATCTAATACGTAGTGTGCCTGGAAAGTGCTGAGTTAAGCACATTAGAATTTGAATGGGTAGTAACACAGGAACTCTAGCAGGACTTCTTTGGAACACAGGCTAAATTTGTGGGTGTTTTAACATTGTTAAAGGTAGTTTAGAAAGCTACTTATATATGTATAGCCAAAACAGAACTGGGAGATCTTACACCCTTCCTCTATAGCATCAAGTTATATCAGTTTGTTCTGCAATGCATAGACTCAAAAGAGACACAAAAATACAAAAAAGCAAAACCTAGTAAACCAGAAGGTTTGGAGAGTTAGGAAAAAATATAGGTAATAAGATAATTTGTTAGAATGCCTCTAGTCTCCATTTAATGTTTTATATGTTCTTTTTAGGTCATTTTAAGTAATAGGGGAAAATAGCAATAAATGTTAACAATCTAATTTAATTTTACTAGAGAAAAATTGAATGCAATGAAATTTCTTAAAATAGCTTTAAGATGAAGGCTGTATAAATGTTCCTATTAAAAATATTCCTATTTGAAATCTGATTGAGTGCAATGTGCTTCTTAAAGTGGGCAAGATTTGGGGTAAATTTTATGTAAGTGATGACAACAACAACAAAACACAAATTGTTAAGTTAAAAATTATACTAAATTCTGACAACTAGTGATTTGAATGAAGTTTAGATGTCTCTCCCAGCGTATCTTTGGACTGCAAAGGAAGTTAAGCAGGAAGTTACCTCAGTTTCTCCAGAGCGAAATCTCTGTTGCTTAAAGAACTCTAGAATCTAATATAAGTACTGAGTCGACATAAGCAGATTCACTGCTAGGTAACTCTTGTCACATGAGATTTTTGTCTCTTTTCTTGCAGTTAAATATTTAATTTCTGACTGCATCCCATTTTATGCCCTATTGTAAGGATGCTATATCACTCCCTATATGGCAAGTTTCCATTTCAATGGAATGATGTGGTTAGGTGCCATTTCAAAAACCTTCTAAGCTCATCTCTTTAAGCGTCCGTATATCTCTGTAAAGTCCTCTAAAACTTATTTCACCAAGTTGCAAACATTTTAATGGTCATGTCACTGAATATGTTCTAGTGCAAACTGCAAGTTGAAGTTATTTAGCCACAAGTAGTGCAATCATAAACACTTCTGAAATATGGAGCCAGCTGATAAACATGGACTGTACCTACGCTGCCTTTCCATTGGCAAAAGACTCCAGAAGTCTTCACTTTCTAACCATTCAGATCACATCTGACCAAAGGGGGTGTATAATTTCATCTGCTTGTATGATTTCCTTCTGTCCTGGTTTTGTCTGAGATAGAGTTGATTTTCTTCCTAGCGGCTTGCATAGTGCTGTGTTTTCAATTTAGTACTAGAAGAATGTTGATAACACACTGATGTTCTAGTTTCTGCTGAGTAGTGCTTAGACTAATCAAGGACTTCTCAGCTCTCAGCTCTGCCAGGTGCACAAGAAGCTGGAAAGGTACACAGCCCGGACAGCTGACCCAAACTGACCAAAAGGCTATTCCATACCATATAATGTCATGCTCAGTATATCAGCTGGGGGAAGAAGAAGGAAAGGGAGGACCTTTGGAGTGATGGCATTTGTCTTCCCAAGTAACCACTACATGTGATGGAGCCCTGATTTCCTGGGGATGGCTGAACACCTCCCTGTCCATGGGAAGCAGTGAATGAATGCCTTGCTTTGCTTTGCTTGTGTGTGCAGCTTTGCTTTACCTGTTAAACTGTCTTTATCTCAACCCACAAGTTTTCTCACTTTTACCCTTCCAATTCTCTCACCCATCCCACTGTGGGGGCAGTGAACAAGCCGCTGTGTGGTGCTCAGTTGCTAGCCTGGGTTAAGCCATGACACCTTCCCACATAAGTCAGTGCATGGAGGTATGTTTTACACCTAGGTCTCTTCTCAAGAAGCTGCATTGCTACCTTGATGTACTCTCGAATAATGCAATCTAAATATTGCCACACCAGCCTAGATGTTCCTATCATTGAGAGTTGGATTACACTAGTTAATTTTTAAGGACCCTTGGGATCAGCTCTTCAAAAATATCCAGATACTCAATTCCTATTTAATTTTGGACTAACACCTTAAAAATAATGCTCCTAAATATATTTTTAAAAGTAAGCTTTAGAAACTCAATTCTGTTTTTATATTGAATACTGAAGCTTAAGATGAGCAAAGCTATCACCAAAAGAGAAAGTATTAATCATTGTTTTATTAAGCAGCTGATCCTTTATCCTTGGCATTGGGTTAGCAACAGAATATTTTGCATTTGATTGGTTGGTTTGTGACTTGAAACATACTATACAGGTATTGTCACTGTTCTTTCTATCTTGGAACTGCATTTCAAATTTTTAATCTTGTTTTGAATTACACTAGGAAAGCAGAACCTACAAGTCAATATTTGATCTTGCTTCATTCTAACTGCTATATGTTAACAGAAAAAAAAATCCTTTTAGTATTTTCCTTTAATTTTATCAAGGCACCAACTTCATATGTGGGTAGATAATTAAAACATATGCGCAGCCCACAAGCCTCTGAATCACATCTCTTTTCTCAGCTAAACATTCCTTTTTTCTCACCATGTACATTTCAGCTTGGTTTTACACTAATAAGTTCATTATATAACATTGATCAACAGGCTTTATTTATTATAGTGGTAATTGTTAAAATAACTCCTGGTAGGAAAATAGCTCTTCTCAAATTTTAAATTGTGCTGTTTGCATACCTGCTTCTAGATCTATAAAAATTCTGTAAATTATGATGATTATTTTATAATTTTCATAAAGAAGAATGTCACCTCTTCACTAAAACCAATTGTGATGTGTTGACCTTGGCTGGATGCCAGGTGCCACCACGCTACTCTATTAGTGACCCCTCCTCAGCTGGACAGGGGAGAAAAAAATATGTCAAAAGGCTTGTGAGTTGAGATAAAGGCAGGGAGAGATCTTTTGCCAAATACTGTCATGGGCAAAACAGACTCAACTTGGTGAAATTAGTTTAATTTATTACCAATCAAATCAGAGTAGGAGAGGATAACAAAACCCTTGAATCTTAAAACACCTTCCCCCCATCCCTTCCTTCTTCCTGGGCTTAACTTTACTCCTCATTTTTTCTATCTCCTCCCCCTAATCAGTGCAGGTGGGTGGGACATTGGGGTTGGGGTCAGTTCGTCACGTGCTGTCTCTGCTGCTCCTTCCTCTCAAGGGGAGGACTCCTCACACTCTTCCCTTGCTCCAGCATGGGGTCCCTCTCATGGAAGACATGAACTTCTTCAGCATGAGTCCTCCCCACGGGCTGCAGTTCTTCATGAACTGCTCCAGTGTGGGCCCATCCTTTCCATGGGGCGCAGTTCTTCAGGAACAAACTGCTCCAGCGTGGGTTCCCCACGGGGTCACAAGTCCTGCCAGCAAACCTGCTTCAGTGTGGGCTCCTCTCCTCATGGGTCTACAGATCCTGCCAGGAGCCTGCTCCAATGAAGGCTCTCCACAGGGTCACAGCATCCTTCAGGCATCCACCTGCTCCAGCATGGGGTCCTCCCTGGGCTGCAAGTGGAGATCTGCTCCACCGTGGACCTCCCTGGGCTGCAGAGGGGCAGCCTGCCTCACCGTGGTCTTCATCAGGGACTGCAGGGGAATCTCTGCTCCGGCACCTGGAGCACCTCCTCCCCCTCCTTCTTCACTGACCTGGGTGTCTTCAGGGCTGTGTCTCTCACATCCTCTCTCCAGTTACTGTTCCCCACCAGGGTTTTTGTTTTCCTTCTTAAATATGTTATCACAGAGGCGCTACCATCATCGCTGATTGTCTCGGCCTTGGCCAGCAGCAGGTTCATCTTAGAGCCGGCTGGCATTGACTCTATCAGACAGAGAAACCTTCTAGCAGCTTCTCACAGAAGCCACCCCTCTAGCCACCCTACACACCCATCCCCCTTATCAAAACCTTGCCACGCAAACCCAATACATCAATACAACAAGAAAACTTTCTTGTCTTTTCCTTTTGTTATATTTGCACCATTATATTAAAAACTACTGAGGTGTACTTCAGTAGTGTGTATTGTCCCAGGGCATATTGACCTAAAAGGTTATTGCCTGAAAGCATTTATGAATGTTTTGAGTTTACTTGTCTGTTCTCATTCATTTGTTCTGATTTTCTCACCTTTATTTCTCTCCCCAAAACTAGATTTTTATACCTTCCTGTGAAGGAAATTTTGAAGAGACAAGAGGAAATACAAATGGAAAAGGATTCCTTCAGCAAATAAGCTATTACCTCTTCTTTGATGAATTGTATTTCTCATCAAATGTAAACCACCTTGATGCATAACAGTCCCCACCCACTGCCACTACTCCCTGCTTTTTGATCTCTTCCATGTAAGTCTGTACATATTCTATCTTGACATTTTAGTTATGTGAATCATCCCACAAATTTTATATCATTACTCTTGTATTTCAAACAACATCCTTCATAGAAATAGTTGTTATTCTTTAATTCAGTGTATTGACCTGACAATCACTTGGAACATTCTGTTGTTTATTTTTAAGGGGGAAAAGAATATATACGTATGTATTTGCATTTGGGTGTACTCTCAGGACACACTTGAATATGAATTCTTATCAGACTCTTTTTACCACAATTTCTAAACACTACCTATTTTGAATCAGAGAAAATTTTGAATCCTTGTGTTATACGTAAGAACACTAAGATATTTTTTAACAGAACAATAAACCTGTTGGGTTGTGGTTTTTTTTTTTTATTATATACTTTCCCTTTCTTTCATCATTATTTGTCTTTGTGTTCATTCTTTCCAGTGTAGTTCACACCAAACTTAGCAGGGTTTCATTTTCATTACATAGGTTAGTATATATTTGTCATTGCTGTCTCTTTCTTACATATGAGAAATAGAATTAATGTATTAGCACTGTGCTCTCATCTCTGCTCTAGTACTAGAGATAAACAATTAGAAAATGCTCAAGGGTGAGAAATTGCTCCAGAGAAAAAAAGGTTAGGTTTCCAGTAGAGCTGTCCTCTGCTCCTTCATAATCCCCAAAGTCCATGATTTTCTGCTGAAACAACCAAATTCAAATAGAGTGAAACTATTCCCTAATTAGCATGAATAGTCACCAAAATGCTATGCTGCCAGTGTCTCTGCAAGTTGTTACAGAGACGGAATTTTACTTTATGTTTTTAATAACTACACATTCCTTGCTCCTGATCCATCTTTGGCTTGTTCTCATTCTTGCTAAGATACAAAGGTCCTTTTAGACTAAGATTAAACTGTCCGTCCCTGATTTTCTCCTGCTCTGTCTGTAGGTTTTAACCTTTCTTGATGCTACTAAGGGAACCCTGCCCCCCCTCAATTATCAATCTCTGGTGAAGAAGTTGTTTCAAATTAAGGTCTTCCCCCTGAAAATCATATCCTCTGGCTGGAGAGTCTTGGCTAGTTGTAAGATTTTGCTCTGCATATTTTGTTGTCCTTCACCTTTGTCTGTGTCCTTCACTTTTTTGGAGGTCAGTCTCCATTTCTGTCCACAACACAACACTTTTACCTGTCAGCTGGGACAGCACGCATGATGCAGATCAGACTGCTTTGGCTCCTTCCTTTCCTTTCTTTCTTCTTTTAATTTCTTCCTGTGGATTCTTTCCTGAATAAAACCATTTTGTACCCAAAACCACCTGTTATACTGTTTTCAGTTTGCAGTTCACTGCTGGACTATTCTTTTTTGTGTGTTCTTTATTGGATCCCTTATTTCCTATATTGCAATTTACCTGAAGACCTCCAAGCAGAAAGAAAGCATGAGTTCCCTCTTTCGTTTCCGTGTTTATTATTACTCTATTTCCATTTCTCTTTTTTGAACTTTGGACCTTCTGAGTTCAAGAGAAATGTCTACATCAAGGTTCAGTGGTGACATAAGAGCCAGTATAGAAGTTAAACACATAGGTTATGGGAAGCTGTATTTTCTGACTACAGTCAGAAGCTGTGCTTCTTTTAGCTTTCAGAACCACAAAAAAAAAAAAAAAATTATTAGAAGTTCAGGGATGAGATTACTGGTGGCAAAAAAAGCTTCATTTACTTGCTGTCCTCTCTCTGCATCAGAAACCTTTAGTGGGTTTGAAATATGAAAATGCTGGAAAATATTCTGCAGATTTTGATTGATTCCTGGTCCATCAACACAAAGAAAAGGATTTGAAGCTATCTTGAATATTGTGTCGTGCTGTACAAGTTATATTCACAATATTTCACTGCAGTTATCAATTCATGCCTCCCAACCCTGCCCCATGTATTAATGTCTCGGTTTTATCCCTTAAAAGAAAACCCATTTTCTTTCAAAAATACAAGCCCCAAGATATAGGCAAAAAATCTATTAAAGTATCCTGACAAGGGATGGGAAACAGTTGTGATAGCAGATTGCACTGATTTTCTGCATTTTGGTATTAGATGCTTGTTACACTTCTATCCTAGAGCTTCGATAAAAAGCAAGCAAGCAAACAAACAAAAAAACCCAAATGAAACACACAAACCTCTTGAATTTATGTTCTACTTATCAGAAACCAAACCATTCAGAACTGAAAGGGTAAAATTTCTGCTAAAACAAAGAACCTAAACTCCAGTATTTTCCTTAAAAATGTACTTTTTCCTCAGGCAACCAAGCAATCCTGGCAGGCTGGTGGTCTTTCTCACCAATTAATCTAAACTGCTAAGAACTATTATAGTTCTCTATCCCCAGCTAACAATGACCTACTTTAAGCTACAGATTTCTGTTAAGTAAAAACCCATTAAAAGAAAAAAAAATTCCCTCCAGGCCATCTGTTGTTTATTTTTCCTATTAGCAGCAAACTGTTCTCTTGGAGAACAAGGGTCAGTCAGTTCCACAGGAAATAGGAACATTCTGCCCTTTCATTTGCTGCTTTGTAAATAGTAGCAGGTATTACTTTTCCCTCATAATGTTTAAACAGGTAGAAGTGGGTAATGTGATAATGCAGTCATTGCAACTATTGTTACTTGAATTCACTATAACACATCAGCTGAATGTGGATTTATGAACTCCTAATCCATGACATTTCTTTTGCAAATGGTGCAATGTTCTGACTACTTTCTTGATTGAAAATCATCTTTTGTTGCATGTTTTAAGTTTCTGACAAGATAATGGCATGATATGTATTATAATACCAACATTTCTAATATTTTTATTTTTCATTTACTTTAACTCTATTTTGCTTAACTAAGAACTCATTTTCCTGTATAAAATAAAAATATCTCAACTCAATTTACCTCAAATGAGCAGTTTTAGTATTATTTCCCTCCCCCCCCCCCCCCCAACACCCCCCCCCTCT
>NW_009260268.1:5802641-5864366 GCF_000687185.1 Egretta garzetta | reverse complement strand
TGTGGAGAAAAGAAAAGGATGAGGAATCTTACACATGCATTTTCTGTAGCATGAAGAAGAAGAGTTGAAATACACAGCAAGTGTCTGTGATGATATTAACATGCAATGCAAGTATGAACAAATTTATTTCCTGACTGGTTGGTTTAGAAGAAATACGTACACATCCAGGTATCTTTACAAAATCATCTTATGCAACATCTAAAGTTAAGGAAGGCCAAAACAGTGGGTGGTAGTTGGAGATAAGAATGGTGAATTATATAGCTGCAGTGAGTAAAATGCTGAGATTTTAATGAGACATATAAATAATTAGTAACACAGCCAATTAGATTTTTTTCCCTTTCATTTTAGCTTTCTAAAATTGGAGGTGTGTGATGAGCAGTAAATGATTCTTTTCATTTATTGTCATGCTCGATAGTAAATTATCTTCATAACATTCCTCAATCTATTTAGAAGCTGAACATCAGTAATAATGCTGGAGGCAAGGAAGAAATACAGACTGGGACCACACTATTTCTTTTGGTTGCCCTCCTCACAATAGTGTTGATCCACTTTAAATTAACTTTATTAAAAGTAAGCCCAAATTTGTTTCATTTCACACAATGTAATCCAAGCCAAACAATGCATAAGATGAAAAAGATTCCTCAGAAAAAAAAAAAAAAGAAACGGAAAGCAATCAGTTGCAAGTCTACTGATTTCTATAAGCATTTTGTGACAAGCAGATATATAAAAATTTGGAGATGTGTGAGGATTTTGGTGGTTAACTGATTCTGGCAGTCAATCTGTGCTGGTACTGATTACACAAAAGACTGTAGCTTCTAAGGAACAGGCATTATTTTGAAGGAATTATGGAATCATTCTTAGTCAAGCTTTAGTATTTTGCTATCTATTTTAGTGCCAATACTAACTGATATGCTGTGCAACTGAAGTATTCGAACAATCATTTCCATACACTGAATTACTGTTCCAGTAAGTGTTGGCTTGTTCTGGTTATTTTTATCATATTTTGCTTTTGCAGGATAAGATGGAACCATTAATGTGACAGTTTCAGATTATTATACTACACTGGATGCCAGCACTATTTATTTAAGCTACTTTTTTGCATCTGTTCCATAACATATGCTTCAAAATATTCATCATAGTGCAATACGGAAAGCAGAAGGGTCATTGATTTTATTTTGATTTCCTCAGCTTCCCACCCAAAATGTAAAGTCAAACCAAATGAATTCTCAAGGGTCATAAACCTGTTCTATAGATTTTGATACAGGACTATAACCAGTGTTAACAATAAGCAGATTTAAAATAAAGGAACATTGTTTTTTTGAAAAGACATGCATATAGGTCAAACAGAGGAAAACCATTCTGTAAGAACATATGCTACCACTTTATTTATTTATTTATCATCTAGTTATTTATTTATTATCTTACATAACTTTATTGAATATTAAGATTGTGAAAAGGTAGTGTAATACTGTAGAAAAATACCAGTCACCTCCCTATATGTTTTCATTCACCTGCCTCGGGCCTGACCAGTATTCCACCCAAACATTGATGCACCACTGACAGGGTAGGAAGGAAAGCTCTCTCCAAGCTGACACTCCTGTTCAAAGCCATCTCTGAATTAAATCCTTCCCCCATTGGAATCAGAGGATATGTTTCCAGTGTTTTCACTGGGGCCAGGCTGAAAACAGTGCTATGGGTGAAAGTTTACAATCTATTTATAAAATGGCATGGTAATTCTTTCATTATTATCATGAAACCATTCTTTATTCATGCTGTCATTCTGTTTGTTTTGACTACCACTGCATTTTAGGCATAGCTTTTCACTGAGTTTCCCTAATAGCATTAATGTGTCTCTCTCTTTTTTTTTCCCCCCACTTGAGTTATTTGTAGCTTACCAATGAGCATATGTAAATTAAAGGGAATTATCAAAGTAAGAAAAAAATGAGACATTCTGAAGTGAAGACAGTTAGTGTAATTAAGAAGAAGAAAAATATTTCTGACATTTCCTTAGTAATAGTATTGGAAGGAACATGAAATAATAAACAGATATTCTGGTGACCAAAATTAGATGTCTTCTCTAGAATGTTGTTAAATTAAAGACAAATGGAAGAGCATAAACAGTCCCTCTGTGACAGCACTTAAAATTATTCTCCATTCAAACTATTAAGACTTTTAAATATATAAATATGAGTATATTCTATTTTATAAGAAAAGGTGAAAAAAAGAGATTAAATAACTTTAAAATTTAGGATTATCTCTATTTTGCATGAGAATATGTGGTGGGTTTGGTTTTTAATCAATTTTTCTCATGGCTATCAATAAAGCCTGCCATTTTTCATTGGGAAATATTTCTAAGACCAAAGATAGAACAAACAGGAAAGAGCAATTAATCCACTAGAATATTCAGAACAGACATTAGAAAACAAAAGATTGCAGCTTGATTTATTTAGATTGGTGATTGCTTCCCCCTTCTCTTTCCTTCCTAGAAAGGTATGTTTAGAGCTATGTCTAGTGCATACTTTTTTCATAATCTGAGAATCCACAAAAGATTTTGACTTTTGCTTAAAACAGGGGATAATCTTTAATATCTCAGTAGGTTTTGTGGGAAGACAAAACTGTTTTTAATTTTTTGGAAAGAGATAATATAATAATTTATTTTTCCTGTAACCTATGGGGTGAAAGTCAACAGAGTTGCAAGACTAGAAATTCTTATGCACAGGATGAAAGTGATAATGCTGTGTTTCACTTTGGCTATTTGTGACTGAAGTGTACAACATTTTTCTTTTGCTTTAACTCAATGGAACATAAAATTAAACAATATATGATTTTAGAATTAAATAAAATTTTAAATCAGAGCTGTAACTGCTAGACACAATACTGCAGTAAGAGAAAACCAGAAGTGAGCAGAGTTTGGAAAATCCTTCTAATACCGCCCTTCTAATCTGACTGTAAACAGAGTTTCAAAACTGACAAATGGCTGTGGTCGCAGTGCCTTCATGATTGTATTAGTATTCTGTACTCACTTAGGTCCAGCATAAAAGCCAAATGCAGTTCAGTCTGTCATATTCATATCTTTTGTAGCAGGGTAGTATATGAATTAATGTGCGTAACCCATTTTTTTTCTCTAAACACTGAAAAAAAAGAGCTAAGATGGAATGCTGGATAATGTACAGTGCTGGTCAAATGCTTTCCATGGGGGAGGTGAGAAATTTTGGGGTTTATACTTTCCATCTTTGGACTCCATCACATTCACAGTTGGTATCAGATAAACATTCCAGATACAAATCCAAATTTATATGAACAGTTATATTACTCCTAAAAGCAGCTTGAGACACTCTTTTCCGTGAGTACTTACAGAAAAACTACCTGCTGCTTCAAATTTATGTAATTCCCTCTTGGAGAGTTTAAGCAATGTTCCAGTTTTTGCGCAGGCTGGTGCTGCCTGTATAGATCTTCAAAGGCACGCAATTTCCTTCTCAGTGAATAGCATGATTTCTGATACCACTAGATGCTATAGTCAAGACTAGCTTTAAGCACAGCTGTACCTGTGGATGACTGTGTACTAAGTTTCCAATTCAAGTGGTATTTGCTTTTTGCATGGGAAATGTTAAATAATACATAGATTGGTTCACTGGATGTTTCTCATTTCCAGAGTATCTGGTATTTTGCTTCAGGGAATGTTTTCTTCCCTACTCATTCTTTGGCTTCTTTAGTATACTAAGGTTTTAAACATTTTAAATTATAATTTTAAATATTTACCCAACAAATAATGCTCTGGAAATTGAATCAATGGCATTCAGTCTCCTTTCTTAATCTTTCTTTTCATAATATAATCAACCTGTCATTAAAAATGCCAAAACTTTTCTAAAATAAACATTGCACAGATGCCCACAGAAGGAGGAAGCTTTGTACTGGCTTCTTCCCATGCAAAAGAAACAGGTGATTTGAGAAGGGTTTGTGCCATAAAGACCATTGCAATGAGAAGAGGGAAGCTGGTGATGCTGGGGAGATGTTGGGGCTGCTGACTAATAGGGTTTTTTTTTTTTGGATGCCAGGTCTCTTCTAGGACATCTTGTGCTTCAGGTGAAGTGGCAAGAATTGATGGGCTTCAGTCATAAAGAGCAACATGATTAGGATTTGATCCATGGATTCAGAGAGAGCCTCAGGGAGGTTTAATTACTTTTATTTCTACACATGATCTTTTTATTTAGAGAGGATATTATTACTGCTTTTCAAAATACAAAGGGAAGCGTGGTTTCTCAGTTCTGGTAATATTAATGTTTGTTTACATGGGAGAATAAACTTTTGTCAAAATCAGGGACCCAGTGGGAAAGAACAGTAAGTGTCTTAGATCTCAAAAAAACAACAATTCACTTCCAAGCTCTGGCCAGGAGGTGACTGGAGCGAGTGTGGAAGTTGTCCAGCCACTAAGTCCTCCTCTCCCATTTAGTTTCATTGATGCCTCAAGCTGGGTTCTCAATAGCAATTGGCCCAGCACAGCAGGAACAAATCTGTGATGAAGGACTGTTTGTGCCGAGTGCCCCAAAACCACAACATGGGTATTCTGAGGGGTTTATCTTGAACAAGTAGCAGCCAGTCCCTTAGTGTGAGAACCCATTAGCCATCAGAGAATATTACCAGAGCATATTAATTGGAAGATACAAAGCACACCTTCTTGATTAGTTTCACTGGTAGTAACCCAGTTCATGAGACAGTTCCACAAAACAAATACACTGCGGTAAGTAAGAATAAGCAGGATCCATTTCAAAAGTGCACTCCTTATCCAAAGTAAAATATTAATGCAGACATAACCTGAGAGTCTCTTGACCTGCGAGTAACTTAGTTCTTCTGCTTTATTTCAGAATTAAAAAAAAAATTACTAAGTCAACCAATAATTGGAAATCTGTATCTCTTTCAGTCAGGTATTCACTACTGAAGACTTGAAAAATAGTTCTGGAGACAGAAAATAGTTTTCACAAGAGGATGGTTGCAAAATATGTGCCATTGAAGTAATCCTAAATAAAACATTCACACACTAGCATTTCACCCTTTTCACTGCATAAATATGAAACCCCCCCTCACTGATTTACTGCTTAAATGTTTTATTTCATTAGTAGCCTAAAGCCACGTGATTAACAAAAATCTTACTTGCACCATATAAAACACAAAAATGATCAATGTCACCCAACTTAAGTTACAAACCTGTGATCCTTTTATTATTATTTTGTATAATCTATCTTTGGATCTTGCAGTAATAAATACTTAGACAACTTAGAACTTGATATTTGAAATAATAGAAATACACTGAAGGTTCTTCATCAGTTTCTAAATTTAGTTCAGAAGCCATTGTTGCCTCACCAGAGGGATCGATTACCTTGCAGGGAGAGTCACGTATTTCCTGTAGATACTGCTCACATATAGTAACATCAATTTGCTATACCATGAGGGGGATCTGTTAATCTCCAAAGAATTTGCTGATTTATCCTGGAGTAAAGAACATTCAGTTTGTGAATTCAGCCCTACATAACTATTGCCATATCTGACTTGACAGTATTGATGTCCCTGAAGAGTTTCCTGACGTACCCCATCTGATGACCAGTGCTCCTATGAATGTGAGTGAAAATCACATTCTGAGCAATAGCACCTTTCACCTGTGATGAGTTTTAATAATTGCATGAATGTAAGATTACCCAAAAATGTGTGTGCAAAGTCACTTTTTTTTTCAAGCATACACAATAGTCCAGGAGAACGGTACATATGGTGTTGGCACTGTTTGGCACAAGCCTTGTGCTAGCATAGCAACATAAGGACATGTCAGGCCTTGTCTCAACTTGACTTGGCCTCAGCCTTTTTTAGTGGTTTCAGCTGTAACAGCATATTGCCCAGTGGTTAGAAGGCTCTAGTCTAGTTATTCCTGCATGTAACAGCAAAGTTGTCAAATGCTCAGATGACTAACCTCTGACATGTTCTTAGTTTCAGCTTAGCTTTGTGCTATGGTGCAGTTCTTATCCTAGAAAACTACACTGTGTTCAGTAAAGGTAAGTAATCATTGCATAGCTTAAGTTGCAGACAGATCAGTATTAGCTTCAGGCTTTCTGAAAATGTTTAGAAGTGTTGCTAAGTGAACCAAAGTGGAACAGCACCCCTACACACAAACATGCATCCCATCAGCAGTGTGCTTCTCCCAGTGAAGATGGATCCCCCAACACCTGCTGGAGAAAAGAGGGCTCTCAGCTTCAGCCTCTGCCTTTTTTGGGTGCATGAGACTAAAAACAAAGAGGGGCAGATGCTAGAAAGTCTGTGTGTAACAATTATAACTGCATTCTTAATAATTAGCAAAAATTGTCTAATGTGGGCCACAAGTGTTGGTATCATCTTTCACAATGGTAGCTGCTTGTTGCATTCTGATTAGACCACTAAAATGTTACTCAGGCTAACTGTAAGTTCCTGGCTCTGTGTATAAGGTCTTGTCTCTCTCTTGCCAGATTAAAATTTGTAGCATCACACAGAACTTGTAGCAAAAAATAGCAAAAAATATATTTGCAAAAATGTTTTAAAGTGGTATTTATCATTAAATCTCTCTCTTTTTAAAGCAATTGCACTTCAGATGTAAAGAACTATGAGGCCTGATATTGCAATCATTTTCATATTAACAGATAAGATTAAATGACTGGACAGATTTGAACTACGCAGTTAAATAAAGCTCTCAGTTTCATACCCATAATACATTTCAGCTTGCAGGAAATGTATGTTGGCTTATCGAATTCAATCATTTGATATCATCATCATTCAATGATGAAATAAATGAAACCTCTAGATCATTTCTACTTAAAATACCTTAAGAAATACTAAATATTCTGTTTGTCAATATTAATAATTAACCAGTTTAAAAATAGAACTCAAGATCTGATTTTCTTGTGTTAAATTTGTAAAATGGAAAAAGGTTCATAAAAATAAAAACATCTGTAAAAAGAACTACCAACTGAGTTCCTAATAATAAAGTCTGAGATATCCTGGGTAGCTTCAAAACCCCTTTTTGAAATTGCTAGGAAAACATAGGAAATTAAATATTTATGAGTCACATTTATAAAAATAATATTAATATTTTTCTTAAAAATATCTTTTCAGTATTCAAATAATTTTTATATCTTTATATACATGTATATGTGCATACATCTATATCTAAGAAAGAATACAAGTAAGACTTTTAAAAATTATTCTTTACAAATGCTCAAGGGACTGTGCTGAAGCTAGATGGAAGCTAACTAAACTGACATGTTTAAAACAATAACATAATATTATATTAGCACATTAAAAATATCATGTATGGCTTTGCAACTGAAGGTCAGGCAGAACAACTAAAAAATTACACCTAAATGATGAGCTAATTAGTGGATTATTCCATGAGGATGCCAACAGTTTAGACTGGAATCCATTTAACATTTGATACCTAATGACTAACTGAAAGGCTCTGATATGATTTCTTTCAACTCAGAAATAGGCAACAAATTTAAATCTGCCTTGGGATTATTTACATGTGCTATAAAAATTAAGCTTTAATTATTTTATAATTAATGAATTAATGAACTGGAAATGAAAAAAACCTGAAGATTTGCTCCTAGTCTTTCCATGAGCACCCAGAATTGCTTGGGTCAAACAATAACCTCAGCGAATCATAGTTTCTTCTTTTGTACATTTGTGAGTAATGAAAACCAGCCTTTCTGATCTTGTTGTGCTGTTTAGGAAGTATCAAAAGCCAAAGCTTTTGGTAAATTTCAATTTCCAAAGGTAAATTTATTTTGGTAGAATAAATCTGCACAAAGAAATTATGCATCTTTAAACTGCCCTTTAAAGTCTTTGAAAGTCAGTGATCTCTTCAAGAAACACAAGGTTGGAACTGACCTGGTTTTGCTCCTTTGAATCTTGCCCATTAATGTTTACATACATAAAAGAGAAACTGTGATTAATTTCCAAGTGTTTAAGGCCAAATGAGGTCAGTTTTTCTAGTCCTCTGAACTGTGAAATAGGAGCACATTAAGTCCTCCTAAAGGCTGTAGGTAGACAAAACCATCTCAGACTTCAGGATATTAAGCTCTGTGGCTACAGCAAAAAAAGAGCAAAATCTAAATCCCGCCAGTAACCTAAGTTGACTGGAATCTTAGGAAATTAATTTTTGAGATAAACTCAAGTGGTCATATTTGGCAATCCTTATCATAAGCTCCAAAGAGAAGAAAACATTCTGTAGAGTCCCTACTAGAGTAAGGAAGGAAAAAAATCTTATGAAAACCTTGTAAATATGTTGATCCTGCTATAAGAAAGTATCTAAGAAAGATTTAAGATGATTTTATGTTTTGCATCAAAGCTTGTTCTTCTCAATGTAGTATTCTCCATCTATCCACAAAAGTTTGGGGAAAGTCAGAGGAGGAGGATAGAAAATAAGAAAAAAAGCATTCAGCCACCTTTGTTCCGTAGGGAAAACCAAAAACATGTTCTTGAAAACTTTAGGAAAAATGCTTAATGCTCACACACACTTAATTCAAGAGAAGCTAGTGTAGTACTTTCTCCATGCTGAGAGCAATGTACGCAATTCCCCATTTTACTTGGCCATCTGAAAGAAAAGGGTGAAGATGGGCTTTCTCTGGGTTGGACTGAGAATTAGTAACTTGAAAAGATTATCACAGATCATATAGTCCTACCCCATTCCCTAACAGCAGTAATGGTCACCCCTTTTTTTTTTTTTTTTTTCCCTGAGTGTGGGAAACAGCTTACCTGTAAAGTATGCCACTACATGTTATGAAGTGTTGTCGTGAGAGGGAGCATGTACCATACCAGTTCATGTTTTTTAACGACTTTAATTGTTATCTTATTTCTAGGCTGCACTAAACTGAGTATAACAACCAAATAGTGCAATTTGCATTATATTAGTAAATTTAGAAATTATCTTATTGAGTAGCTTTGTAAGTATTCATACAGTAACTTACAGAAGTATAACTTTTCAAACTCCAGCTTGACAAGCCGAATAACTTGGAATGTATAAACCCTTATTTTTCCTTCCTTTTAATTGCTTTGTGTCATCCCTTTGAGGTCTTTCCAGTATACACGTCTTTTGTGAAATGCGATCCCCAAGCCTGAAATATTTTCATAGCAATACTCTCAACACTACCCGTAGAGGCAGAATAGCTTTCCTATTTCTAATGGATATTCCCTCTTTTATTTATCCAATAAACACATCAGGCTTTTTTACTGGAACACTGCATTCAAAGGTCTTGTAGAGATAATTATTCGGGATGACCTCCTAACTCTTTTTCTGAATCACTGCTCTACCATCTGGTAGATGCTCCAAATATATGTCCCTGTGCTTGACTCTAGTTATTCTGGATTAATAATTATTAAGATCTGCTGAATATTTTGAATATTTTGAAATTCTTGGAGAAAAAACATTGTATGTATGCTACAGGTTACTCTATAGGACAATGTATTATTAAATGTACCTGATATGCTAAATAGTTAGACTAATAGTTAATATTTCCCTTTTTAACAAGTGAGTGTGTTGGTTTTTTTAAAATACATTCTGCATAGGGTGGCAACAACTCAGGGTAGTGGTATCAATTAATTCATTGCTTTCAAAGTAATTTGACTGTGAATATTGGAGATAATTCCTTTGATGTCAATACACTTAGACAAATGAAATAAAATCAGATTAAAATAATATTATGTTAGGGTTCACTTGTATGGTCTTTCACTTGTGTTTTCAACAACCTGATTTTCTGGTTTCCCTTAATGTTATCAGCTTTATGTAGCAATATAGCTCAGATCCCTGTAGGCATAACTGGAATGTCAGTTTCTATAGAAATATATTTAGTTTTCAAATTAATGACAAGGTAGAAATGGTTCTAAGCCACAGCTTTTTGATCTGGATTTCAAACATAAATTTTGTGGATGACAGATTTTTTAATTTGGTCTGTCATTATGGGTGGGCACCTGGACATGACATTCAGCTCTGGATTTGGGACCCAAGACTTAGGAGTATTCTTCAATGGAAATTGGAAGTCACAATCTATATAGGTCTGCCTTTTCCTTCATATAATCACTGGGCAAAATAGTCCCAGAGGTCTTGAAAGGAATATAACTATACATCACTTACTTTAAACATGTCGACTGCTTTCAGTAAATTCAAGGAAAAGCAAAACCTAATGTTCTTTTCAACTTCATTCTCTTGACACTTCACTTCTTTGGAGAAAAACTGTAAATAAATTATGTTAACTGTGTCTCACTGGTGTCCTTGAGTAATCTTTATCCCTTTTTCTTCACGTAGGACTACAAAATAAAAGTCACATGGGAACTTCGGCATTTCTAATGCATGGAGAAATAGTTATACATTTTTAGAATTGCATCAATTCTAGCTGTGTTAATCGGATGTTCTAGGTACTTCTGGATTTCATGACCATGATTATAATACTACTTCTGAAGTTTAGAAGTGAATGTCTATGAAATGAAAAACAAAAGAGAAACAAACCTAATCTTTCTGAAAATGTTGAAAATTTACATTTCAGATGATATTCAGGAAAAGTTAAATGACAGTGCATCTTGTGCCATTGTATCTTCGGACAGATTTTTTTTTACCAAGAGACAGAAATTAAATATTTTCTATACAATGAGGCCAAGCTAAATAAAATGGTGCTACTAAACCTGAAAACTAGAAAAGTGTTTATGTTAGAACATAAAAGACTGAATTACTAAGTGGGACAATCAGGAATAAGTAGGTTTTTGAGTTTAGGGAATAATTACTTCTCTTGGTATGGAAAATAATTTTGAATTACAAGTGCAGAAGTTTTCTCCTCCTCTCAGCAACTTATACATACCTAAGAACCCAGTAAAGATAAGCTCTTACATTATACAATATTGTTTCAGATGAGCTATGTTCTAGCCACCAGTTTGAAATATCCCTGATTTTGTAAGTGTCCTTAGCCTTTTCTGTTCTCTTCTATTTTTTATAGCCATTTTATAGACTTCAGTTCTCCAGTGGCCTTCCAGTTAAGTGTCTTAAGCTTGTCACAAGGCATGAAAGGTTTTTCTGAGGCTTGTTGAGTAGGTGGCAATGAATATTCTTCAGACTGTGGTGAAATAAACATGACTGCCTGTGATTACAGTGATTGGACTTGACCAAGGTAGTCTCTTTTAGCCTGTGCCCAGAATTTCCATGTTCGGAAGAAAAAAAGGATATTCAGAAATAGATCTGCAGAATTGTTCCTTTTAATGCTCTGTCTAGATATAAAAAATGCATTTAAGTATTGGTTCCTTTCTTTCTCACATAGTGTTCTTTACACTCAGTCTTCTACACTGAAAAAATGTTTTCTGAAACCCTGTCCTTTGGATTTTTCACATCAGTGCTCCCATATACTTCAGCTGCAAAACAAATGTGGTGAAAATAATAAAAAATACAGAATTCCTTCTTGTTAGATTCCATTATGAAATATCTGACCTAAGTATTTGACATTTATATATATAGGCAGATCATATTGATGGTTAATAATGACCATATTGTCCATTCAGTAAAAAAACCATCCAAATACCCGATATATGAGTACAGATTTCAAATGATGCAGGGAGAAGAAATAAACAGAGAAATATTATGAAAATTCACAACACTGCCTTCTTTAATTTACATGTTAAGTACTATATATTTGTGCACCTGTTATGCAAATTATCGGGGGGGAGTAATGTCTCCACCTAATTTTAAAAACACTTTCAAATGTTTGCTTCAGGCTTTCCCAAAGCTCCCCAAAAGCTTTCTTCTCTCTTCTGCAACTATTTCTTTGAACTCTCTGATACTTCCTAACACATCAGCCATTTAAGTGGAAAACCTTATCACATACTATTTTTCCATTTAGTTTTCTGTTGTCAGACAGTAAAGGAGAAATACAGCAAATGGTGAAATGAGTTGAATTATGTTTTCCTCCTTATCCTTTCCCTTTATATAGAGGTATGAGCAAATATAGCAACAAAAACAAAGCCAAAAAAGAAGAAAAACTGTAGCTGTGGAAATGAAAGAATGTACCATTAATACTTTTAATATTTCAATTTTTTCAGTTAAATAACTTCAGTATAACACTGATATGTTTTTGCTGATCTTGGCAACTGAAATTACTTGTCATACTTCAGTGCACTTCCTTTGATCTCAAAAATTTGCTGTTATGAAATATTACATGGGTAGCAGTAAATATACATTTTTAAAAAAAAAGTGTGCTTTTTTAATGAACAATAGACTATTTAAGACTATGCATTGTGATTTGATACGGACTTTATATCAGGTGAAAAAGTAACTGTTTTTTAAACTTCTTTTTCTTTATTTGTCCCTGCATTTCTTCTTTCCCTTCTTCCTTGCAGTATGAGGCATTAAAATAGCAAATCTGTGTTCACAGATAGAAAGCTGTAATTGAAATTTTGCTAAATCATTCAGTGAGAGTTTTGTCTGTGTAACTCCTCCACCTTGCTAAACCTTGCTAAAGACTTTGCTAAAAAATTTTGCAAGTTATTAGTATGATAGTTACTGGGATAGTCATATGCTTAGAATCAGGTATATGCTTTCATACTCTTTGCTCAAGAGGCACATTTTAATTGTTGTATCTTTATTTCTGCAGCCTCATCTTTTTTGTTTTTCAGGTAGTCATTCTGTTGGACTCATCTTTTAAACTAAATCATGTGTCTTCAATCATACTAGCTGCTTAATTATCTATCTACAGCTTATGATTTTAAGTATTTTGACAGCTAAAAATGATTGTGTGGATTTCATAAATTTATCACAGCTTTTCAGCAGCATAAGTGCATTTCAATTAGCTTTCTATGGAAGTGCTGAATTGCAAATCCTTTTCAA
This sequence comes from Egretta garzetta, assembly GCF_000687185.1. NCBI lineage: Eukaryota > Metazoa > Chordata > Aves > Pelecaniformes > Ardeidae > Egretta > Egretta garzetta. Next base: position 5,851,492 of record NW_009260268.1, on the reverse strand, counting down.
ATTAAAGGGAATGCTCTATCATTTCGGCTCATTCTACGCTGATAATTTCATCGATTTGACTTAATACACGTGTAAGCCCAACTGTATTTGCATATAAAATGCCACAGGGCCTAGAGGCCCTAATACAAACAATTAGTTCAGTGTTTTTATCTTCTGGTAGCACAGAGCTTCCACATGACAAGCTATTTTGGCAACCTTATAGTTCAGTATGTGTTGTACAAAGGAGAAGGCTGTATTTCCTCTGTGGTTAAGCACTGAAAAAAGGTTTTTGGATTTTTTCCATGCAGTCAGCACTGCTGCCCAGTTGTTGATACTGCACATCCTGGGATAACCAACAGCAGCATGTCATTGACACTGCGGATGGCTTTCATTTAAATCCCTTCATTTGGATTTTATTAGAATGGTACTGAAAATGGGAGAGGGGTTTAGTTTTAGGAGCATTAGTGCCTGGATTTTTAGCCACAGAACTGATATTAACTCTAATGGGAATGGTAAATGCTTTGCATTTTGTTACAAATACTCTTTAGTGATTTCCAGTGACTGCTACTCATGTTTAATATCCACTTGCTGTGTTTATTTTCAGATTAGTGCGGTTTGGGGTCTGACATTGATATACAGACAGTGAACACACTCTTCAAACAGCGAACATGCTCTACTTCATCAGAGCTTTGTGGGGAATGCCAGCCCTGTTCCCAGAGCATGCTCAGCTGAGTCAGAGGCACAGGGCTGTTCAGTGCATCCCTTATCTGACAACACACGAGGGAAAGACTTTAACACATTTTTGAAGCTCAGATCACTTGACTGGTGCCATAAAGAAGTCATTGGGTCATGGAGGGGAAGGGAAAGCTTGGGCTGAAAACGTGAGCGAGGCATACCCAAACGCTTACCTAGTGCTATGCTGATAGGAGCAGTGTCTACAGAAATGTTTCTGCTGATTATGTTCAGCTGACATCTGGATTCTGTTTTTAGCACAAAGATGCATTTCTTCTGTGACCTTGGAAAAGACATCTCAGATAAAATTGTTGCCATATTGAAGCTGACTGTAAAACATCCATTCATTTCAATGCATTATTCTGTGGATATGGAGTGCTGCAGCCTGCCTTGGTTAGCTCACATGCAGTACAGATATAATTCCAGTGGGCAAGACAGTGTTAGTGTGGTACTAATGTAGCATTATAAATGTTGACAAATAAAACAACTCTAGCTGGTGAGCAGAAGCTCAGAGTGACTGTAATGGTTTTGTTCATTTCATAATAGCTGACATTTCTCCAATACTCTTTTCTCAATAGCCCCTTTATGAATCCATTGTTACTACGTTAAAATAATTGTCCATAACTGAGCCATTTTAGCATGTGGTATAATGCAATCTGTATGCAAAATACAGACTAATTAGAAACCATATTGTACCTGTAAGGTTTGCTGAGTGGCATTTCCATAGTGGAGTTCTCCACATTGTTACGATCACAGAAGATTATCTCTACAACTCCAGAGAAAGCACATGGAGCTTCATGGCAAAAAAATCCCCTGATTTGTCAAACTGCACAAAATACTTTGCAGAGAGTGGAAAAGGGAACAACAAAAATTGTTAGAAGGTTTAAAGGGATGGATAACATTAAAATAAATGGTTGAGCTTGATGGTGTCAGTGAAAACATTGGCTATGCCTTTAATACGACTGTGAAAAAGAGGGATAGCTGCCTCACAGCATCCCTATGGAGGGCCTTGGTGATGTGCCCCTGAAGTTGTGATTCCTGGTTTCCTTGTATCTCATGCCAGTTCAGGGAGTCCACAACAGAAGCTCTTCCCTAGTGTATTAGGGTAGGTAGATACAGATAAGGTACAATGTTGAATAGTGTCTTTTAGAACTATAGAAATAATATTATATTTTACTTACTTTTCTTTGGAAAGAAGTCAAAGGAGTAAATACAGTACCCTGTATCAGATTTCCCTACTGAAAGCAGCCCTGTAGTCTCCTTGTCTGCTTGTCTGCATAAAGGTCATAACATCCTTTCTCTTTCTCTCTGCTTTGAAAAATTCATTCATTCTGTGAAAAACCACTGGAGAAAGCAGGCTTTCATACAGTCAGAGCTGCTCAGCCAGCAGTATCTACCAGATAGAACAGCGCTAGCTCAACAATAAAGGAGTACAATTTCCCATTTTGAGCAAGATATTCATAGAAATATATGCAGATGCAGCCATCAATCAAAATTTTGAATCCCTGAAAATTAAACCATGAGATAATTTGTGTCTTGACCTTAATCCAGAGTTGGGAATTTGATTCCATTTCTGTTCTGAAACATCATTTCTGACCTTTTTGACAGTGGCATTAAGTTTAGCCTCTTCTGCTTCTGTGAAGCCTACTGCTTTTTTCAATGAGCATCCCCTGGGAAAAAAAAAAAAAAAAAAAAGAAAAAAAGAAAAATATATCAAATCACCTAATTGAAAAATTCCTTTTCTTCATTAGACATGAAGTCTGTTTTTTAGGATGATACGTAATGATAACTTATAAGCCTTTTCTTTTTTCAGGTGTTCCCACAAATAACCTCATAATATCTTCTTATAAAAAATAGTAGCATGCTAGAATTAAGTAAGCAGCAAATTTTAAAGAGAAGAATGGGAATATTATCCTACCCACTGGACAGAACATCTGCGCACAATTTCTTTGGAAGGTCAAATGCTGAGTTAAATACTGTGAAGGACTGTTTATGTCATGCTAGCTGGTCACATGTGCATCTAAACAAGTAGGAATGATCAAATCTCATGCTTTAACAACCAGATTGCATATTAAGGGTTGGGAAATAATTTTATAGGGGAAATATTGCAATTTGTTATAGTAGGTTCCAAATGAAACCAGCACAGGCAAACAATAGGAAACTGGGTTTATTTCCTCAGTAAACCTTTTTTCAGCATTATCACTTGCAGCTTGGTCAGTCTTAATATTTGTTTAAAATCACAGGCTACACAGTATTAGTTCTACGTGCATAGAAGTAAAATTCTTTGCTTTAATTCAAAGATTGCATATTTCTTCCAGTCCCTCAGAAATCCTCTGCTTGCACGTCAAATTGGAGAGTGCAAGGTCTATGTAGATATTGGCAATCATAGAATCATTTGCTTGGAAAAGACCTTTAAGATCATTGAATCCAACCGTACCTGTCCACTGCTCTGAGACCTGTATATAGTTTAATAAATTAAATGCTGTTCATATATTATTATTGAAAATATAATCTAACCACGTTATTTATACTGGATATTAATATTTAATTTATGAAAGTGTGTATCAAATAATTCTTAATGAAACGTGTGCGTGTCGTATATATACTTACATATACCTATGTAATTCCACTTCCAACAAAGTTATGTGGTTGGTGTGACTTGTATTTGCTGCTGCTGCAGTTAAAACCTGTGCTTACTTATCTGCCTATGATGCCTCCATCTATTGCTCATCCAACAGCGTATTTCAAGGCTGTTTGAATCTCTTGCTAATTTCAGTTTTATCTGTTTGCCTTTGGCTGCTTGTTTCAACATATTTTATTTTCAATTACTGTTAAGTAACTGTTTTCTCAAGATGCAGTATAATATGCAGGATGATGATTTGGCAGTATAGTAGTACACTGAGATAAGTAACTGTATGATTTGTTTTATGGGGTAAAACCTACCCTAATTACATATCCAAAAGCCATGGAAAAAACAATGTTAATGTTTAGATGTAGGAATTGGGGTTTAAGAGTTTTCAACTTTATTTTTTCTCCAAAGTAATAAATATTTATTTGAGCTTTTTCCTTTTTTTATTTATTTTTTTTTAAATTTTGCCCTGTAAAATATAGTTGAATTTTGCTCCATGGAAAATAGGAGAAATAGTGCACATATGGCTTTTTAAAAAGTTATTAATTTATATGATGATTAAAGCATAACATTAAAGTTACAAAGAATAGCTTATCAAGGGCCACACTGCTCAGCTTAAGTACAGCAGTCTTAAATCTTCCCAAAACTCTCCTTAAAGGTTTGCATTTAATTTCAGCTTTTCCCAGGCTGTTACTTGAACCAATTTTCTACACAGTTCAGCTTCTTCAAAACGTCTATATCAAACACTAGATATTTTGCATTAAGAGCTGCAGAACTATAATATGCCTTAATTGGATCAGAATCTCTCTTAATCCACTAAACAGCTTTTAAAGACCAGTAGGCAACCTGTGTCCCATTATTGCCATTTAAAGATTAATGCAAATGGAGGTGACCGCTGCTTTTTTGAGATGTCATCAATAAAATATCAAATATCAATATTTCAGAATGATAATTCATTGTGAACTTTATATTTCTATTTTCCAGCTACCAAAATTTTTCAGGACCTTAACTAGTGTTACTTTTCCTTCTAACTTCCTGATTGCTGTGTTAACCTCATTGCTTATTGTGATTTTTGTTTGTAATACAATGTAGGTGTTAATTTCCTTAATTTCCTTACAATTCATTATAATTAAAAAAATATTTTTCCTTACACAATTTATGACTACTAAGCAAGAAATGGCTCTTTTGAAAATCTGGTTCAAAATAGCATAAATAAACCACAAAAAAATCACTGTAAACCTGATTTTCAATAAGGATAATCCGATGTAGGAAGCAATGGATTTTTAAAAAGTATATTTCAAATTTTCTTATCATCTGTAAAAATCAGTATAATAATGAAGAATAGCAAGTATAAATTAAAAAGGATGTCCTCTTTGACAGTAATCTCAAGAAGTTATTTTCTTTTTAAGGCTAACAGATAGTAAAAAAGTTATCAACTTTAACAATTGGGTGATTAGTTTCAATTATTTGGCACATCAATAATTTGCTGAAAACCTAACAATTTTCAAAATAAGTACCCGACACTGCAGAATCATATCTCCAAATAGTGAACTTTTTGCTATCATCCTGTCAAACACCCGCCAGTATTGTAGTATACCATGCAATCTTTCTTTTCCAGTTTAAATTTGCTAGCTTTTTCATGAATCTCTTGGATTTAAACCAATACATGTAATAGTTAAACTGACTAGTCCTTCTCTACCCACCAATGCACACTATCATATTTCTAAGATGACAAAAGACATTCTGGGAAACGAAGTGCATAAACACAGCATTACAGCTGTCAGTAATGTCTAAGAAAATTACAGGTTGTTTCTTATGGAGACACAGAAGAAAAAAGGAATTTATATGTAACAGCTCAAAGAAATATTTGACATAGGTTTGAAGTAAAAATTTTGATGAAGATAGTGATTAAACTTTACCACTTACAAAAATGGGATTCCAAATCAATTTGCAATTTATTGGCTCAGTGCTGTTGCCTTGCAGCATTGGAGCTCTGGGGCAAGACAGACCAGTGTCAGGATAGGGATGTAAAATGTAGAAAACATGATGTGTCGGAAAATCCAAATTATTCCTGTGCTGTTCAATTATCCAAACCAGAAATTGCTCTATGGGTTGAGTGATTAGCTCCTAGGCTGATTTCAGCTACATTGTTGAGATTACAGTGTCAACGCTTTTTCTTTTCTGATAGTTTTATTTAAGTAATCCTCTATTTATTCAAGTATTTTAAATGGGAAGTCGCTAAGTTTGAAGTTATACCATTTCCTTCAAATCTAGCTTTTCTACCTTTTAGTTCCTGATCCAACCTTTAATTCTGTATAAAGACTCAGCTTCAAGAGTGCCTGTCTGTACCCTACCAGGCACAAGCGCCAGTGCAGAGAGGAGAGTATCCCGTATAAGTCTGTAGTCTGTTGAGCTGAGCTGTAACAGGGAGGTAGCATACACTAGTTGTCACATAATAAAGCTGAGCTAAAAGATGGTTAGATAAAACAAAGCAGAAGACTTGCTTAGATCAGTAACACCAATGATAATCCTGCCACTGCCAATTTTGGGAAACATTATTATAATTTGTGTAATAACAGCAATGTAGGGTGCAATTAAAGCAGTACATCTGCAACACTGTTATTTTGATTGTTATGCCATTAACTGTAAAATGTTATATAGTATGCACAGGTGGGAAGGTGAATGAGGAATAATTTTTGCTAAATACTGTCACTGTGCAGTAAGTATGTGGGTATACTGAAATGGTACAAAGATCACTGTCAATGCAGTGACTGTAGATTTGTTCTATATGGCGCAGTTGCACTACACAAAACACTGCAGTGCACAGATTTGGTTTGGCTGTATTTATTGTGTCATGATTACTGTGCAGTGTTTTCAAATATAAGTATACATTATAGTCACATTATATATACAATGTGTGTGTTGGCATATGTACATATCTACAAATATATCTAATTTTAGATCAAGATATCATTCTTTCTTTCTTTCTTTAAAAGTCCTGGAAAAGCAACTTGGGTCTGGAGAACAGAATTATTTCTTTCTTTCTTACAGAGCTTTCACAGGTTTTGGGGTTCTATATTGGCCTTAAGTAAAACTAACATCCTAAACTAGATCCTAAATCTAAATCCAAATTTTAGATTAGAATTAGAAATTAGTAAACAATTTTTTTTTTATAAAATGAAAGGAAACCAAAATGCTCAGTTTTGCTTCATTTTGTTACACCAAAGAAACCTACATAAAGATCTCTTTTGACTACCACAGTAATCTAAATGTATTCTGAATATTTAAGATTACCAGACTTCTTTGACATTTTGAGTAAGATTATATTTCTTTGGACAATATTTTTCAGATGTATAAATGCTTCCATAGAAAACAATCATTTTATGTGTTTTCTGTCTATGTTTTCTCAAATGTTCTTTTTTGGAGTTCATATTTGCATGGCTCGGATTTTCTTTTCTAGTTTTTTTTGAAAAAAAGTGTTTTTCCTATTTATGAGCATGAGGAGAATGAATAGTCATTTAAAATTTTTCCTTTTCTCACAATATTGTTTTGAAAACACCACAGCTGGTACAAGCTACTACAGAAAATTACAATTTTCCATGTAAACAGGCTTCACTGGGGGAAAAAAATAAGGTGGTGTTTTTTTAATATTTGAAAAAAAATGTTTTAATTCAATAGGTTTAAAATCCTTAACAATGAGATGCCATGTTTGTTCCAGAAGTTATGAAATGCTTTTTTGTTTGTTTATTTTATTTTGCTTTTGAATGTGCAACACATGCTGCTGAAGAAACTTTATGGATGCCTTACTCTTCATCTGTGTATTTAAAAGCTACCTGGCTTCACACAAGTGCTCTGCAGAAAAACCTTTGGTATGTGCTTTCGATCAGACTGTTCAGAGATGCCACCCCACAAGCTATTTCGAAGAACTGAAGAAAGACCCTATGCCCAGTAAAAATAGTTTACTCACCAAGGACTCACAGGTAAATGCATCCAGGAAATTTACTGATATGAGAATTTCATGTTTTATGCCTACTATGCAAGACATTCAAAAGACTGCTGTGAATTTGAACATCTTCAGAGCAATAAGAGGAGTTTTGAACTACTTTGATGGTGCTAAGTGAATGGGAACATCTCTGAAGGAAATGTTAGCCAAGTGAAAATCAGATTTTACATTTAGATATAATTGCCTTTAAGGAAATTAGCAGTGCAGATGTGGTAAGACTTTCTACTTGTTCACTGAGGCCCAAAAGGTCTATTTCAGTTCTGAGTAAACTAGAGATGAGCCTTCAATGAACAGGAAGAAAAATGTCTGCTTTATGAACAGCTTAGATTGTTATGTGTTCAGATAAAAGTGAAAATCCAGAATAATTCATGACTTTTGGTAGGCATTCTGTCAACTCTCTTTTCTTTATTAACCCCCACCCCTCAAAATAAAATAATGAAAAAAAAAAAAAAAAAAGGCAAAGCTAAACCGCTAACAGTAATGCTGCAGCATTGAGGCCTCGGTCATCACAAATTGATCACACAGAAATTGGAAGAGTTTTCTATCATGCCAAGTAAGATCTGCCTTCCTTTTTAAATTTTGGTGCTAGCATAGCAGCTGGATTAAATACATCAGGTAAATAAAGTAATTAATGTACTGGTGGATAAAGATCAGGCTATCATTGGGGCAAATTGAGCTGATATTCAGAGGTGGCTGTTACGGGTATTAACTATGACGCTTGGTCAGATAAAGTTGACACCTTAATATATTTTTCCATTTGGATGCTGAGAAAGCATTAAGTATAGATAATAATAAAGATAAAAACAGCTTTCAGATATTTCCACTGGTTGAGTATGTTTCTACATGTATGTGTTAAAGAAATGTTACTGTTAAAAAGTGGATGGCTTAGAAATATTCGCTTAGTGGTATAGTTATTTTCAAGGAAAGATATGTTTTATTTATTTTTGTATACTTTACCATGCCAATCTCAGTTTTAGTACAGTGGGTAAAATAATCCAATATGTAGACAGCAGTAGAGCACTACCAGAAAAACTGATAACAGCACTGCCACTAGCTATTTCTTAATATTGTTTAGATTGAGAACTACATTGAAGCATGTGTTGTTAGAAAACAAATTCTCCTAATGCTCTAACAGAAGGGTCAGGAGATTGCTGAGCTTTGTCTTTCCATTCAAATAGGAAGCAAACCCCACAATTTTTTTGCAGGTTGAAAGTTTTTGAGCTGCAGCCAGAATTTTAGCCATGGCCCTAGATAGTTCTCTGCAGCAAATCTCAAATATGCTTATGCGACAAGCAAGAGTCTTCACTTCTACTCCAGAGTGTAAGGATAATATGATGGTTTGAGACAGAGCTTGGTAAAGGAGGACGGAGGAGAGTAGTGTTCACTCTTTTTATGTGTTTCCAAATCCTGGTTTCATTCCCAGGTAAATTCAGCAAATAATCCCTAGATGCCTATAAATTTTCTCTTGGGATCAGCAGCAAGCTATCTTTCTCTGACTGGTCTTGAATAAAAATTCAGAGCTTTTGCTTGCCATTATTCAAAGTTCAGATCATCTAGCAGTTACAATGGTGTGTTTTGTATCTGCCAGTACTAGCTGACATAAATGTGTTATGTGTATATATCTAAAAATAGCTGGTGAGGTTTTACATTTACACTAAGTTTCCTGAAGTCCCTGGCCGGAATTTTGAAAACCAGTTTTATCCTGCAAGAGACTGATTGCTTTGCAAGGCAAAGCTGGTCTTTCTTATGTATGTGTGTATATATACTGTATATGTCTTAAGACATTCAACAGTCACGATGTTTTCCACTCCTTTTTTGTTGAAAATGAAAAATTATGTAAGCCTGGTCCAATAGTGTCACATATCTGGCTAGAAAGTTTGTGCTCCTTCCTATTTTTGTATGAATTCCATTAATCTCTGCAGATTGATGCCAACCAACTGCTAAGATTACACTAACAATGGCCTTATTCTTATTTATAAGGCAGCAGAACAGACAATGCAAAGGCTGAGGGAGCCTGGCACCAACTGGGTGACGTAGGTGGAGTTTTCAGGCAATGGAAAAGGAGGATTTGGGGAATGGGATGCAGCCAGTATGAAGTAGTGTTGTATCAGCTCTGTGAACTCTTCAGTCTCAGAAAAAAACACAAGAGATGGACAGTGGTTCCTTCAGATGCAATGGAATGAATTAATGTAGGAATTAACATGGGAGCTGGATGCCAGAGGGCCATTGCTTGGAAAACCATGCTCAGTAAAACACCAGAGGAATAGTGCCAGCCTTAGGTTGTCTGGAAGAACTTAGAGAAATATCTCTGAGGTTGCTGGTAAGCAACCTTATGAACATGGCATCAGGAAAGGGTGGATTTCATGATGATAAGAGGAGTGTCCTTACACAGGAAAAAGTGAAATCATGCAGAATTTTTAAGATTAAAGCAGCATTTACATTTGAATAGATGAGCAATTGCTGGAACTGAGAAATAAAGATATTTTGATGGGTGACACGAAAGACTGCAGTCATCTGGACTGGAGAAGTGAAAATATGGATAAAACAATTAGCATAGGTGTGTAAGGGCACCTGAATATGGGATACCTCCAAATGTGTAACATCTGTGAATGTGGGGAAGTGTCTCTTCATCCTTGCTTCCACAGTAAGAACTTTGCATTAAGCACTGTGTTACTTGCTGCTGCATCTGCAGGATGACCTGCTTTGCACTCTCCTTGTACCTCTCTGAAGTCTTTAGAATAATGGCTTTAAAGTAATGGTCCAGACCAGCACAGAGCTTAAGAGGGACAAGTTCTATCTAATAAAGGGACTGAGATTTCAGAAATCCTAAGCAAAGGTTATATAGCATGTCATCAAATTGATTCTGATTATGGCAGCCTCTTTTCTTTAGGTAGTATTAATTTTAACAATTATTTTTGTTTATGCCACTCTATTTTCAGCTGTTTAGCTCAGACATTAGCCTTTCACCATTATTTAGTTTTGATGTGGCTATACTTAAGCACATCTGAGTGATTATTTACAGTTTTTAGTAAAGCCCAACCTTTGGAGGCATGCTCTAAAATGGGAAAATAACTTTAATATGTCCCTTACAACCATAACTTCAGAAAATAACATTTGAACTATAAAAACTCATTTCAAGCCTTGCAATTTTGCAGTATTCTACCCAAAGTAGAATTTAACCTTAACTGGTACAAAACTGAAAAATTTTACAAGCAGACTTTTGAGAATTAATGGTGAAAGCACAATCAAAACAGCTTTGAACAATTTAGCAATTCCTGTACATGTAAAGGTAACCATAGGACAGAGGCTTTCCTGTATTACGTCTACTTTGTTGAGAAATCCAGCTGCCAAAGAGCAATTGGAAAGAACAGGGAACAGTATATTAGAATTATATCACTATTATTAATGTTACATTCTTTTTGAGAATCACATTTACGCACATACAGTTTGTGTGGATTTGTTATAAGTAATTTTGTTACTAAATTGAACTACAGAAAAAGAAATCTTTATTGTTCATGCTTCTTCATTCTTTCTGGCCTTCACAGCTTGTAAAGTGAAAGATAGATTGTTCTGCTCTTATAAACAGTATTTATACTGAGTTTATTTTGCATTTTTCTGCATGTTAGCTCAGTGCTCTAATTGCACGTATTTGTGAATGTGTGAAGTTTATTATTAAGGTACAGAACAATTAAGACACTGATTTTCTCATTTTTTTCTAAAACTTGAATTTTGAACTATCTCATATCTCACAAAATTGTGCTGTTTAATACTATTTATATGCTTATTATTTGCCCAGAGCATTTATTTATCCGATAATTTTTTTCTAAGATCCAGTATCTGAAATCCTAAAAGACATCTGACAGCAAACTGAGACTTATGCAGGATACAAAAATATTTTTCTGCAAGAATAATCTATACTTACACAAGTAACATGATTTGAGTACCCAGATGAATTTAATCACTTTATATGAAAAATATGTTCATACAATAACATAGCATCCATTAAAGCGATCACTACCTAATTTTTGGAATTAACAAAAAGGAAAAAAGAAAACAGCAAAAGAGAAGATGAGTTACAACTTTCGTAACAGCATATTAAAGCATGAGTTTCTGTGCATTCTTTACTAAACCAGTGCAACCTTGTGAGGGAACAAATAACCATGTGCAGCATGTGCATTCCAGTGACTTTATAAGAGAGTCTTATCAGCAGTTCATAGCAACTGGTGAGAATGCCTGTGCCTTCCTCCCCACCCCCTTATGATCTTTGACTGAGGGTATCTTAAAGAAGTCATTAGAATTACTCTTGCAAAGACCCATTTTCCATCTCTGTCTCATCACTTCTGCTGCCTGACCTTGGCAGCTAAGCACAGGCAGAAAGGACAGCCTTTAGAAAAATGCAGTTCCTGTGGGGGGAATAGAGACATAGGATTGTACAAGATGCTTTAGTCAGCAGGATCAGGGTAAGTGCATGCAAGTATTTAAAAATATTTTGCAGTTAGAACATCTAAAGCACATAGTCAAGGACCTCTCTAGGAAAGCTGAAGGGCTGCCTGGTTCCTCTCGTCCAACCCTCTTTGTGCACAGACAAGGAATTGGGGCTACGCTAAAGACTGAGATGAAGAGACTTAAAAAATGAGTGGCTTGATCTAATACTGGATCATATCCACTTTATTTACCATGGTTTGCTTATGAAAACCATCAAGCATGCCTCTTTTCCATTTAGGATCCCTGTCTACCCTTACATCTCCCTCTGTGAGGATTTCCGTGGATAAGTGGAGACACAGAAGGCTGCCCCAGTCTGACAGGAAAGCAGGGAATCACAAAAAGTCACACTGCAAATTGCTCAGAGCAAAGGTCACAAGGATAGACATCACTAATGCTACAGACAAGGCTACTGCAGGCAAGTTAAATCCTTTCCATAATGCTAGCTTGGCTGTAAAATGCAGACACATTGAGTAGGGCTACCTGGGAAGCAAAAATCAAATTTCAGGAAAAGAAGTCCCTTTTATGTGATTTAGGTTACTACATTACGGAGCCAGAAGACACCACTCTGCTCACTGAATGATTCTTTTGCATAATGCTTGCCAAAAATTGCTTTTAAACACATTCATGTTTGAGCAAGAAGGTTTGTTTTAGAAAAATCATCTTAATTTCCAAGATGCTTGTGATGGAAAACTCTGCCACACCTCAGTAGTCTGTGCTGAGATCAAGTTTGAATCGAGTTTAAAAAAAAAAAAAAAATGATTGACAAGCAGCGACTCTCAAAATCAAGTAGTTTGGCAGGAAAATCTCTTTTACCTGGACTGTAGAAATGGGCTCAAAATCATTCTGTAAGCTGGTAAGAAACATGTGAAGTCTTTGTGCTTACATTGTTTGTCAGGACTGCAAAGGATATACAATTCTTTCCTGTAAATTACTTCTTTGAAAATATGTAATTGCCTTGATTAATTCCATTTCTAAATATTACAGCCATCCAGAAATTTCCATGGACACAAGGACAAATGCCAAATATTAGATATGTATGCTAAAAAAAATTAACCTGTTAAAAATTAGTATGTTCTGGTAATTAGCCATTCACAAATCTTTATTGCTGAGGGAGATATTTTTTCCTTCCCTGATTAGTGGGTTATATAAGTATTTAAATATATCCTTTTTTTAGCAAGAATTGTACCTAATCTGCTAAGATAAAGTCATCCTGTATGAATAAAATATGGAGTTCCTCTTTTGAAATATTTTATAATGTTTCTGACTTGTGTGGTTATTCTGGATTTCACTACATAAAATATTCTATATTGCACAGCTGCAATATTTCATAGGTCTTAGACAGATTGTAAAAATACATTGTATTCCTTAAAAAAGGCTGGTATTTGATGATTGCTTTCCTGCTGCACCTCACCAGCACAGAGTAATTCAATTGCTCAGATGTCAGGACTCTTCCAGTTTTTGAATGACATCCTTATTTTCCTTGAGCAGCAAACATCGCCAACATTTCAGCCAGAACAGCCTTCTGACCAAAACGTCAGTGGTACGTTTAACACTTCAGACCCGGGGCCTGAGTGGTATTGATCCCAGTGATGGAGGGTCACCCAGTACTCTGCACCTCACTTGGCAGCTAGTTTTCAGAGCCTCTTGTGAAAACCAGAAGCAGCCTATTTTACTAGGCTACTAGAAGATTATTTTACAAGAAGAGAGCTTTGGTGCTCAGAGGATTCAATCATGCTAAGCCATATGCCTGTGATTTGTGACCCCACAGGACTGGTGGCAGGCAGAAGAGGTCAGCAGCAAAGCCCACCACAGGAAAAGACGCTCTGCATCAGGTACAGACCAACTGGAATATCTCTGTTAGAGATTTTACCTCACAATAACAAATCATCTGGCTGAATTTTTCTATTCATGAATGTTTTCCAGGTCACCTTAAGCTCTCTTCCTGCTTCATTAGAGGGTATCACTATTTGATACCATCACTGTGCAGTGAGGCACATCCTGAAAGGAGTGGGAGCCTGCCCTGCCTGTGCAGGCCTTTTTCTTCCACACCAGGTTGGAAGGCACACAGTTGAGGAAGACAGCTCAGAAAAACGTACTCATTTTGTTGTGCATGTAAGGGTCTTTCCACATGTCAGTCAAACTTCCTTTCCTTGAGTAATAACTTTTTAACAAAGCTAAAATATTCCACTCTAAAAAATCCCCTTTAAAAATGGACTGAAAGCTGCATGCAAAATTGAAATGAGCTACTATTTTACCGTCAAACCATGGTCTTTGTGAAATTATAGCTGAGTAAGTTAATTAGCTCAATCTAAACCATTTACCGTTCACATTATAGTATATATTTTTGTTTAAAGTAGGTAGAACAGCCTATAGTTATCATGTGATTTCTATAAATAAAGCCAAAGGGAATATTTTTTTTTCAAACCAAAGGCTGTTTTTGACATTTAGTGCGAGTGTTTAGATTGTTCCTTTTAGCAGTATATTGTAGCTGAAATGAGATAATTTGGCACTGTCAAAGACTGCTTTTTTCTTCAAGATGTAGGATGAGGAATTTTGAAAGTAGACTCTTCTCTCTAATATAGTTGGGAAAAAGCAAACATTATCTGAACCTGCATTTTTAACCGCTAAAAAGACCACTAACCCTTATAGAAATTAGCCAGTTTAAAACTGACTGGTAACAAACTGCTGAATTTCATGTAGTGTATGAAGGACAAATAGGGTAGATTTGGAAGATTTCTTTTTATTTTTTGGTAACATGTCTTCCCGTGATCCACATGAACCCATAAGCCTCCTGTTTCTTTCTACAACATCTGCTAAAGTAACAAGTCCTGATACAGCTGATGGGGGGAAGAATAAATAGCTCTTGGTGATACAGAGAATTCATGCAAAAGTTTAGTGGGTTTAGTTTATGGGTTTAATTTATGGGTGTATCCATCACAACTTTTTCCATTTCCATTTAACTAGGCCTTTCTATCAGTCTGCTTTTAATATAAGGAGATCTCTATCCCAGCCCACAGAAGCAGTTTGCTACCATTCAAAGTACTGAAATTAAAAGACAATCCTTGACAATATGAACCCAGGAGTAAATAATGAAGAGGTTTAGACACAAAAGGGGAAAAGAATGTCAGAGTCAATATTTCCTGTGCTGAATTAGAAAACATTTTGCAGGGACTGAACTGGCCTTTCTGAATCGCTGCATCTGATGGCTCATCTGCCTTTAAGAAACAGAGCCTTAGGAAAAGCAGACACAGCATTTCATGGTATAGTAAATTCATATGAATATTATAACAGAAAATTCTGACACTTTGCGCACTTGAAATTGTTTAATCTCTGAGGGCGGGAAATTACAACCTTTGTTTCTCATTGTTTCTCTTAAAAAAATTTCACATTGTTTCTCTTAAAATTGTTGATGTATCTTGCCTGGCTTGGCCCCAAAGACTGCTGAGCTGGCTTACAGGCAAGGTGAAGAGGGACTCAGCCTGCTCCTCCACAGAGCTGTACACATGTCATAGAATAGAATCACAGAATGGTTTAGGCTGGAAAAGACCTTTAAGATCATAAAGTCCAACTGTTAACCTAACCCTGCCATCCCACCACTAAACCATGTCCCTAAGCACCTAGTCTACCCGTCTTTTAAATACCTCCAGGGATGGGAACTCCACCACTTCCCTGGGCAGCCTGGGACAACTCTTTCGGTGAAAATATTTTTCCTAATGTCCAGTCTAAACCTCTCCTGGTGCAACTTGAGGCCTTTTCTTCTTGTCCTATTGCCCATTACCTGGGAGAAGAGACCAACACCCACCTCACTACAACCTCCTTTCAGGTAGTTGTAGAGGGCAATAAAGTCTCCCCTCTGTCTCCTTTTTTTTCTAGGCTGAATAACCCCAGTTCCCTCAGCCACTCCTCATAAGACTTGTGCTCCAGACCCTTCACCAGCTTCATTGCCCTTCTCTGGACATGTTCCAGCAATGCAACATCTTTCTTGCAGTGAGGGGCCCAAAACCAAACACGTTACTCAAGGTGTGGCCTCACCAGTGTGGAGTACAGGGGCACGATCCAGCAAAGCAGGGCAGTTGTGATGCTTCTTTAATTCTTCTTCTTACAGAAGACATCTAGAAAGGAGTGTGGTGCTTCAGCCAAAGGCCCTGGAGAGCATCTGTACATGAGCAGACAGTTATATGTTCTCAGCTAAGTTCTTGAAAGCACAACAGTGACATGAAGCTAAATTAGTCCATCTGTATCACACGGTTGCTACTTTCAGTATGATTCTCCCTAGAACTGAGAGTTGAGTCAAAGTGCTCTATTCTGGTCTGCAGAACTATTTTATCACTGTTTAAGTGCCAGATTTCTGGAGCAACAAAATGTCTATGCAGCAAACACTTCAGCACAACCGACAAAAATAACTGATATATTACTCACATGTAAATATTTGCACAATATTCAAATATACCATGCATGTGTACAGTTCCAAAAATCTGGCCCTGAAACCATCCATATTTTAAGGAAACTTCTCCCAAATGTTCTAATGTAATTTCCAGGCAATATAAATGCTAACTATGTTGGGCAGCTTTCCCAGCTCTGGAGAAGAAAGAAGTGTTTCTTCAGTGAGCCTTCATGATTCCTTAATGTTGGTTCCTTTTTCTCTCAATGTCCAGAGTTCCCTCTCGTCTCATCCCAGCTCATGATCTTCACGTTGTCCACCTCAGCCATGGAAGGGGAAACAGTTCCAATAGCAGATATGCATTTCAGAAGTGACAGCATTTACTTTTAATGTACAGACTGGGTTAGATATATCTGTCTTTCCCTGACTTCAGAAGTTCTTGCATTCTTAAAGATATAAATGTATGATCTGCACTGCTTTCTCCTTTCTTAGGACAGTTGTGTGAAAAGACCTCAAATGACAAGGTAAGATGGGAGGGAGAAGAGAAAGATGCATAGGAGTGAGGGATTTGGACAACAAATCCATGGCTGAGTGCATATGGTCCAAATGCTAGTTGCAGCTATGCAACTTTTCTTTGTAAACGATTTTCTGGAATAGAAAAACCTCTTTAGTTTTACCAGAATAGAGTAATTTTATAGAATTAGTGGATATTAGCATGACATCACGAGCATTTTTGTTATCTTATTTTTTCTCATGTCCTATCTGCTACTGAGTTCAACCCAGATATTTGGGGTAATACAGTAAATTCTGTTTTGCAGTAAAAATTGTAAAGTATCAGAAGGCACATATAAACACAATCTCTTGCTATTGTTATTGTTTGAACTCGAGTAGTGCCTAACGGCTGTTGCATTTTTAGTGTCCTTGTATTCTTTGTTGCACAAACATCCTGAAAGTACTTATATCCTATGTAGGGGTCACAGATGGGTATACAAGAATAAAAGATAAAATAAGCACAGAGGGAAAAGCAAACATAAGGTCACAAATGTTATCAAATATACATTCTGACAGTAACATAAGATTGTCCTTTTTGTCACTGTTTCTTCCATTGTCATAAATGAGTAAACAAAATTTGTTCTGAATTGACAATAACACTTTCATCATTAATGCAGAATTCATGGTTATACAGTGGTGGGTAGCAGCTGGTGGGAGAAAGAAAGCTACAATCGGCTGCAGAGTCAAAAGAAATGAAGAAGGGAACTAAGGCTTAATGAAGAATTTTGTAAAAGAAGCCAAGTTGTTATATTAACATTTTAATTAATGCAAGAGTTCACATATGCCTTCACATCAGCAAAGCAGAAATAACAGTTTTGAGAAGTTGCTTATTTTGTTATTTATCTTTGATAGTTTTTGTCACTGTTGTTTTCTTTATTGTCTCAGCTGCTATATGTGAGAATTACCAAAATATGCTAGAAATCTTTAAGCAACAGGGAGTATCAGAATTGCTGTTTACTGCCCAAAATTCCAGACATAGCTCTACCTTTTTCTGTGTTCATGTTCCAAAATCATCTAAATAGATCTAGCAATTATCTAGCAATATCAATCTAAGCATGCTCTTCTAAGCTTCACTTTTAGGATCCTTAGTCTTATTTAAAAGTTTTTGGGTTATTGTTTTGGTGTGGGAAACAATAATTGTTCTTCTTGTGCAATAACCTCACAAACAATAAAAATAAGAGTGTGTGGAGTTTTTAAAATAGCTTCACATGCCTATTTAAGTTCAGCCTTTAGAATGGTTTTCAAGATTACCTTATTAATAGAGCAGACTGAACTCCCCTTGATTTGGCATAACTCTGTGCTTGGATCTCTAAAGCTTTTTCCCAACTTCAAAAATCTTATTCTCCATTAAAGACATTATGTTTCCTCATCTGTATTTAAAACAGCATTGTTTTATAACCTAAAGGTAATGTAAAAGCCTTAATTGATTAAAATATAAAGCAATATGATAGAGATAATAGAATGTATATGGTCCTCTCCATCATTCAGAATCAAGCTTACATTTTTCAAACCTGAGATGTCCAAATATAGCAGATTGACCTATAGATTCTACCCTGTGATGTTTTGGGCTGGGTCTTTTTTCAAAGTGTGCTCTTTCTCCCCCATGTACCATTTGAACAGGTGTTCCACTGAAGTTTGAATGACGGCCAGCTAGCTCAAAAACAACCAGGGAGTAGAGGTGAAGGGAATCAGGGGACAGAAGGCATGAATATGGATAGAAGTGACTGAAGAACAGAAAGGAATAGATTACACTAAAGTAGGTATGGGTGAATAAGTATAAGCAAAGTTTAGGAAGAGGCAATGTACAAAATACTGCAAAAAAAGATAAGTGAGTGAGCAGAAGCGTGGAAATCTAGCAAAAAATAAACTGGAAAAAAAATTAAGGGAATTAAAAAATTAAAAAGGCAGAAAAAAGAAAAAAATATTAAAAAAAAGAGAACAGGACTTTTACCTTCGTATAAAAGTAGCAAAAAGATAGCTTAAATCAGCTATTCTACTGCATGAAGAGATTCTTTGGATCTGAAGTTATCCAGTAGTTATGTGGATATGTATTGTAATGGTGATTTTACTAAACTTAATCCATCTAATCCAAATTTAAACCAATACAGGATTCAGATCTATATTTAACTCAACTAATTCAAGATAAAATCACACTTTCTATGTAAACAGGTACATCTCTGTATATTCAGAAGAAAGACTGTACATTGAAATAACTGAAAAGATAGATAAAGCTATTGAGGGAACTGGAGCAAAAGACTGAAGAGGGATAAAATAATAACAAACATGAATAAGAAATAAAGAATGTTTTTAAGTAAAACATATTATGATGGTATTTCTCCAAGTAGCTTGAGGTGTTTAAGTCTAAATTGGCAGAACTGTTGTGACACAAATGCATACTCTTTACATGTAAACTCAATAAACAGAAAGTAAGTAAATACAATGCCTTTAAGTAATTTACAGAAAAATGTACAAAGGCTGAAGTTGTTAATCAATGCTTAAGTCTAAAGAAAGAACTAATTAAGCTGACTCGAATTATTTTAAGAAAGAAAACTTTGTTTAAATTATAGCTAGTTTCAAATTAGTCTTGAAAAATTTATGAACTGTGTCATAAAATACAGGGTGCATATACCTATGGAGCTCGATCTTAGGATTAGTAGAACAATGCAGTTCTGATTAGAAGGAAATATATTTCCTCTTCTAAAACTTATTTATATCTTTTCTGGTCCAAAATATAAAATAATATTGAAATAGCTCCCACCAAATGAAGAAAACACAGGAAAGTAAAGGTCTCTGCCAGGAATTCACAGTGTCTGGATCTCACCTCTCACATAACAAGAGAATACTTACCTTAGGGAAGCTAATTTTCCCTTGTAAAATTGGGCTATAATTGTGAAAGCCAAAAATATAAAATAAGTGAGACAGTTCCCACTAGCTGAGGGAATTATAGAAAATCATACTGCCAGGATCAGACAGACATGGAGGCTGCAGGATTTCCCACTCCCCCCTTCTTTTTTGTAGCTAGTAACTTAACTAAAATAGTACCATTATTCAGTGAACCTAAGTAACAGTTTTTCAAATGGATTCTGCTAATCTAGAATCAACATCTTGATAACGCATGTTAAACTTTGTGATATAGGTGCATAGGACAGACACCAGGTGACCTGCCTTAAAGACACTACTGATAGAAAACTACATTTCTTTTGTTCTCTTTTAACAAAGGGCTTATTCCGTTACTGTTAAATAGCCTTCCATAGGTTTCTCCAGCTCACAGTATATTTTGTACAGCTTGTTGCATTCTTCATGAGAAGGCCATTAGACACAGAGATTCAACAGATAGGCTGGCAGTTTATTATATCCTCACCAGAAAAAAAAAAAAAAGAGTGAAAGGGTAGTGTTTTATTGACAGACTTTTTATAATGACACTGAATATTACATTACTATTATATATTGGGATTCCTATATATTAATCAAAACCAAAATTGCATGCTCTATAATTAGGTTTACCATAAAAATAAAGCCTGCTTGAGTTTTTTTTTAAACATGACTTGTTGCATTACCCCAGGATATTTTACCCTTCAACAAATATGTTATGAAAGGCATTGGTGTATAGAATAATCTATATGTGATACTAGAAATCTTAAGTGATTGAACCTGCACAGAACATTAGTGGATATATATGAACACCTAGGTCAAGGAGAGATTGGTAAAGCATCTTCTCTTTTAAACAGCAAATGGACTGTATGATCACAGTGATTTTACCAGTTTGCTTTTTGTCCCATGGAAGCCAGGACTTTCATCTCTCTAAATGTTAATCCTTTGAGAAAGACAGAATCCTTAAGAGGTCTTGAGTTTGGGAAAGGCAGGAATACAGCAGTAAATTCAGGTACCTCTCTCAAAATCATATGACTTACAAATGATATTACTAATAAATAAAGGTTCTGTCTGGTTTTCAAAAGATGTAAAAGTCTAGTAGTCCCGCTATAGTTCCAAGCTAGTATTTAAATACACATCACATATCCTCCTCTTCTAACAGGCATAATTTAAAACAAATTGCAAAAATATTCTTGTAAGACTTTTTAGTAAAGCAGAAATCTTATTAATTAAATCTCAACTTAAGAGAACATTGCTAAAACCTGTAAAAATATAAACTCCATGACTGGTGTTTACACAGATCCCAGAATTAAAAATAACTACCTTTCCATTTAATTACTTTAGCTATTACTTTTTTAGACTTTCTACACATTTCTAAAATATCATTATCACAGCTAGACAACATAGATTGTAAGCCATGACTGTCAGATTTGGCAGTCAGTTCATCCATTCTCCTTTCCCTTGTCATTAAACTAATCCTATCTTGGAGAAATACAGGCTAGTATTTCTAGTGACTTTGTTAATGAATCTTCATGGAAAAGGATCATCTGCTGTATTGCCAAAAGGACTATAAATTTAGATTGTCAAAAAAAGCTTTGTCCTCACTTGTGTGATGTTATACTGAAATAAAACTATATTCAGTGATAACAATTGGAATGAAAAAATAAAATAAATTTTCTTTTCCAGTTCAAAACTACTAGTTTATTAGGAACATATTATCTAACTTTTTTTTACCTTTTTTTTTAAAGTAAAATGTTAGTTTGGTATATAAGTTTTTTATTTATTTGAGGGCATATGAGGAAAAATATTAGCATAATATTTCTATGTTTTGTTTGAAACATAATTTATTATTAGCAATCAACAATTAAAATTAATAATGTTCTTGAATTACGATGTTCTGTGTAATTAAAAACATTCTGATAAAAATCTTCTAGCTAGTTTTTCAGCTATATATTGTGGCTTTTGGTTTAAAGACAGGAAATATTCAAATACGGGAGCTTGGGGGCTATTTTCAACTTTTTTTCTTATTAGATAAGACCTTAAAAGTGAGTCCAGTCACTAGTGAGGCTTCTTTATTATGGTTTTTATTTCAGACCTGCTTAAGATCAAAGGATTAGCTACTACTGGATTTTCTAGCAATAAAATCTACTCTGCTATGCACACACCTTTTAGCAATTCAGTTCAAAATATTGAGCCAAATACCACAAATTGGTGTCAAAAATTACATCTTATCATTTGCTTCTTAATAAGCCCATCCAGACAGCAGGTGATAGTCTAAAAATTAATAATTCACTTTTTTCTTCACTTAATAATTCACCTCATCTTCACTGTAGACATCAGATAGTACTTAGTTTTCTTGAAATCCAAAGAGATGAAATAAATAAAGGATTTAAATGAACATGTCTAAGGCAAATACAGAGACTGAAACATTGTTCTAGACCATATGTTTAAACTATTTTAAATTGTTTCTGCAAACTCTCTTTTTCAAGCCTGATGTCAGGATGAGAGGAAGAGACAAAAGGAATATTATTTGCAACCTTTTTAATTTCTTTCTGGTGGGAGTTGGAACTAAAGAAGTAATTTAACTACCTGATTTTTACATGATTAAATGATGGTCAAGGAATATTCCTGATCAGGCCTTGTCTTGAAGGCTTTTTATGATTTCATGGCATTTTGGGAAGTTTCAGCAAAATATTCCTGAGAGTTGTGCTCTCAGAAGCTAGTGCTTAACTGGACTTTAGTTTTAAATTATCTAGTGGCCTTTAGGCACAAAGCTAACTATTTTAATGATCTTTTTGAAGATCAAGACCAAGTTAAACTTGTCATTAGATGAAGTACAACTAGTGACCAGAATTAACTTTATGGCATTAAGAAGGGCATTATAAATCAATTTATTTCACTTACCATTTCTCTTGTCAAGTACCTTTCACAAATACTAGCACTAAGCAAAGGGCTTATACAAAGGAACTGATCCAAAGAAGGAGACATTTTTCTGTTTCAATCTATTTCACTCTAATATAATAATTTTCCTGTCCTCCTGATAATATTTTTATTAAAATTTAGGCTTACCTTCTCTTACATTTGTGCAGAAGTGGTTTACATTGACCTTGTCAGTTTTCTGGAATTTGACTGGTTGGCTCTGCTTCCTTTTCCCTCCATTACCCTGACAAAATTTAAAAAGGAATAGAATTGCCAGCCTACTAAAATACAGAAGATCTGAAAGGTTAATGCAGTACAGCATGTGTATAATATATTGTACATGAAAAGTTTAATGTCTTATTCACAGAGCAAGAATTGTAACAAGGACAGAGAATGACAGAAAATTAATCAATCCTCATGATAATGTTCATAATAAGAAGAGAAAGCGTTACTGAAAACATAATGCTTTTGAAATGCATAGTTAAAATTGCAATCCAATGCTCCTCCTTGAATTGTGGAAGAGTAGACAATGGTCATAATCAAATAAAAACCAACAGGTGCAAGAGAAACCAATATCCAGGAAAGATTCACTGCTTTGATAAATTTTAATTATAAGTTATGAAACATTCTAAGAGATTGGCTTATGTGGCTAAACTGTGTTTTTTAAAGAAACTTATCCTTAAGATAGGCTTCATTACAGATAATCATTAATGGAATCTCTGTGTCTTCCTGTGAAGAACCAGATAATAAACATTTTCAAGCAAAAATGTAAAATTTTCTGTCAGTGTTTTTAAAATTGAGTGCGTGCAGATGCTGGTATGAAGCCTATGTATCAAAAAATGGTAAAGATATGTTTTAGTTCAATAGGATCTTTCATGCCTGGTCAAAGTATTTAGTAGTAGTCCCATCTCAAAATAGCAGTTGTTCTCTCTAACTTGAAGGCAGAATACACTACCAAAATGATCTCATTCTATTTTCTTCAGCCTTAGTTCCTAAATTCCAAGTCGAAACCTGGAAACTACTAATGATAGTAAGAGAAGAAGGTTGTAACTTTTCCAAATTATTAATTGAACTGAACTTTCTATAGAAGGAAGCAGCTTATCCGTGCCTGAATTCAGTGGGAAACCACAGTGCATATGAAAAATTTAGTCACTGGTTTGGTTCAGCCATTAAAAATCTTTGTCAAATGCTTCCATGGTAACTGCTTATGGCACTCTACTCCCAGTGGAGAACTAAAGTGATACTCCATTCAAGGGTGAATATTCATTACGGTTGTGGCTTCTGAATATCACTATGCCAAAATCGGTTTAACTCTGGGCTCTCAGGCTCTCATGTTAAGTGACTGATGGTGGGAATAGTTGGCCGTAAAATAAAAGAAAAAGCAAAAGGTCTATGTTATTGGCCTATTTGTCTACATCTGCTTTTCAGTTCAGTTGGTGGTGAGGTTCTGACTGAAAGAGTACCTACTTCATGCTTTCCCCGCCCCCTCCCCAACTTCAGATGAATCCTAGTTGTGTCCCATAGACTGAATGCCCATTTGCAATTGGAGTGCATCATCTAGACACTACAAATTTTCTAGTTTAATTTAATCAAAAAATAATTCAGTTCATGTACTCCAAGGCAAGTCTAATATATTAATATTGTTCCAGTTCCACCTTCACAATGGAATCCACAGTAGAGCTAAGTGGAAAGATCATCTTGTTACTCACCAAATAACAGAAGTTTAAAATTCAGTTTCCGTTTATAAGTTAATCTGATAATGGATACAGTTGCTCTGTGTCAATTTTAAAATACTGACAATTTTGAGGACTCAGTTGCCAAAAAGAAAGTAATGATTTTGATCTTTGTAATCTAACATCATAACAAATCAGACTAAAGCAATTTTGAAATTAAGGCAGTACAATCAAAACCAGCAAAAATCAGATTGTTTCATATATAAAATGATTCACATTTCAGAAGTCATTGAAGGGACATTTTTTGATGAAGATTATGTGAAATGAGAATGTAAATAATTCCATAATAATTTTAATATAAAAATAGTTAAGTTTTATGTATTTATTATTTTGATTATTTAAATAATGAAATATGAAATAGTGAGAATTTATCTGGCTTCTGCAGAAAAAAAACATTGTTATCAGTTTTGTCCACCTCTTGCCTGCACATACTGAAGAAAGGATCAAAATAAATATTGAGTGACCAGAGTTCTGATTCAAGTTTATTTCAACCTATTATTCAGAGGGTTAAAGAATATCCTTAAATAAGGAATGAAGAAGGATGATCACTTTTTCACAGCTCTGGCCTTGAGTGGGGAAGGGATAGAATTATCAAAGTGGAAATAAGAAATCGGAACAAATGTAATTTCCCTGCCTTGCCTCTCAACTCCTATTGCAAAACTGCTTTAGCTGCCTTGAGGCAAGTGAGAAGATCCAAGCAATTAACTGTCCCTGCAAGACAAGGGAAGGCAGAACCTCTTGTTGTTGAGTAAAATTGAAGCAGCAAGTTCCTCTAAATTTAGAGTTTTAAGCAACTATAGTTTAAAGCTGTGAACAAGGTTGAATATTGCCTTTGTCATATATGCTTGCTAATATTTAGCAAAGCCAAATCTGATATCTGGATTTAAGAATATCAGGCTCTGCTGAAGATAACCAAATCATAAATTCTCTAGTCAAAATAGCATTTACATAAACCTTGGTGTGTCTTTGTAAATGAGATTATGAAATCTATCCTGCTTTCCAAGGTTATGTAACTTTATTTAATTGCCTACATAATTTCTTTATATAGTTTTGCCAAAAAGTCTAGATAGAGAGTTCCTAGAGTGATTTTGACTCTTTGTAGAAAGTCAGCTTAAAAATTTTTCATAGCTTACCATGTCATTTTAGGCAGAAGTGGGCCTGACACATGCTAGGGATGCCACTGGCGCTCAACGACTCGTGATATGGAAGAGCTACAGTATTGGCCACACAGTGTAAACAATTCCTGTAGTGGAGGTAAAACGCTGGTGTGATCTGCTAACAAATAAAGATCACTTTTTAATACTCTGCTGATCTGCAATATGTTGAACAACAGCAATAAACAGGTGAAGTATGTCTGCAAGTTACAAGATATATATTCAAAACTCCAAGCATTCAAGAATGGAAATGAGCCCTAGTCCCTATATTTGATTAATAAATTGAGGTATAAACACAGGAAGAGTTAAATTTGTATAAAATTTTCTTTACAGTATTGCTGTAGTGGTATTTTGCAGTCACTGCAGCTATTCACATAGACTGACTAGTTTGGAAAAGGAACTGTATCGAATTAAGATGAAGTTGCCATTGGATACTATCTGAAGGCTATGACTGGGTTACATACATGCGCTCCTCTACTTCTTCTCTGAGTATCTGCTTAGTGTTCACTTCAAAAACCTGAGAGCAGATGAGAGGGATCTTTAACCTGTCATATGCCTCTTCTTTACATTATAATAAGAATAGTGTTCACAGGTCCTGCATGTCTCTGGTTTCTGTTCACAGATGCTCTAGTGCTGTTGGAAGAACCTTTGAAAGATGAATGACTCAAAACAGTCTGAGAGAGACTGGAGTTGACTTTGGAGTGAACAGAAACCCTTTCCCCACCCCCCCTGTTGCTTAAGTCACTGGGGTCCAGTTCTGCGAGGTTCTGTCCCTCTCTTAGGACACTACATTGCAAGATGTATAAAAGTGGCCCATTTGCAATACAGCATTTATACATGTGAATATGGAAACCTTCCTATAAAGATTTATAAGAAAAAATATTTAAGAACCTCAAAGATACACCATGAGGGCTTCAAATAGAAGCACCTTAGAGAAACCCATGACCACTTAGACCAACTAATGCTGCTGGAGGCAAACAAACAAACAAAGGAAAAAATGGCAGAAGGTATATAAGAACTTATGTGCATTAGTGTTTATCAGTCAGGACTTCAGTTTGTCAGGGCAAAGTGAGCACATTGCACTGAGTAGTAGTGTTACTGCAAGAAAAATGT
Organism: Egretta garzetta; assembly: GCF_000687185.1. Lineage (NCBI taxonomy): Eukaryota > Metazoa > Chordata > Aves > Pelecaniformes > Ardeidae > Egretta > Egretta garzetta. The sequence goes on along the minus strand of NW_009260268.1, from coordinate 5,824,941 downwards.
AAATACACACTAGTCTACAGCTCCCTGTCCACTCCCCCATGCCCAAACCCCCTTCTTTCAGTTATTCAAAAATGTATGTTCTCCACTGTTATTTTACATTACTATTTCAGTTGAACACTATGCTTCGTTTCTAAGGGAAAGCGCTATTTAGAACATAGAAGTAGGAACAAACCAAAGCATTTTGCTGTTCACGGATCATTGAGGTTCACTGGACATTCATTGTGAATCTCCAATAACCAGTCACAAAACTGGCAAAAATTTTAAAAGGAAATATAGCTTAATGAGATAGAAGTGAAAAAAGATATCATTGATATTAATGAGGTTTGAGGATAATAGTTGATTTCTACCTTAGAAATGCAAATTTTTAATGAAAATCAACATATTTTTATAATCATAATTAGAAAAATGATTCAAATAAAAAGAAATGTTCTGTCTTTAAGCAGTAGAATTATGTTGAAAAGATTTGATCCTATCTTAAACTTTTAAGTTTTTTTATTCTCAATTTCTCCTGTACCATATGTAAAATCATAACAGAAACTTTGTTAGCACAGTCAAGTTATATACACATTATGAACCTTAATGTGATCAGAGAAGCAGGGGTTTGCGTTTCTGTAACAAATGGAGTTCAAATAACAAAACATAACCTTCAGCAACCAATGGGTTATATATGCTTACCATTTCAATTCCTCTTTTCTTTGAGCCCTAAACAAAAATGTGAATTAATGAAATTTTTAATTGTATCTTGAATTTAATTAATCTCAGTTACTTCTTTAAAATGTGTATGAAGTCAGTTGGAGGCACCGAAAAAAAGAAAGAAACCCCATTGCTACTCTGAAGCTTCCTGCAGTTTCACCAAATGACGCCCTCCTTTCCTTTGAAACAAACCTTCCATGCCTTCTTAACTCCAGGCAGGATATTCCATTTTAACACTGTTGTCTAACAATGGAGCTTCTGCTGATCTTTGTGTGAAAAGCCAATGTATAATGGAGACTTCGTAGGCTTCTAATCTTCACAGAATTAGATTGTTTTGGTTGTTGTTTTTTTTTAAATGGTGTCCTGATTTCAGCTGGGATAGAGTTAATTTTCTTCCTAGTAGCTGGTGTAGTGCTGTGTTTTTGATTTAGCATGAGAATAATGTTGGTAACACACTGATGTTTTAGTTGTTGCTGAGCAAGACTTACACTAAGTCAAGGGCTTTTCAGCTTCTCATACTGCCCTGCCAGTGAGGAGGCTGGAGGTGTACAAGAGGCTGGGATGGGACACAGCCAGGACAGCTGACCAAAACTGGCCAAAGGGCTATACCATACCATATGCCCTCATGCTGAACAAAACCTGGGAGGCGTTGGCCAGAGTAGGGCATGGCCGCTGCTCGGGAACTAGCTGGGTGTCAGTCAGCGAGTGGTGAGTAATTGCATTGTGCATCACTTGGTTTGCATATTCTTTCATCATTATTATTATTTTCCCTCCTTTTCTGTCCTATTAAATTGTCTTTATCTCAACCCATGAGCGTTACCTTTTTCTCTGATTGTCTCCCCCATCCCACTGTTGGGGAGTGAGCGAACAGCTGTGTGGTGCTCAGCTGCCTGCTGCGTTAAACCACAACAAATAGGAATAATTTATTTTCTTATTTCCTTTTTATTATTAATGATTTTTAATCCAAATTTTGTGTTGCAAAATGAAGCAAATTATACTGAGTTACGGTACATGTATCTGTAAAGCAAAATCTTACATTATGACAAAATTGGACAGGTACTGGAGTGAAGAAAGCCACAGTTCAATCATAATTCATGCACTGAGCCAGTCTTTTATAGTGTGTAGATTAATGATGTTGTCTTGGGGAAAGTACTTTTCGTTCTGAACTAAAGAAAAGTGACAGCAAAAAGTAGTGTCTTATTTGAAAGGAACTTTCACAAGAAAATGAAAGCTCCAGAGACAATTGGAGGGCACATAAATTCCAAAAATTCTGAGGGATAAAGAAAAACAGGGTCAGACAGACGGGCAAGGATAACAGTAGGCTTTTTATATTAAAAATCTTTAGAAACTTGAATCATAGAAGAAAATTGGCTGGAAGGGACCTCTGGAGGTCATCTGGTCTAACACCTTGCTTGTCGGGGACTAATTGCAAAGTTTGACTGGTTGCTCAGAGCCTTGGCCCATTTGGTACTAAATATCTCCAAGGAGGGACGTGGAACAACCTCTCTGTGCACTTGGTCCAGAGCTTGAATTTCCTCATAGTTCAGACACTCTGACAGGGACAGACTCTTGCAGATGCAGAACCTGCAAATGAGAGGCAACAATCCCAAGTAGCAACAGGGAGAAGTCTGACTAGACATGAAAAAAGTTAGTATGTATATTCTACAAGTCAATCTCATAGCTCCTGCATACCTTTTGAACCTTAATCAGAAACAAAATTTACCAGTGATGCTTAGGAGACTGAGACTCCTTTGTGAATTTAAGTTCATACCTGGGCACAGCTGGAAATTACAGTCTTCAATTAATCTTCTTGATGTCTATGGTTCTGTTATAAGACCAAAGACAGGAATATGCTGAGCTCTGGCTCAACAAGCTCTGGCTTACAAGATACCTCTTCAGCTCCCTGCCACACTTGATCCGAGGGGCTGGCTCTCAACTTATTTAATACCATACGAGAAATGGTGCCTTATGTAACATTCTTCAGTGCATCTCAGCACTTTCACAGCATCATGGAAATTCAAGCTCTCCAATTCATTGTGAATGTAAGAAAAAACTCTGAAAGAACAGAGAGAGACCATGACAAGAAATAAAAAAAAAATAGCAATTTTATTTTATTATATTATTATATTTATTATAGCATGTATATCAATTTAATCATTGTTACTTTAACAATATTTCAACAAAATATGTTAACCTTCTATACAATCCTGGGTTTAGTGTGAAACAAAAAGAAAGTATTAAAGATGGAACGATGGCATGGAACAATAGAAGACTCCTTATTTCTCTTTTGTATTTAAGTGTCTATTCTAGATGTGAAGTAATCAGCTTATTTAAAAGAACATAGGCAGTAGTACTAAACCACTTACTTTGCACTAGAAGGAAATGTCATTAAACCTACATGCCAATTGGCTACCTAAGCAGGCTTTTTCTTTTTTGTTTTTGGTTTTTTTTTGTTGTTGTTTTGGTTTTTGTTGTTGTTGTTGTTGTTTTTTCTTTTTTTCCCTCCCCAGTTCTGGCTATATTCTGCATTCAGCATGTTTTTACTGCTGCTGCTTTCATTTCCCACTTGTGTCTATCTTTTGGACTGCCCTTCATTCCACCTGTTAAAATGATCAGCATTTTAATAATCAGTGTTGATACTGAAATGTTATCTTTGAGATTTCAAGCTCAGATACCACTGAGATTAACAGGATAAAGGTGGACTTGTTGTTTAAGACTGTCTGTTATACACCATTCGTATTTGCAAGCATGCATGAATGAAACTGTTAAAAGTAAGCTATTCGGGTAATCGTAACAGATTCTGTGATCAACCTAAACATATTTTGGAATATACATTTTGCCCCTTGTCTTAGGATTCATCTACCTGATGGCTCACAGAATCATAAAATAATAAACAACATAGAATATTAGGAACATAGAATAGTTTAGGTTGGAAAAGACCTTTAAGATCATCAAGTCCAACCATTAACCTAACACTGCCATCCCACCACTAAACCATGTCCCTAAGCACCTCATCTACCATCTTTTAAATACCTCCAGGGATGGGGACTCAACCACTTCCCTGGGCAGCCCATTCCAATGCTTGACAACCCTTTCACTGAAAAAATTTTTCCTAATGTCTAACCTAAACCTGCGCTGGTGCAACCTGAGGACATAACTTCTGTAGAAGAACAAAAATCCCAATGATTGAGCGGTTCTTTCTTAGAAACATTATTATCTCTATGTGTTGGAACCACCATACAACCATTACAAGCTGAAAAGCTAGGACGCATATTTTACATTTCCTTTCATGCCCCTATATTTTCACTGTTTTTCTACAGAAATCAATTTAGGACTAAAATTTTTGGGTAAATAATCCATTTGGCTAGCTATGAGAAGACTCTTCATTATGTTGCTGAGGAGCCAGATGGTTTTCTACTCTCAGTTCATAGTATCTGCTAGAGTCCTTAAAGATTAAAATGTTGCTTCAGACATTTACTACTGAAATATTCTTTCTAATATTCCATTCATTCAGTCTATACTCTTGTCTCTATAAGGCCTATGCATCTATGATTCCTTTCAAAGAGCTATAGTATTAATTTTTTTTCCTGAATTTTGCAAAATTGTGTGTTATTTATGACCAGCAATGTTAAGTGCTGGTTTCTAATAAAATTTGCCCTGGTGTGACAAGCTCCATTTTCACAAAGTACATTTTCCCAAGGTAACTAGTAAAATTTCATCTAGGGTAGACCTTTGGGGAACAAAGAAACACAGGTATGTTTTTCATTGAAATAAAACTTTTAGCTGTATAAACGTTTCATTGTCATTTAACATTCTCAGAAAGAACTGACTCAATTTTAGCCATATTTCTCCTGTTGACACTAATGAGAGTTGTGCGACCACTAAAGTTTACAACCCATTAAATACCCAGAGGAAAATGTAAAACACTTCTCCTTCCTACTGCTGTACCCTAATTCAGTAAAATTTGCTGAACTTTTGCTGTGCTGCTGTCAGTGGGAGTTTTGGCACCGGTGTCGAAGGGGGCTGTATTTTACTCAGCATGTCAATTATCTTTATAGAAACAGAAATTAACTGGACATGCAGACTTTTGGGTCAGGTGGACCATGAGCTAACCCAGCTGCATGGAGGTAAATTCAGCCTTGCTTCTTTGGCCAGAAAAGTTTCGGCATCAGCATGTGCCTGAAGGTGGAGTGAGCCCACTGCATGACATCAGTGAAAAGAGAGGTGTCCATGGTCATGCTGGACTGAAATACCCATTGCTTCCAGTGTGCTACATTATGGCTTCGAGTTAGAGCCCCTGAGAGGAGTTGCTGTGCATTCCCCGTTAGAGGAAACACCCCCTTTTATTCTTTTATTCTCCTTTGTGTAGTGGTTACACCCTACACATTGGCACAATTTTGTTTTCATCCTAAATGCTTAGCAATACTTGCTGATCAAAAATGATGGTTTTCTATATTTTTAAAGCATTTTATTTTCATTTGCTTTTTTAGTATGCCTGTCATGCTTTTTCTTGTGTCCCATTGAAAAAAAGTTATTTGCATTCAGCTGGACATGAAGGCCAGTGTGTTCTCATGCATGCCTGAGATGTAGTCTGTTTGTCCGTATTAGCAATAATGTCCTACCAAGGTGAAAGAATGGAATGATTGTTTTTCCATCTTGACTTTACATGAAGCCAGCCAAATAGACAGGAGTTGAAGGAGGAGAGTTACTCTTATGGTTTATTCACCAGAAGAACATAAGTCATTTTTGTTGGCATAGGCATATTATAATTGAAGACCTCAAAATAATTTCCTTCTAACGAATTATGAAGTCAACTTAAATCACTCCAAGCCTCCTTTAGAGTAAGGAAGTACGCATTTTTAAAATAAAGGTAACTAAAAATACAGTAAAAATAGGGTAACACAAAAATATGTCTTTTACCACCTTTTCTCCTTTCAAAAGCCATGACTTGCTCATCCATCAATATATAATGAGGTACACTGACAGAGCCAATTAAATTTTAGATTTGTGTAAGGAAAATATTACATGACAGATAGCCTGCTCAGATATTGTCATAAAGGATTTCTCTCTTTTCTTTGACCAATTACAACAATAGCTCCTAAATCATTCTCTCACTTTGTCTTTGTATACACATGACTAATAGGTAACCAGTGAAATTCAAAGATTAGAGATTAGATGAATCCCAAATGAAATAATAAAATCTAATAGAAAAAAAATAGTGAATCTCACACAGTTTTATTTTGATTATCCTGGAATACATTTAATGTTGATGGATTTTGAAGCAGGTGGAAAGAGAAAGCAAAAGCTGCAAGTGCTGGAATAGCTCAGCAACTTTCTCAATTTATAAATCAGTGTTGCAGATAATTTACTAACCAACTTAGGCAGTGGTTGTTTGATGAATTATTGGGACTTTTTTTGCCTCTTTTTCTATAAGTATTTATCTTTAGACAGCATTATTTCCTATTTTTCTTCTGTGCTTTTTTCCTCCTGGCTGAAAAATAAAATCCAGGTGAAACAGGCAGGGGAAAAGAACCTTGGAAATCATTAGAAATATAATCCAGAGACATTTTAATTGCACTATTAAGTATTAAAATATTTTCTTCTATATTATCCGTGATATTTGGTGCTCATGGTGAGGAATCTTTCTTATAATCTGAAGTCACATTCTGAAAGATTTTTTCCTAGAGGAGATCTGATATTGCATTGGTTGTGTACTGGGTGCACACCCTTCCTTTCACACCAGTGCCAGAGGAACACAGGGAAAAAATCTAACAAGAATTCTTTCTGTTGCAGGCAAGTTTATTGATTTTTGTTTTAAGTAGGCCTGGTGATCCATGGAAAATATACATATTTTAACATTCACATTCTTCATCTGACCTACGGTGAAATGTCAGCGGGAGAAAACTTTACAGTATACCACATCTTTTAAACAAACACCAGACACTTCTTTTATCATTTTTACTTTCAGCAATTGCTCCAAAGTAGAGAATTGAAGTGCCTCGGAGCCTTTGGCCACTGCAGGGCTTGGGCAGAGTAAAGATTAGTACGAAGCAGTGGCAGCTCCATGGTTTGCATAGACCTCTGCTAGTTCAAGGCCATGAGCACAGGGAGACCAGGTCTAGGTCAGGGGCGTTTTCTCCATCTGTTCCACACCAAAATATGAGGAAAGGTTTGGGATGTCTAACACTTACAATCACATTACTGAAGTCAGACATGGAACCTACAGAAAGGCAACCCAAAGAGGACAATTTATTCTGCTTTTGGTTAAGGACAGCCCTGGAACTATCCCTGTGAAAAAACTGAAGGTGAAGCAGAGCTTATGTATGCTTCAGTTATAGACTGCCTATGCCTATATGCGTATTCTCTGACATAAAAATATGACAAACTACAGCGTTGTTACCAAGTGAAAAATTTAACCAAGACAGATTTTTAAAATATTATTCTCCTCTTTACAAAAGATGTACTGCAAGATCCCACAGCACAGAAAAGTATAAATCTTCAAATGTATATGAGCCTTTGTACAAATGTAGACATTTTCTCTGTGTGTAGCACCTTTAACCATCATGTAGTCACCAGCCAAGGCTGAAGGTAGTATTAATTGCTGTCGTGTGTTAGGTTCTTATTATTTAAGGCAGAAAGCAGGTGTATATTGTAATATAGAGAATATATTTCAAATACATTCCTTTTCCATAACTGGCAGACAATAATAGATCAAATGTGGTTTTCATTCATCCCAAATGAATTCAGTATAGTTAGCTAAAATTCAGTATCTAAATCACAACAACTGAATAGTCGTATTTTAGATCATATTCTGCAATATGGGGTAAATTTGAATTATTTAAGAATACTTGAGTAATAGAAGACCATCATTAAATATGTGTTTTCTTGCAGTCTTTCTAAAAGTTAAATATGTGCACATATATCCATGTATCCTATATTTTCCTGTACTTTCTTATAAAAAAATCTGTATGTGCAGTTATATAACATGGAATATGTGGAAGTACTGGCACTCTTGGAATGTATATACACACGCAAATATAATACATACTACCTGTTTATGTATTTCTATAATCCATATTTTTACATGTTTATGACTATATCTATAAATCTGTATGTGCAGTTATATAACATGGAATATGTGCAAGTACTGGCACTCTTGGAATGTATATACACACACAAATATAATACATACTACCTATTTATGTATTTCTATAATCCATATTTTTTTACATGTTTATGACTATATCTATAAGCATTCAGAAAGAATTTATCAATCTTCAAAGCACACAAACATTGTCTAATATTAAATATAAAGGGATAATTTCCTAAGCACTTTGTCCTGCTTCTCTTGCACTTTGCCATGGAGTATTGAAGTGGCAGGCTGGGATTACCATTTAGGTTTTGGGGCTAAGAATAAGTAAGTATGAACTTACCTTGTCACTTACCATATTATTCTGAATCTCTTAAAACAGATAAATTATTCTGTAGTCCAAGCTTGTATTTTAACACAATTTATGCAAGTGCATACATATTGTTTTAAAAGATGAAATAAAAATAATAAAAAGTATACTTTTTTTGTCTATTAATTTTTTACCTCTTGGAAAAATATCTGGACACAAAGTCAGAAATCTTACATTTGATTATATTTCTCTGTATCCTTCCAGTTGACTCTGTGTTTGAGAGTTTACATGTGTGCTGAACAAGAATGAAGGAGAGCTCAACTGAGGAAATAAGGCCTATCTGCAAATAATGAGAGCTATAATCACTCCTTCCCCATGTACAGGTAAATTCAGCAATTTTGACTAAAACTCAGTAACAGTCCCTTCCATGGTGCCAAATTCATGCAGTGTTTCACAGAGGAATCACAGCTGTTGAAGAAGTAGCTCCCTCTTCACTACGTTAGTTTGGTTATCAGGAGCAACATTAGAAACTGAACTCTTTCCTAAAAGTGCCTGTGCATAGCAACTAACTCTATTAAACTCTGTATGGCCTGCATTTTCCACATACCTTTCATATTTTCCCTTTTTAATATGTTCTACAGCTCAGAAGAGTCTCATCCCCTCAGCCCACAGCTACAAGCTACTAGTCTGGAACCAAGATTAAATCTAAAAAATGTCAAATATAATGAAAAAGAGTGGAGGAGGAGACTGGATGGCTTAGTGGAATGGAAATGGTTTATGAAGTCTTTTACCTCTAACTCACTCTCTGACTCTTCTCCAGTCAGTAGTCACTGGAATATCTGAGGATTTGATGGTTGTTCAGTGACCTATGCTAAATAAGTTGTTAGTCTCAGCTGAGCTGCTTGTGACTGGTGTCCACATTGCAGAAAAACATAGCATCTGACATCGAGAAAATTTTACATTGTCTTTGGTGATATTAGTAAAGAACTAAAAGGTCAGAGAACAATGTATACTTATCCAAAGGGAATTTATACATCCATTTAACTAGGATGTTATTAGCAATCGCTGAAGATTATTGATACTATTTTGACACCGCTTTCTGTTCCTAACAAATTACCTTAAATGGTAATGACCAGCAGCCAACTATTTATTTGTTTTCCTCTGTCTGCTTATGTAGTCTTGAACAATACACAAAGATAGAGGTGGCCATCATCCAGAATTTCTGCAATCTAAAGTTCAGTCTATGTACAATGATTTTTACCATGAAAATTAAAAAAATACCATAATTTACCATTTACTAACCATTCAACTTAAACCATTTACTTCAGATAAGGATGTAACATTCTGAAATATTTACTGACTCTACCTATTCTAATTTCATCCTTTACAAGCTAATAAGGACTGTTGTTGTCAGTGGGAAAATATATTCTTCAGCTTAAAAAGTAACACAATCTAAAGATTGCCTAAACAGGAGTTTTAAAGTTTTTCAGTTTTGAGAAGATCTGAGATGTATTTCAGTAAAAAAAAAGGAAGTATTTTCATCCCAATTTTTACCAGGAAGTACTGGAAACGTCCCTTGATTCTGTAGAAATTCCCACTGCATTCAGTTACATTAAGGAATAGGATAGAAGACTGATACAAGCATAACCAATTTTTTACTGCTTTCTAGATATCCAAGGCATGCAAAGATTACCCATTTAGTTTCTTTTTTTTCTGTATTAGTGCCAGCACTTCTGCCTCTGCTCTTCCTCTCAGTCTTCTCCTTCTTTTTATTACAGTTCTCTTAAAATGCCAAATTATTAATCACTTTCTAAGATTTACAGGCCAGTTAAGATTTACAAGGAAATTCTTTATTTACTCTGCAATTTTTAGAGAAAGTGTTTAACAAGTCTGTAGCATACAAACAGGAAACATTTTCTCAGACAGGAGTGTACTTTCATCAAAAGGATAATGGAGAGATATTTTTCGCTTGTATTTTAACAAAGAACAAATATACTATGTGCATTCATCCGCTTTAAAGTCTATTTTTTCAGTAATTGAAATACATCTCTGGATGTTATCATAAGTCCAGAGGCCCTTTTAAGGAAATTAACCTTTAAATTGCAGTTCTGTCATGTTTTGCTGTCATATCTGGGGTGTCAAAGCAATCAAGAATATAAATCCAATTTTTGTATTTGTTGACAGTTTCGTTTTTATTTAGTTTCCTTGTGAGAGATTCAGTTTATGGCAGATGAGAAGTGCCTGAAAGTCATGAAGCCACAAGTACTGTAAGCAACTGCAAAAATAATTTAATGCTTGAATTAAATTAGATTAAATATACCTTTTAAAGATGCATATTTGTATACATATTACTGGGGTGTGCAATAATGTAAGAGCTCATAATATCAGCAAAAAAGTAAAGCATTGAGCTATGCTCGTATCTCTAATAAGTCTCCAGAGGAAAGGCTTTCATACTTTCCAGGGAAAATAACTTCACAAATGTAGGCTATCAATTACACCTATAGAGATTACACTGTTTAAAAAAATTCATGTCCCAAATCTAAAAAAAAGGTTCACAAACACTAATGAAATACATCACACTTCTATTACACAAGATAGCTCAGGTACTTGTCATTTCACAGTTTGCTAAAGCAAAGCTGATATCTGAGTTATGTATAATACTGAGATGGTCTGTAAAAGCAATACAAATGGGTAGCATAATTTTTCACAGCTGACATGCCACTTCAGAACTTAAAATCCAGTCTTTTTGTCCTCCCCTTTCCCACTTTTCCCTTTTTCTTTTTTCTTATTTATTTTTCCTTTTTTTTCATTTTCCTCCCTTCCCTCTCCCTTCTGGCTTTCCTTTCTGTTTTTCCCTTCCCTTCTCTTTACACATTCAACTCCTCATTACACCATAGGCTGGCAAAGAACATCTCCCTGTGTCTTGCAACTCCTTCCTAAGACTAACACCCCCTGCTGGCTTCTCCTGAATCTTTCAGTTACTTTAAGTGTTAATGCTTTGTGGGGTTTCTTTGTTTTGTTTGGTTTTTTGGGTTGGTTTATTTTGGGGCTGTGGAAGAGCTGCGGTGTTGAATCTGCACCACTACCAATTTTATTATTTCTCTCATGTGTTTCATGTTATTTTCTGGTCTATTGTTAAAAACAAAAAGGAGTTGACCTTAAGTAAGAGTAAGAAAAATAGAAAACATCCATCAAAGAATAATCTCTGGTGGACCTAGCACAGTGGCAGTCAGAAATATATTGTATAATGATGATGAAGTATTGAAGGACAGACTAGTAAATGATCTTCTGAAAAAGTTTTATGTTACTCTCTTGTGTGTTTCTTCACTCAAACTTACCATTTGTAGGAAATATTTGACTAAATTTCATTAAGTAGAATATTCAAGAATAAATTAACATGACAGCTTTAGAAATATTTTGTGAAATGAAGCAGAAGCTTCTTTTTTGAAAGAAAAAGATGATCAACACTAAAGAGTCAACTCACGCTATTTATTATTCCTAATGCTTTGCGCTGCCTTGTGTCTCCTTCTCTTCCCTTTGTGTCATTGAAGGACCCAGAGATTATCTTAGTATTGTGATCTGAAATATTCAAAGAAAGTATACAATGCTTTGCATGCAAGAAACAGAATATTACTAACAGGTCAAGATTATGCCTGTGACCCTGTACTGGAGACAGCAAATGAACTATGAGCAAAATGAACCAGAAAGCCAGGGGATTCGTATCACAACAGTTTATACTGTCTTCTCATCATGTAAAATGGACTGTTGCATGTTTAGACTGTTGTACATGCATCTTCAAATGATGGGTTTCAAGCTGGTGTATCAGAGTCATCCATACCCCAGTGCCTAAGAGAAGGAAAAAATTGAAATTCTAGTTCAGTACTGGAGGAACACGTCCGTGTGGCCTGACTCCAGTATCAGCACTTCATTTTAATGATAACGGTAGCTCTGGTGTTCATTCTAAAATCCTTAAATGTACTTAACAACCTGTTTATGCTTGGAGTGTAGAGAGTTTATGGGGACAGCCAAATGAAACAGATAAGTGTATTATGTAAAACCGTATTCTGAAATGTTTATTCTAGCAGTTAGCATGCATCTGGAGTAAATTTGTAGACCGTTATCCTCGAGTTTCATGCATTTTAAATAAAGCATATTTATTTTAATTTAGAAGCAGGCAATTATGTGGGGAATGGAAAGATTTTGACAGCACGACTGTAAATTGAGCATTGTTTGAAAAGGTATAGTCATCTTAAAAATCGTCATTAATATTTCATGCATCTGAATTTTTTGTCTCATGCAGGTTATGTGCTGTTCCAGCCATGGATCAGCAGCTGCAGCTATTAAAGCTCTATATTCATTCATATATTAAAACTTTGTTTAGCACAATGGCATTATTTCCCCCTTTCTCCAACAAACCACTTTCTGGAATGAAATCAAGGAATCAGAGCCTGGCTTATCCTGAATGTGCATGTGTGTAGCAAGGCATCTATTTATCTTTTTCTCACCATTAGCACTTCCAACATGTCTATCACCATTCCACTTGCAAATGCTGTTTTTAAATGGCTAGTCACTACTAAAGGCACTGTCAGTCTGATTTTTCTAAATGTTAAATCATTTTTACACAATTTATAATACTCTTGTAACCTCAGAAAGGAAATCACTTTTCTCTGCAAATGCTTTCTCTATATATGACATTTACTACACATGGATTTCTATAGTAGATATGAGAACTAGGTTGTTTTTAATAGCAGTTAAACTAGTAAAAAAAAATAGCTAGACTTTTACCAAAAGACTTTTGTGAAGAGATATAAGGACAGGGACTGGTAATGTTTCTAATACTATTTTCCTAAATTTAATTACTTTATTTGAGGAAAAGGAATTAAGTTCAATTAAATTATTTTTTGAGATATTTCTATTCAAACAGGAGATTTTGGACTCTATTATATTATCAAGTCAGGAGTCAAGACTGAGATGTACCTTTCAACATGAACATCAGATTGGTTAAAAAACAGCAGAAACATTCATAAGCACAAAGAAACAAGTCTTCTTTTTCTCACTTCCATTACATTCTGTTCACATCTTACTATTGCTATCATTTATATATGTGTCCAGATAGAATAAGTTAAAACTAGCAGTGCTTTAAAGCTGAGTTAGAATATTATGCTCTTTAAACACTGTCATAAAACAAAACCACTAACCTTTTGTCAATGTATCCTGTCCTGAAACAAGTAGAAGGAATTTTATTGACTAGGTTTTTTTCTAAAGGAAACAGATTTATGACCTTCAATAAGGGCTCTGAGAAATCTGAAGAAATTATGGATGCAGGTATGTTACCTGGGGCATATGTATTTCCATGGTAAATATTGGCAGGAAAACAACCGTATGAACTGAACAAGCAGTAGGTAGAGTGAGTCATGAGAACACAACTTTTGCTTCACAATTTTGCTTCCCTGTCACAAGAGAACTGTTTCAGGGCAGAACTCAGACTCTCTCCAACACTCTCTCTCTGAAGAATGCAGCTTGATTTTATGGTACAGAAGCTGTGACTTTTACCCCTAAGGCACAAAACAGCTTTGATACACAAGAGAAAATATGAATGCTTAAGGGGCAGAACAGCAAGTTCCCTTTCATTAAGAAACTGGCATGCATATAATATAAATCTCCTGTGGGTTTGCACACATCTTGTTCTCAGTGGGGAAAAAGTGTGCGAGCTTCTTTGAATGAGGAAAAGGATTAGAAAATAGCATCTGAGGGGAATGGATAGCAGACATGGTGCATCAGCAGCCGTGGTAAGTGACTAGACAGATTCAAAAATTTGTATCTGCCTTTCAACTGTCAATATAGGACTGATGCTACTAAGTACCCAATTCTATAATACTGGGGGAAAAAAAAAAAAGGAGAAAAGAAAAAAAAAAAAAAAAAGACTTACACCCCTGTATATATATAACTATAGCCTTTATTTGCAAATAAACCATGGATTTCAGTGAGGTTACTGTCATTAAGGTAAGATAGCACCTTGAGAGTTACATAGCCTGTCCCAAAGCTAAAAACAAAAATCAAGCCCTTTTAATGCAAACACGCTTTATGCACTTCACCCTGAAGTAGATTTTTATTTCAGTTTCAGTTGTATGAAATAATTTCACTGAACAAATTTAGGAATTATGCTACAAATCAGCACCTAACCTTAAGGAAAATCATAGGGCAGAATTTATGAGACTAAATCAACAAATCTTCACATATAATTTTTTTTTTAAATCCAGGAATTGTTCTTTTGATACTCTGATCTGCTTAAATAATTTAAACTCAGGTCTTCTTTTTAAACAACAACAAAAATATCTTAAAAACCTATGGGTTGGGGGGGGGGAGGGTGTCAGCTAAGCATAAAAGTTTCAAAAAGGTCTGGGAATGAAAGCTCTTTAATGTTCAATGTTTTCCAAATGTCACAGATTTTAGAAAATGTTTTATGAACTCACAACATGAGTTCAAATTTAGTGAATCCTTTCTTCCATGAATAATTCCTTTGTTGTTTTCCAGGGACCTTGAATTACAAAACATGCTTGTCTACCCGGGGAAGTACATGTTATGCAAACAATGAATAGCAAGAAAGAAAACTTTGTATGCTGTTGTTGTTCTTTCCAGAATAAATAATCCCAGACTATTCACCAGTTACCTTAGAGATGAACTAGCCACTAAACCATCAGAGAAATTAATTATCCTCTTGTAGGAAGAAAGCACTAGGGGGAAATGTACCACAGCATCTGCAGTCTCCTACCTACTACATTAAAAGAAAACAAAACTATTTTCTAGGTATTATTATGTTACTATAGGATGGGTTATTATCTTCATACAATAAGGCCAGGGAACAACTACTGGCTTTACATGGGAGACATTTACCATGGCTAATTCATATCAGCCATCTATAGTGGGGCAACACCTACCACTCAATCATGGTTTCTTATGCAAACTAAAAGTAGAGTCCCAAAGAACAAAGGAACATCATGCTGGTCCAGAATATATTTGCCTGCCCTGATATTGAGAAAAGTGAGCTTGAGCATGTGGGTCACAGAAGGAAAAAAAAATGAATTGGCAATTTACCAGTGACAAAGAAAGCAAAACACCAACAGTGGAGAAGCTAAGCCTGGTGGAAATTACTGACATGAATCAACTGTTGCTCAGCAAATACTTCTGTGACTTTAATGAAATGATACTAAATGTAAAATTGGACGGGTTCAAAGTTATTTCTCTAGCCTTAATTTTCATGGAACTCATTTTGCATTCTTGAAGGCAGGGCACACCTGAAGCACAGAAGGCCTTAAGTCAAAATTGCAGATAAGTGTATTTGTGCAGAGATACATTATCAACAAAGCTATCTTTATCTAGATTTTAGTAACATTAGAATGAATTAGGTTAAAATTAAACTATAAATAAAAAGTTAGTTTTCTATGATTTTTGCTGTTGTTCCTAGAGAATGCTACAATTCCTAAGACTTTTTCCTGCAATCCTTAATCTCTACTTTGAATTACTGAGGCAAAACTAGTGATTTTAATTAAGAAAACAGGAAGCCACCATACTGACCTTTTCCCTCCACTGTAAAATGAATACACCCTTAAAAATCTCAGGTTGTTCACTGAGATAGGAGAAACACTTTGAAGAGTGTAATTGCTTGAGCTCTTGACTGCATTTGTAATTTCTTATGCAAGCTTTTCAAACTTCTTAAATTGTCAGGAACAGAGCTGCAACTTCAGCACCTGGCAATGGTGCTGCCCTTAGACTTAGCAAAAATAGGTGTTTTCTTAGCACACCAGACCCCCACACCCTTATTTTTGTGATGCAAGAAGATGTGGAGACTAAGTAGTTTGAAAACAGACAGACATAGATAGTGAGGAGGTAGAAGGGATGTGTGACCAAGGGGTTTCTTTAGGGCCTCTCTTTTCCTTAGCAGCAGCAATCACTGCTATTCCCCTCAACTTCCCCAATCACAGCAGAGTCACAGTCTGATTCCCCACCCGATATCCAGCTTGGCACTTAGCCCAGCTTGGCTTTTCTGTGTGTAAGGTGGAAATCTGGTTTCAGGGATAAGAGAAAGCAGGGTAATTTTCTTCATAGTGTTGGGAAGGCATGTGGATTCAGGAAAGGGGTCTTGCACCTAGAGATTAGACCAGTTTAGCAAGGAGGATGTAAGGAGGGGGGATGTATTGTACCTTCATTCCCTCAAAATACAGACCTGTCCCAGCACCTGCCTCAGTGTTCAAAACCCCCACATTTCTTTCCACCCCCATCAAGCTTCAAGGTCTCATTGACTTCTCCCAGTCCCATTCCCAGTATCCACAAGCTATCTGACTTCTCTGAGTCTGCCTAGAGGCACTCTCCCATCTCAGCTCCATTCTTCATCTCAGACCACTTACTTTCACAAAATTATTTTTTGCCATTCCATGGACACATCATTTTGTCTTGACTTCTGGGATAGTGGAATTAAAACTTAGTTACTGCTGAGAAGCTTGAGGACCTCTCTAGTTAGAAAATATCAAACGCCACAGAGCATTTGGCAGCGAAATGGAAAACTTATCCAAATACAGCTAACTCAAAATGGGTAGGGATGCTGCATGAATGAATGCAGGGAAGATAGGCCCTCTTCTTTGCCAATATCAGAGCAGTTCAGCTTGCCAGGGAAGAGCTTGTGAAAGAGAGCTGGAAGGCTGTGAGATGTGATATCTTTGCCCAATGAAGCCAATACTGTATAAGGTGGTATATTAGACATTCCTGACCATGGGACAGACCATAAATCTTTATTTTAAATGTGTTAGCTGCTTGTAAATAGAAGACTATCAGCACCTCTTTGGAGACCTGTTTCAAAGCTCCATAAAATAAAGCAAAGGCATGCGGAGCTTAATGAGCTATTGATATTCTACTATTGTTACTATTATTAATGACTCTGATACAACTAAGTAGTAGTGCTAGGCATATACAAACTCTTCTTAACACAGCTACATAAGCTTTATAAAACAGTCACCATCTCCAATCTATGTCAAAGGAAACTGAGGCACAAAAGCTGAATCTCAGCCAGAGGATTATGTTTTGGAAGTGGTCTGCCAAGTTCGGAGTTTTAAGTTCAAAACATTGGACTAGTAGGCAAGCAACATGTCTACACACAGTTGTGTTCAAGTAGCTGAGCCAAGATACAGCAAACAGGAACAGACAGTCTGACTGAAAGCTAGATAGGGTCAACGCTCCCCAGATAAGTTTCTCTGAAGTTCTGTAGGTAAACTCTCTTGGATTTTTTTATTTGCCTATATAATTGAATACATGTTCTAAATGTTCTGAATGAATGCTCTGAATACACATGCTACACATTCTGGAAACTAATCTCTCTTTTGTCTTAGACCACCATGAAAAGTCAAGGACATAGTCTTGAACCTAAGGGATGATTTTGCTTATTCAATATGAACATGAAATAAGCCAATTTCTTTGTTGTTTTAGTTTTTCAGGAAAAAAATGTAATAAAATAAGAATCTAGTGTTCCAAATAAAACACTGTAAACCAAACTTTAATCTCTGAGTCATTGGAAAACATTGTTTACAGTTCAGAACACAGAGAACATCTTGAAGTGACCATCCATCATTACTCTGAATTGCTGGAGGAAATAGAAATAAAATGAGAAAGCAGTCTATGATTTTATATTAATTGCAACTCCAAGATGGTCTTACCACAATCAAAACAAGGCCAGTCTGACGGAATTTATAGATAGGTAATATTGAAAACATATTTCAAGCCTCATTTTATGTCAAGGTACAAAAATCAGATTTCAGATCAATGGTGTAATAAAATAGTACAAAGTAGCTGATGAAAGCTAACTTGGTTCCAACACAAGAATTCATCATGATAAACATATCTCTCATTTCCACATGTCATCCATTTTTAAAACCAATAAATCATTTAAATATGGATTTAACTGTTCCTACAAGTCGTTATAGCATTATGAGCCACACTGAAGGAGAACTTTAACAATAATGCACTTTTCTGAATTCAGAATTATAAAAAATGGATTAGAAGGTTGAGTTATGCTCACATAATTACTGTGAGCACAAACAAAACTGACAGCAAAATAACTGGTCTTTTTCTGGCTGGCATTTCTATCTTCCACATGCTTGAAGTCACCTCACAGAACCTGTGTTTTATAGCAATGGGTGAATGATTCAGATTAAAGCCTGCCCAGGTAAGTAAAATGCTGGAATCTGAGGGCAGAACATAGATATCTGTGAGCTGGATAGGACTGCAACTCAAATGCTGAGGCCATGGATGAGACCTGTTGCATCCTAAGCACAGTTTGAGCCCTGCAAGGCATGGCAGGAATTTTGGCTTTGTGGCCTTTAATGAGAACCAACAAAAACCCAGCAGAACGGGTTTAAAGACCTTGCCAACCCCCCCATGTGAAAACACCCCATGACTGTTGGACTGATCTGCTGATTTTTTTCTCCTCCTTGTGATAAAGGGCTTGGAAGAGGGAGAAATGGCTCTGGAGGAAAGGAAAAAGAGCAGGGCAGGGGGGTGATATTAAAAGGCTCATATTATTTTCATCCTTGATCATAATTGAAGGAAAGCCAGGCAAAGTCAGAAGGATATCAAGTCCCAGCAAACATAATCAGGTTCTGATTTCATTACTAAGCTTTGCACATCCTTGATAGGAGAGATGATTAGAGAGAGAGTCAGTGGTAAACTCACTTTATGGATCTTTATTTCAGAATTGTGATTCATTTACTCTAGCAGATGTTAACCTTTTTTTTTATTATTATATGTATTTCTAAGAGAAGCTCCTTAGAAATTTTCCAAATCCTCATTCAGAATTATACTAACCTTTAAAAATATTGTGACAGTGAGTATAAAAGTGGAAATGCCTTTCAATGCTTTAATATAAAAATCTAATATTTGGCAATACACTAGCTGTATTTAATTTATTTTTAAATTTGAAATTACTGCATTATTAACTGTTTAACATGCTATTCTCAAATTGGAATCATGAAGTCAGCCTAAACATTAAAAACAATGCTGTAGACAGTATTCATTGCTGTAAGAGCTAGTGGAAAAAATCCTACAGTCTCTCTAGTTGTTATAATAATGATGTTGGTTTCCTGTTCACTACAAGGGTAATTAATGAAGAATTTGGCTGAACTGCACATACCAGGCAGCTAAGGTAATACCTTATGTACACATTTCACTACAGCATAACACACAATACAGGGCTTGTTTTCCTATTTCTTACTTTGAAAACCAATCAGGTCACTAGGCAACCAAAATATTGAGCTATAACTATTAACATTTTGGTGAAGCCATGTGTAATTTCATTAATACTTCTGCTAGTGTTGACCGCCTGAGATAGATAGTTAATGTGTCATTACTGTCTCTGAATACATTTCATGCATAACAAATGAACAATCAATTACACATATTTTTTCCCCAAACTTTATTAATGTTCTATGTGACATTCCCTCTTCCCTTCAGATTTTAAGTAATTATTGGTCTTTTAATAAAATTCACCTTTTCCTAGCCTAGAACAAGCTGTCAAATTAAAAAGAAAATACTATCAGTTATTCACATGGTATTCTGCATGACTTCAAGCTTTGTGATATGCTTAGAGGTTTAGGAATGAAAGAATCTGGATTTTGTTTTGTTTCTCATGCCTGGTTGCACACTTATCAAAAATGCTAAGACTGACTATAGTAGAAACAAAGCTTCAAAAGGTAAATAGCAAAAACTGACTCTGGTCAAGAGCTAATATGAGTGACGTTGTGTCTTTCTTTTCAAATGAGCTCATATCTGATTTTCATCTTGTGTAATGCATTTCCATTTCCATTGCGCAGCAGCAAGGCTCCTCCTTAACCATGCTCACCTCTTGTAATGGGAAGCCACTCCAGCTATAAAGAAGGGTTCCAGGAAATATATTCTTTCCTTGCACAGCTGCAGATTGCTTGATATGATTAACAAATACGTCACGCTTCACCCTTCTACAGTGAAATTCCAGAGATAGTAAAATACTGAGATTGGTTAATCCAGAAATCAAGACTCTCCACTTCAACCGCCTAATAGTGACTGTAATATCATCCATATATTTTTAATAAAACTGAAAGAAATTGAACGGAACACAGAGGTAGGAAGATTCCTGTTCAGTATTCTTAACATCTCTGGGCCTTTTCTTTAAAAATACACTATTAATAAGCAAAGCTGCCAATTAGTTTCGGTATCTGGCACCAGCATGGATTTAACACAAACTAACCAGTCTCCAAAAGCATTCACCCACAGGACCTAATCAACCATCTTCTCAGAGACAGTAGAGAAAATGAGAATGTACTAAAGGAAGCAAGGTCCACTTACCACGGACTTATAAACTACTAATACTTAGTTAGAAACACTTATCAATTATTTCAAAATACATCTGCCGGTGACCGAAACAAATCAAATATATGTGATGCAGATGAGGCTGAACAGACTGTCTACCAGCAGAATTCACTCAAAGTATTGAAATAATACCTACGACTACATAATGTCTGAGTTCAGTCATGCATACGTATTTGCAGTACAACCAATATAAAATATGTACATCCAGAAGAGAAAGAAAGACATACGCAAATCTTCTGAGTGCAAAACATCATTAAACTCTTTCCATGTGACTTTGTAGCTTGTCTGATGTGTAATCTGGTCCAAGTTCCCTGGGCTTTAAAACCCTGGTCTTCATCATCTACTTTCCATTACTGCCCCAGTTCTCATATTGTTTAGTATGGGTCAAACACAAAACATACCTTGAATGAAAAAAAACTGATGTCAGAGCAAGTTCATCATTTCAGACCCCAGTTAAATAGACAGGAAAAACATTGTATCAAGCTTCTTCAATACCATAAAGCGAAGTTGCTTTTAAGGAGTTGTTGGTGATGAGATTGCTTTGCAAATACATATATTCTGTCATTGTGCCAAAACTAGCAGCTCATTTAATTTTCAACTCTTCTCAACTGTAAATGCACACATTTACAATCACATCTAAGTGGTCTGTGAACTATCCATCCCACATCAAGCAACCCTGCTTCATATAAAAATATTCCAAATACTTGTAATAGAGTACACGTCTTGCCCAGCCATGGTGGAACTCCCTTTCCTTTTCTTATTTCCTTTCCAAGATCTCACCTCTCCACCATCTGGGAGGAAGGTTTTGTGCAGGGTGAATGGAGCAGCTGTGGCACAGCAAAGTAGGAAAGTTGAGATGAAGTTTGGCAGAAGCACCCTACTCCTCACTCCTACCCAGCAAAGACAGCAGAGGCTCCTCTGTTAGGCAGCAAGCCTTCATCATGCAGACTTTTTTCTGGGTAGAGATCTGAGGGACATAGTGTTGCAAGAGGCATTCAATGGTCTGCAGTGATGTAGAGGTGGTAGAGGAGGTACTTCTGTAACTTTAGCCTACCAACTTAAGAATGCCACTTGCTCAGATTCATTTGTTATTCCATAAAATAGTAGGTGTAGAATACTTTTTTTATATGTACATCAAAATCATTATTATATCATGGCACCAGCTATATTATATATAAAACCTACAAAGAAGAGTCATCTTCAGCCTTCAGACCAAACGGTTCATGAGGGCTAATGTGTCTCATGACTGCGATTGTCAAAAGGGATGTGAATAATGCAGCAATTGTTTCACATTCTAGTGCTTTTTTTAATGAAGGTAACCTAATTTTAGCTCATAATTTTCTTTCAGAAATTAACTAGAGTTCTTTATGAGCTGCTGCTAAGCTCAGTTTCCACCGCCACTGTTACTGTCACTACTTTCTGAAAAGCTCTTTGAGGCAATTTTTAAAGAAAGAAAATATAACATGTTTTCATCATATTCTGGTCTAATTTGAGATAACACGACACACTTCCTTGCAGTAGTAATTTACTATTTAAGGAAAAGAGGAGGGGATAGTTTGCTTACTATATTCTACTAACCTGCTGAAGAAAATGCTATCGATGTGAAGACATTTCACATTTAGAATCATAGAATCATAGAATCACTTTGGTTGGAAAAGACCTTTGAGATCATCGAGTCCAACCTTTCACATAAGCCTGGCATCCCACCAATAAACCATGTCCCTAAGCACCTCATCTATCCTTCTTTTAAATACCTCCAGGGATGAGGACTCTACCACCTCCCTGGGCAGCCCATTCCAGAGCCTGACAACCCTTTC
>NW_009260268.1:5760310-5800312 GCF_000687185.1 Egretta garzetta | reverse complement strand
ACACTCCCTAACATACAGAGCCACCCTGCTGCCTCTCCTTCCTTGCCTGTCCCTTCTGAAGAGTTTGTAGCCATCCATCACAGCACTCCAGTCATGGGAGGCATCCCACCATGTTTCTGTAATGGCAAGTACATCATAGCCATCGTGCTGTACAATGGCTTCCAGCTCCTCCCGTTTGTTGCCCATGCTGCGTGCATTAGCGTAAATGCACTTGAGCTGGGCTATCGGTTTCACCCCCAGCAATGGGGTGACACCCCCAGGCTCCTCTCTAGTGAGCCTGTTTATACCCTCTCCCCCCTTCAGGCCTAGTTTAAAGCCCTCTCTACAAGCCCCGCCAGTTCATGAGTGAGGATCCTTTTTCCCTTCTGAGAGAGCTGGGCACCATCTGTTGTCGACAGGCCCGGTGCCGAGAAAACCTCTCCATGGTCAAAGAACCCCAAGCCCCTCCGATGGCACCAACCTTTGAGCCACATGTTAACCGCTCTAGTTTTCCTATATTGGTTAAAACATACAGCTGGTAGATGCGATCAGAGAAAAGGAAGATCGGCCATGTAGGTGATATAAAGGGTAAAAATTCCGCACCAAAAGAAAATAAAAAGAATTAAGGAAAGTTTGTTGTTTGGATCTGTCAATAGTGGAAAGAGAGGTTTGGAACATTTAATCAGAAAGCTTGATGAAGTTAAAGATGTAAGCTATTCCTTATATGTGCAAAATTTCCACTGACTTCAATGGGAACTTCACATGAGCAAGGGATTCAAGCTAAGACATGAATTTACATCCTCAGGGTAAACACAAGAGAGTGGGAAAGCTCCCATTGTTCTTTGCAAGGCAAGGCAGCCAGTGAGTCACAGTTCCCTTATTTGCAGTGAGCCTCCTCCCTATCATTAAGATAGGAATCAACTTACTCCAAAAGAAGGGTCTGGACATTGGTGCATTTGCCCCCCTCCCTGCCCCACCTTCTCGGACCACCAGTTTGCCCTAGTGAGGAAGGAAAACACCACATCTATATCTGGTCCAATTAATTTGTAATATGTGGTGAAATGAATGCAGTATTCTATGAGTAATACAACTTCTCACGACTCCTTTTTCTTCTACACCTTTCTGCAGATTCATTATGTGAATACAAAATTAAAGTTATGCACTCTAATATGCAATTTTAATCAATTGATAATCACTTTTATAAGATGTGTGGTTAGCAAAGCTTTAACTGCATATATTATATCAATTTTAAAAAGCAGCATAAATTCACAGTATATTTTAATTCTTTCAGCTGTAATGATTTTGGACGGGATAAAATATCATGTAAGGGGATAAAATATTCATTCCTTTTTCCATCTAGATTCCCACCCCCAAAGGTACTTGAAGGCTGGTTTCTTCTCTTGTATTCTTCCAAGAATTAAATGGAAGATGTTCCAAACAGCTCAAATGCAAATGATATAGTGCATACTACAGGGGATTAAAATAGCTTTTTCCAGAGGGGAAAATTCCTATGTCTTCCATATTCATACTGTGTCACTTGCTATAAGCAGTATTCTAGGATCCACAGACTAAAGGGACTATAATTCTTTTGCACTCCCTAATCTTACTTTTAAACCCTTTGGCAATAAACTTTATATACTATGTATTAAACATTAGAGTCACTAATGGGAAGATAAACATACCTATGTACTCATACATAGTTGTTTTTTTTCTTTTCTTACTGATGTAGAGGTTTTGTTTTGTTTACAGCTCTGCTGTCTATTTAAATTCTTCTTACCGTACAAATCCCTGGCTTTACCACGTTTCAACTCCAGTTGACTTAGTCTCAGCAGTATTTTTTCACACAGCTCACCTATTTGATCAGTCCAGTTGAAAAAAACCCTACCAGTTAGGGTTACAACAAATTTGTTAAGTTATCTACCAAACCTTTTCCAAAAAATTATCCTAAATTTGTTTAAACAGAGAAAATTAGTGTGGATGTGTTAAGTGACATCATTAATAATAATCTGCTAATTTATTGAAGTTTCTTAAAGACAAACAAACCCTCTCCCTCTTTTTCAAAAGAAATTCTGTGCAGAGAAAGATTGAAGTCTTAAATGCAAAGGGGACATCTGAATAACAGAGATACTGGGTGATATTATGTGGATATCTAAGATAAAACCAAATTGTTTTTTATGAGCAAGGTAAAGGTCTAATAAAAAAAGTGTGAACAAATGGGTTTTGAAAGATTCTGATTGTAGACCTGTTGACTGGGGCTTGGTTTGATGCTACCCCAGTACAGAGCAGCTTGAAGTGTGAATATTCTGCATGAGCCTCTTCAGGATTCCCACAAGTAATGTGAGAGGCAGTCAAAACTGCAAATCACAGCAGACATAGCTGGGCCAGCGGCATGTCACCTGTGAAAGCTAAAGCCTCCGTGGAGCTGACTGTTTCAGCCAGGGACTTTGTTCTACTTGGCTAATGCTGAATAATCTGGTGAAGGCCAAAAATGGGCCGGTAGCTATGCTTATTATTGTTTCCTGACACTTTCCATTATAAAATGCTGATTTTAGTCCTTTTCAGTTGCCAATTGGTAGACATTTGGGCTCAAATGTTCCTTGGTGTCTGCTCAAAGGTGGCTAAAACATGTGTTAGAATGTCTCTTTTGCCAAAACAATCCAGTCATTTCTGAGAATGAGGCAAGAAATATGTTCTTTCACTCATGATAATAAATCAAAAAGGGGGGGAGGGAGGAAGATGATAAGAGAAGAAGTTATTTAAATAGTTAATATAATTTGAAGCTGCAGACTGATATTTGGCAGCTGGGGATAACAATGCAGGATGAAAATAGAAATTTGGCTTTTGTTGCCACCATATATTGTAAGGTTCTGGAGAAAAAATATTCAGGCTCAGCAGAGATTTCTTATGTCTTAAACACAGAATATTAGTCAGGGAAGGAGTGGAGGGGTTCCACTTAAAGCTATGTAACATTTTTCTTGTATATGCAGCTTTGTGGTACTTTAAAGCCAGAAAGAAAGAGAAAACAAACAGTCTGTTGAGCCCAGTAACACGAACACCTATTTTACCCACGTAGGGACAAAGAATATAGCTGCGGGGAATGGGTCCAGTGAGAAAGAGAATCAAAGGGATCAGGCATTGGGAGACTGGGACTCTAAGAGTCGTAAAGATAGGATTTGCATTGGGGAATGTGTCAGAGGAATTTAAGGGATAAAGATTGTAATTGATATGATGGAGAAAATGGGGCTCAGATGAGAACACAAGGCTTTGGAAGAAAATAAGATCAGCAAGTAAAATCTTTGAGGAATTGGCAGGAGAATCTGTGACAATAAAAGCATACTGTCTCCTTGAACTTGGAAAGGATCCCAGCACTCCTGAAATGCTCCATTACTATATTAGCTCAAGTTATTTGTAGTCTGTAAAACTATTCAGTATTTCCACTCATAGATATCAGTATTGTTAATAAATGTGTGGGAGACTTTTCTGGTGGCATATTACAATTAGTCATGTTATAAATCCAGATTTGGTAATACTTGAGTAAAAATTGCTTGAGCAACATGAATTGTGCAATCCCTATGGGCACACACTAAGAAAAAAACAAAACAAAACAAAACAAAACATAATAGCATGCTGTTTTTTCTTCAGGAAGCTTAGTTCATTTGGTACCTGAGATGGGATGCTTCTGGGACCGAAACAAAGTTGTGCAGTACAGACGATTGCTGTGGCCTGGATCCCCCAGATCCAGAAATTGGAATACGTACAGTGGTTAAAGCAAAGACTGTAGGGGGGCAGGGAAAGGAATGTTTTAATGATTAATTCAGTCAATGCCACCTTGGAGAATAGAGTAAACCTCTGCTAACCTTTCACAGGTGGCCACAAGCTATGTGTTTCCCAGTTTCCCATTGCCTGACTTTAGACTGTGCCTGCTTTGCAGAAGTACTGTTGAACTCCCTCAGTGGCAGCTGAAGGTAATAGAAGATATTTGAATATAGCAGGAGCTTTACAATGCCAGTTTTTGTAAAATATGTTCTTTGTTTGTCTTAAACAAGGACAATTGAAACCTCAGTTAAAGGAAACTCTCAGTCCGTAAGTCCTTTTCACGTTTGTGCTGGGCCCAGACAGGGTTGTTGGAGTACCATAGTTTACAACTGTGAAGAACTCAGAAGTCAATTTTGCAGTCTGTACGTTTCTATAGTATAATTATCACAAAGAACGCCAAATAAAGTGGCTAAGATATATCATTTTCTTCCTAAAAGGGGAAACGTCTGAGATGTTTTATTTTGAATTTTTAAACATGACTGAATGTTAATCTATGTGGTTATTTGCTTTAGAGAAGACAAAGTCAGAGAGCAGAAAGTGGGGAGATAGAGGTGGTGTTGCATTCTTTGGGGTGTACACAGTTTTAGACTGAGCTTAGAATATGTCTGTCCCCAGTCCAAAGAAGTTTTTGTTCTCTACAGAGAATGGCCTCAATTTAAAGCAGTGATATTTCATGTCTTGTCCATATCTTCATCTAGAACTTTGTGGTGTATTTTATAGGTATAGTATGCATGGTGGTGTGCATGAAATCCTGATCTCCCTTCTCCCCTTTCTCCTCTGGCTAGACTGCCATAGGTCTTACAGCCCATATGGCCCTGTTTCTTTCCCATGTAATTTTGAACACTACAGAGGGAAGGAGACAGCTTGATGCCAAAATGAAATTAGAATTAGTTTAGCAATCTAATCTGCTGAAGAGGTGCACTTCAAGGGTCTATACATTTGAAAGTCCCAAATACTACAGACTTTGAGGCCTTATACATGGCATTGCTACAGTTCATCTGGAACAGATACAGGATGATTATTCCAGAATTGGGAAAATATTAAACTCTGTGATCTTGAGTTATATTCTGCAGGACTCTTAAAAAAAAAAAAAAAAAAAAAAAAAAAAAAAGTGAGAGAGAGAGAAAAAGAAGAAATTGAGACAAAGTAACAAAGATCAATGGATAACTCTAGAAGCTGCTGCTAAAAGGAAAGTTTAGACAAGTTTGTCATTTGGAAAATATTCTCTTGGTGGATTGGTTTTCCTGTTGGTATGAACTCTCTTCGGTTATGGCCAATATAAATGATATTATTATTTAATCATGAGATTAAAAAGCAATGAGAATCTTGGAGTAACTCATTTTAACATCCATAATTTGTTTTAATAAAGTAGAGTTTTAATAGAGCTACAAGAAAAGAAATTAATAAGGTGAATGAGAATGCAAACCATGGGTAAAGGAACACTGGAGAGTAAAGAAAATTAAGAGAAAGATATTATTCACCTCTAAAAAAGCCCACAACAAAACAGCTGCAAATTAATTAAGATAATTGTGATCACTAGAAATGAAAGCAGTTGTCAAATAGCTAAAAGTTAAAATTTAATCTTTTGCAACTAAATTATTGGATATCTCTACAAACAAGTGAAATGTTTATATTCCAGCATAAGAAATGCAGACAACATCAGGAAACTTAAAATATTGATGTAGAGCGTCAAGCTCGGAAAAAGCATAGTAAGAATATAGAGAAGAAGAAAACACAAGAGGTACATAAGCTCTCAAGAGCAGGCTTTTTTCACATAGAAATAATGAGTAAGGCTGTGAGAGTAATGCTGCACCTTTAGAATGTGATAATTTAAAAGATATAAGCAGGAATAGCATAGCTGGATTGTCACTTTGATCTTTTAAAAAGATGTAAAAGATATTACATGTATTGGAGGGGAAAGGGGAAAACAGAGTATGTGTCAGCTACAGAATTGCAAGCTCATATTTGCATACAGAAAGACATCTGGAAATACTACCAGAAACTCTGTCACTAAGAGTGATTTTAACTTCCCAGGTACATACTAGGGAACAAATGCTAAAAAGTAATTAAGGTTTATATGGTTCTTGGACTCAGTAACCAACAAATTTATATGCTAGATAGAATCATACTTTGTTATGCAGACCATGTTTATTTGACTTTGTTAAGTAACAGGCATGTTGCATAAAAACTAGCTGTAGAAAATAACCTTAGAAAGAATTATCATGAGATAATTCATTTTAAATTAAGCAGAAGGAAAACCACAAACTACTCTTTAAAGTTTCTGTTTCAAAGCGAAGACTTCAGTAAAAAAAATTTCTATTTAGTAAGGTTAAGCAGAATGACAAACTTAATCTCTCATTTATAGTTCACTGTAGAAAAAAAGAGAATATTTTAAAAAAAAAAAGAGAGAGGTGCAGAAACTATGTGGAACTAAAGTAAAGTTGAGTGAATGTACAAATAAATAAATAAATACCAACTGGGAATAACCAAAAAAAGAATGGATAGCCTAAAGGAACTTAAAATGGAGCTGATGAAAAAGTTATGGCTTAAAGTTTAGTATTTTTAGGATAAGTAAGAATTTTGCAAAGTCAAAGTGAGCTAGATTTAAAACAAACAAACAAACAAACAAACAAAGAGCAAACATATGTTTACCTCTCTAAATAAAAGAGAACTGAGATGAAGTGAAAAGAGTGTATATTGAAGATGGGTAAGGATAAAGAAAGGTCCATATGTGGCCTTACGCTGAAGTTCAATTTTCAGTGAGGTTACAGGGGAGATATTACCATTTGATATGGAGAAAAAATATTACATGCTTGATGTATGAAAACTGAGGGGGATTGCCACTATCCTAGAATCATGAGAGTACTGGCACAGTATTGCAGCTCCCCTAGTAGAGCTATGAAATCCATCAAGTTTCAGGAAATGCCACACAACAGAAAAAATATTAAACGTTACACAGATTTAAGGAAGTAAAAAGGGTGATCCTTATAACTGTGACTCTGTCAGACTGGTCTGAGCTATGTTTTACCACAGAGATACAGAGAAAATGTGATAAAGTGCAACCTGGGTTTGACAAAGACAGATTGTGCCAGACTAACCCGATACCCTTCATTGAGGAGATAATTGCTTTTCTAGACAAGGGAAATAGGTCTAATCTAGATCTAATCTACTTGGAAGCCAGGAAAACATTTGATGCTTAATAGGAAATTATTAGTTAAACTAGAGAAGATGATGATTAGGATAACTGAGAAGTGGTAAGTAAGAAGCTGAAGGGTCAGTGACAAGAGTGTGGCACAGAGGAGCTACAGTGAAATGCATGATCAGTCCTGAGGTTGATACTAATATTTGCAGCTGTGACCTTGGCTTAAAAATGAGAAAAATGCTGTTGAAATTTGCCAATGGCATGAGTCTGAGAAGCTTCATGAGTTCCAAAGAAGAAATGGTCTCAAGTACAAGAATGTCAGAAATAGCATGTTGTGTTTCCAGAGGGATTGAAGAGAGATGGAGATCTAAACAATGATCTGCACTGAACCTGCAAGGATTTTGGTGTCAGGTTGATACAAATGTGTACATTTTATGTCTGTCACAGCCACTAACATTGATAAAATTGCACATACAGCCAACCAACTACACAGTAGCAGAGGTGTATGTTCAATGGCAGATAATATAATAAAATAGCTCAGTAAAGGTACAAGCAATTGCACTTCAGTCCAATTCTGTGTAATTAGGTGTTTTCTGCTTTTTGTACTGTTGTTTTTACTGCATGATATTTTCTGCCTTGCTTTGGACTTCTTGTACAGCAAGAAATAATTTCCCTTTTTTTTAAATCTGTTTGAATCTGTAATTAAACACACTTTCTTCAAGCAAGAGGGCAGGCCAACAACTGCCTCAAAAGCAGAAAACAGTAAGTGACCTGTAAGAAATGTAAAATGATGCTAATAAAAAATTGTAACAGCTACTCTTCCTCTTGGAATCTGATTTTATCACCATTCATTCAGCAGTATGCAAAGCCTCCCACTAGGAGGAAAGCAGGAGGCTGCTGTTTGCTTGAAACAGGAACATAATTCCACTTGAACAAACTTCATAGTTCCAGGAGCCAGCTGACTAGTTTCAGCTGACCAGCTATTTGTTTTTACACCAAATATAATTTTTTAATGGTTTCTATTTCATTGTAATTTGCACGAGATCAGTTTAAATAATTGATCTCCTTGCATCTGACCACTTTGTGTGTTTTCTTATCGCTAGTAATAGTATTCCGTATACATTTTTGTTGACTGAGTGATGATTTAGTAGCAAAAGTACTGTCATTATAAAATCATAATCCATAATAAGTCATCTTGGGAAATAATGTTAGGATTCATGACTCATTTAAATTAAGGTCACTATTGAACTGCATATCACGTACACATAAATATTTTATCTAAACAAGCGTTGCATTTATTTTGATATATCTCATCATTCAGAACCCCTACAAATGACTATATTGTCCTTTTGTCCCCAAATAATTTTAAAATTTCATACCTCTAGCTTCCAAAGATTTTGAATATTTCTGATCCCTTAAGAATATTTCTAGTTAACAGTGAACTGTTTAGCTATAAGCCTATGAATGAATTTACTGCTAAGTTTAAAATCAAAGGTGAGTTTGAGTGTATTGCTACTGAATCACATGCTACTCTCTGACAAGTGATATTTAGTACTAAACAGAGTTCACAAATTTGATTTGGTATTGCAACTGTAGCTCAAGTAACTTCTCTTATATATATTGGTTTGATATAGTACAGCCTCCATAGGAAATGTTAGAGCCAGCATTTGTCAGCCACAGTTTGAGCAACTTTTTCAAATGAAGGACTACATGCTGAATTATTTTGGGATGTTTAAACAGTATATAGATAGATGTAGATAAAGATGTAGATGTAGAGATATATATACAACACCAAGGATATCACAGACTCCTTGCTGCAGATAAAGAAAGGTAATGTCAGGTAATTTATGGATTGAATTGTTATTGAATTATTGTTCTGTATTGTGATCTAGTTCTCATTCTAAATAAATTCCAAATATTTAAGAAAATTTCTTTAAAAAAATTACAAAGCATTAAGCTGGCAAAAAAGCCATTGTGTAAATCAGTTTTGGACAATTCTATGATAATTTTTTATATACACATCTCTTTTTTTTAAAATTAGATAATACTTTCCTGCAACAAAATGGTCATTATCAAGTAATACAATCTGAAGCACATTTATCTGATATAGAAGGTAAGACACATGCTTAAGAGATTCATTGGAACTCTAATGTAACTAACTGAGCCTCATAAACAGGTCACTCATTTATATAAACTGTAGTAGTGACTTCCAAAACACCCTAGTAAAGCTAGATGCCCAGTTAATTTTAATGAGTATTAGGCTTCCAGGTCCCTTAGGCAGCTTTCAAAATGTCAGCCTATAATTACAAACAGCTTGGACTAAAGCCCATTGAATTTAATGGAAAGTCTCCCATTGATTTCAGTGGGCTTTTGGTTCACTGACTTTACTCTTTGCACAAATATTTCTAAAGGGTTTGGATGGTAAATACCACATACTTTAGAAACACAACATTGCAAAGAATATCTTCACTTTTCAATACATTGGACTATTTAAAAAGGACAAAAATTAAAAAAAAACCAAAACTATGAGAAGCCATATAATTGCAGAAATATTATAAACTTTGGTGGGAAATATAACACTAAAAATAAATTAAAGCAAAGCAATTTGACTACAGAGCTGGTCAGGACTGTTTTACAGAATTGTTTCAGCTAAAAAAAGCAAATGAACCAAAACGGAAACTTTTGCAAGGAATGGCTGACTTTGAGGAATGTAGCTGTTAGTAAGGAATGTTTTTCAAGGTTTTGAAATTGTCAGGATAGTCCCTGTCAACATTTTCTAAGTAATAAATATTGGCTTTGATTTCTTCTACTTGGAACTTCAATCTAATTATAGAAGCACACGTAATTCAAAAGAATTTTTTTGACATTATTGAAAGAAAACATTTTTTCCTGACCTGAAAGACTTTTCTGCTTTTTTTTCAGTTGACCAGAATGTGTAAAGTTTCAGCTTTGCCCAGTAGACGAAAAGTTTCCCTGCATAGCATGCTTCAAAAATTTAGCTGTATCTCTCTATTACAAAGCTGTATTTTAATAGCTTAGAACTCTGCCTTTTCATCCCTAGATATTCAGGTATTGTTTTGCTACAGACACACTAAAAGCCTTAGGCATGAATTGTTGGCAAAGTCACAGACAATACAAACAAAGGTGATTATACTGTGGAGCTCCTCGTGAGACAGCAATCCAAGCAGGTGGCTCAGCCCCAGGAACACAAAATGAGAGCATGACACCTGGTTTATCACCATGCTATAATAAAATGTTGGTAGCCAAATGAAGAGTCCCAAACAGGGAGTTCAAATGCAGGAGCAGAGAGAGTTTCACATACTTCTGGAAAAGAGAAAGGAATAAAAAAACAGGAGATGGAGTGAAAATACCACAAGCAATAGTTAAATACAATTAATCCAGAAATAAACTGTAGAAGATTGTTCGTAAGTCTCATATAGTCACTGTGAAAAAGCACTCAGATGGAAAATAGCTGATATCAGGAAATATAGTACAGTGCAGTCAAAGGGAGCTGAAGAGAGGCAATCTTCTGTCTCTCTTCCCTTGAAACTGGTAATTCTGAGGAGATGATCAATCAAAAAAATGTAACGCAGACAAATGTTAACGTCTCTTCTAAAGCTCAGCCTTCTCATTAACTCTGCCTTATAATTAGCTTATGCAGACAGGCACACACGTACACACACACACAGATGTAACTGCATCAAAACAAAATTATCATGATGGGGCAAGTTAAGCTGTCAAACCTGGGAGATTTAACCAGTGACTGTCATTTAACATACTCTAAGAGACCCTGAAGCTATACTTCTACCCTATACAAAATGAAATGCAGATCTGCTAAGAAACTGAAACTCCGAGCTGGAATCACATTGGGAAGAGAGGATGAAAGTCAGATATATATATATAAAAAAAAAGGTGCATTAAATAAGATTTAAAGTTGCACTTAAGGTGTCACTGATTCCCAACATGATCTTGACTGCTCAGAATGTGTGGGACTAAGTGAAGCCTAAATATCAGTTTATTCAAAGGAGACACTACAGTCTTGGCATAGCATTTTTTTCATAAATTTTGAAAGTGTTTGGAAAAGATCAGATGAGGTACTTCCTTCAAACTGTGCCTGACAAGGTATCCTTTTTTGTTTGTTTTATAAATAAGGCATCTTAACTGGAATACCCAAGATTTTGATAGTCCTCATCAGGTATTGGCTTGTTATAATTTTTGAGAAACAGAACCAAAAGTAAGGAAATTGTAGTTTTTAGCTTTCTTATTGTTCAAACAGATTTGAATTTGATTCACAGGACACATAAATGTTCCTTTATAAAACTGAAGAAACGACCTTTTTGAAAGAGCTGTTGCAAACCAAAGAAGTGTTTTTAAGAAGTGATAGATGCATAAGAAACTCCCTCTCTCAAACCAAATCAAACCTAACTAAAACAAGACAAAACAAAATGAAAAAAACACATACTTCCTTCATAGAGCAAACTAAACAAGAAGGGCTGCAAACGACATTACTGATAATTTTTAACAGTTCAGAGCAGTGATCATGTTCTCTGATAGGCAGTCAGAAAATGGTAAGGATGGTTTTTTCTTTGGGACTTCCTGAAATTACCTCAGTACAAACAACCATATTAACAAGCAATTAAAATATAATGTTGAGCTAAAGGATGATTTGATGGAGGATAGCTGTTGGATGATTTCGCAGTCACTCAATAATGTATGATCTCATTGCAATTTTGGCACTCCGATAAGGAATAGCATTAGCATTTTAATCTGGATCAGTCTTGTGCTTTTGGAGTGAAGCTCCTTAATTCTCCCCACATATGGCATTTTGCTGTGAGTCGTGGAGTAACCTAGGAGTGCAGGAACAGATAAGCTGAACCGAAAGCTTCTCCCCAGGAGTGTGCACAGTGAGTTCAAACTGCAAGTGGGTGTTCAGTCCTTGTGATCAGAGGACACCCAGCCCCAAACCTACAAAAACACAGGCAACTGGATGACTGGCTCTCTCACCAGATATTTCGGTCTCCAGACAGGTTCCTAGTATGCCACTTTGCTTGCTAGTATAGACATGGCCCTAGAAATCCTTTGGTACAGCCGTTAAACTGATTGGCAAAGAATATATATGCTACTGCACTATTCTGTGTAAACTTCAGTGAAATTCCTTTCTCGCACATTTTAGGTTTTCACAATATGTTCATAATGGCTTTGCAGCAAGAACAGTAAAATATCAAGAAACAATAACCTAATCATACAGTGTTGCATTATACCGTTCACTTGAAACAAATCAATAGCAGATTAAGCCTCAATATTTAGGCAAGTCAAATAAAAATTAATTTAATTTTGAATATCTCTCTTATTTGATCAGCTAAGTGTGGTCTCGTTGTTTGTCTTTACCAGCTGTAAAACAAGAAAGTTGCTTTGTCCATGCTTTTTGTGTGTGTGTGAGTGAGAAAGAGCAAGATGAGTTTTCCAAGTTATGGCTTTCAACTTTTTAGGCAGAGTCAGGGGAAGCACCAAACTTGATCTCAGATTTATTTTGTAGTATCATCAGTTCCACTATTCAGTCAAAATTATTTTGCCCAAATATAGAAGACTTCTACCTAATAAAAAGCAGTTAGGGAAAAAAAGTATAAAATCACCATGGCGGATTCCAAAAGTTTCCACCTATTCACAATAAATCACAAGTAGACAAAAGATGACAGTTTATTAGACACTATTTTTTTTCCCAGATAGAAATTTGTGTGTTCTCCTACTTACATCTTTGTAGTAGATTGTCAAATCTGATATATTTTTGTTAAGAAAATAAAAACAGAATAAAATCAATGTTCCAAACATCATAAAATGGTATTGTTCTATTTCTATTGAAAGCTTGTTTCAAAATTTATTGCAGATATTAATAACAAGTAAAATATGTAAATCAGTGATAAAATTTTCATTTACATACAAATGTAACATCTGGTTACTTAAAAGTTTTTTTTTTCCCCAAATAATTCATTAGTAGCAACTGTTTTATTTTTATGCCAGTTCAGAATGAAACTATATATATATATATAATGGAATTTTCTACAATGCAGAAATGACAGTTTCCTTCAACTTTAATTGCTACCATTTAAGAATGCATTGATTTGACATACTTACATGAAAAATTTCTTCTGTGCCACATTATTTTTTAGAGGTTTATGTATCAGCATATTAGTTCTAGATGCAAACTGGCAGCTGACCACCATAAATTCTAATAAATTCATTTGTTCTAAATTTTTTCTGTTCATTTTGGTCATGGGCCAGACAGTTAGCTAATGTATAGTATCTTTTTGCACCAATTTTCATGGGTCTATATTCTATGATATTCCTTTGTACCCACTGAGGACCTGCTCTGCCCAGTTTAATGATTAATATTTAATGTTTTAGTGAAATGGAAGTGATTACACTGGATATCTTATCCTGCAAGAAACAGACATGGGCTATGGACTAACAGTTCTCACTTCTGCAATCACTGAAAAAATCACAATGTAAGCAACTGATTCGACATCACATCTTTGCTGGCTCTGACACAGATACATAAAATCTGGTGGAATCACAATGTCCCACATACTATGTTTCACCTACCAATCTTATGAAGTGTTTCGTGTACTGATATTGTCATTCAAATCAACTTATTCTGTTTATCCATCTTTTTCTTTCCCTTCTCATTTACAGAGGGCCATGTATTTGGTCCCAATCTTGCTCATTTTGCATGTCCTTCTCAAATGTGATTTTATTTTGGCTGTTCTTTGCCAACTTCTACTGACATTTTATGCCTAAACTAGCCTTCCTTTGTGTAAAGACACCTGCAATGGCTTCAAAACTTCACCATGAGTAATTTTAAGTAGCCTGGTCTCTTCTCAGTTCCCTATCCTAAGTTTAACCACTGGTTCCACTTTGTATTGTACAGCTGTTCCTCACTGTGCAGGCTCCATTTACTCCAAAAATTTCCCTCTAATACAAAAAGTTAAAATCCTTACTCCCTTACAAGGATTTTCTTTCCCTTTGATACTAGAAACATAAAGAAAACACCACAACGGTTCAACTTTCTCACCTCTTATCACAAAGTTTATTATTTTGCTCACCTGACCTGGGCTTTCTTCTGTCATTAGTAACTGTGTGTATATAATCACTATTATCTTCTCAAGTACTCCCCAGAAATTATCTAGGTGCCATAAAATCTTTGTCTTTTGCTCCTAACAGATGTACCATTGTGTGCATAAGCCTGTATGCAGTCCTCACTGATATCTTAAACTCAGTTATTCATAGATCTGGTAGTCACCCCTCTGGGCTGCCCTTTTCCTATCATCACATGTGTTAAGACCTTGACATCTCTATCAGATACTACTGCTTGTGATATTTGTTGTATGCTACATATCAAGAATCCAGCACTCTGTATGTATGGTACAATGTTTTTGTGCAGGGCATTCATGAAAGCTAGCTGTAAATTTCTTGAGCAATATCATATTTAAGAAGTGCAGTCTTGATATGCATTTCAATGCTTTGCTAGAATTGACTTTGCTTTTATTTTTTAATATTTTTGTTTGTTTTTTTACCTCCATTATGAATTAATTTTCTTACTCAAATGTCAGTGGTTGTCATTTTTTAAAATTTAGATTATTTTGGTCTTCTCTCATCAGGCTGATTGTTTCTGGAAATTCTATTCCTGATGTAACTTAAAATGCTAAAACCATGCCTGAAGATTTTACATAAGAAATGAATCTGCTTTTTCATTGTGTTTGCAGGTAATATAGTTTAATTGATTAATTATTACAATACCTGCCCCCACATTTTCTGGCTAATGTGCTGCCTTTAAACTTCAGGGTGTAATTTTGTGGTTTTAGACTGTAAGGGACAGGTTTTTATCCATCTGAAGCAAATTCTACATGCAGAGATCAATGTCCTGCAGTGAATTATGAGACATTACTATTCCTTATTCCTAAAATTCACAATCTATTCTCATGATACCTAGACCATATGTATTACCTTGTTTTACTGATGTCAAACTAACTGGAGTTTACTATTTCTTTCTTTCTTATTAACCCTCTCAATGTACTAGGCCATTGTCTCAGTAATTCAGTGTCTTTATTTAGCTGTCTATTAGTGCTTAAGAAAGGCTTTATTCCTCTTTAACATTTCATAAATGAGAATATAGTCATGCGCAACTTAAAGAGGGAAAATACCACAATGTATCTAGCTACTTACTCTTAGTTTCAGTGACACAAAGGACAAATATTCTTGATATAAGTCAAATTAAATATCCGTAACAGGAGAAAGAAAAAATGTTTCCTCCTTACTGCAACTTCACTGGTGGAAACATTATGTCTACTCATTACGTTACCACAGGGAATTTAGACAGCCTAGTGGAATATAAAACAAAATTAGTGCTGTAGTACAATAACTGAATATATCACCAAAACACTACCATTTCATAACTGAACAAATCACTAAAGTACTCTTCAAATGTAACATTTTATTTAGAACTTTTCTTACTCTAGTTTTGTAGATCATTTGTTTGATGATAACTATATCCATAGTGTTGTCATTATTCTTGAAAATACTTCTTTAAATGTTTTCAGTAACAAATAGCACTAATTTTCCACAAAGTTGTGAAAAAAACCTGCTTCAGTAACTAAGTTTCCTGCCCAAAATAACTGAAAAACAATGACAATCAAGCTCCAAGGCATGACATCTGTTAACAACCTGGATTCTGCACCACTGAGCTTCAAAGGGAGATAAAGGAAAGAAGTATTCTAATAACACTGTATGGTGACCATGATGGCACAGATATAAGCCACATTTCAATGCTCTGTGAAAACTTAGTTTAATAGTCTTACTAAACCAGCTGTTTCATAAAGTGAGAATGATGAAATTTCACCATGTAGCTTACAATTCTTCATATACCATCTGATCTAAATGCTAATGAGGATTTACAGTTCCCATTTCACAAAAGAAAATCTGGGAAAACTGACCGTTTTGTCCAGCCACACATTCAGAACGAAAAGGTGATAACCTGGGAATGTGAGAAGGCACCATGGATGTCATTGCGCTCCAATCTTCCCATCATGCAACAGCGTTGCAACATATTTCTTAAGGGGGAACCTATGTTAATCTCATAAATCATAGATTTAGTTTAAGTAAATCCAAATGACCTGGGACATATACAACTCTGGAGCAGTGAGCAGAAGAGGAAGTTAGGCATGACGTTGATTTTTCATCAGAGCAATCTGCTATGTTGCTTGTTAAAATGGAGTTCTGCCTCAAAGCCTGCATAAATGCATATGCTGAGCATATACCATTTAATAAAGCCAACTAATCTGGCAATTTAAGAACTTCCACTTCTAGTAATGTAGTCAGTGCTTGGGACAGAGGTTACTGCCCTGAGAGCAGAGCAGAAGAACTGAACATGTTCCTGTGCTCAGCTGCTTTGGAGACACTTCTCACATCTCATCTCAAAGGGGCAGGGAAGGCTGTTTTGTAATTAAGATACAAACTTTTGCATTGAAGTTGTTTTGAGATTGTATTGAGATATGTGAGACACATGTTCCAGTCTGGTAATTCTTTTGTGCCTGACTGGTGTTTGGCAGTGGAAAAACTTGACAAGGCAACTACCTGAACTTTGGGTCAGCTTAAGATTCACAAAGTCTGTCTATCAAAGCCTTTAGGTTCCGCAAGGCAACAATTAAGCGTCCTACACTTGACTGGAGCCAAAACATCAAGTCTCTTTACAAGGTACTGAGGAATGAAGGGAGCTATATTCAGTTCAGCAGAGAGGAAGAAAAGAGACAGTTTTCACTCCATAGGCTGCTGGAGAGCCCAGCATGGGTGAGAGTCAGATTCCTCACCCTGCTTCAGGCAAACCTGGAGGATTAGACTGCCAGCCCTCCAAGACAATCAGCCCAGCAGCACAGTACCATCTAAGACCACTTGTACACATGACCCAAAAAAGAAACATAGAAGCATTGGAAATTTTGAGGATGCTACCATAACTTCCAGTGTTGCACATTGTGCTCTGAAAATTTACATTGTGAAGGCAGAAAATTTTACAAAACCTGTCTTTAACCTTTATCATTGAGTGGCATCACTGATCAAAACTCAGAACAATAAAGCACCGCTTTTAGTTGATGGGCTATATTAACATTAGTGCTAAACTTCTCATCATTCTCAGCTCAATCTCAATTGCACTTCCCTTGTCATTTCAAAGTCTGCAGTGTGTTGGGACCCAGAATTTCATCCACAGTTTGATTTTACCACTATTCACATGCCTAAGATGAAGTATGCTGTAGAAGTTCAGCTGGAAATTTGCTTCTAGATCAAATAATTTCAGAGTCTGATGTCCCCCTCTGTAACACACTAAGATAATTCCCTGAAAAAAAAGCACTATCCCCTAACTTCAATGAAGAAAGGGACAGAATAATGCTATAAAAATATATGTCATGAAGAGAGAAGTGCAGTGAACAGATTAAAATGCATTGGGAATCTGACTATATTCAATTTCTCTAATGGATGCATTAGGAGTAGGATTTCCAGAACACTGTAAGTAAGTTAGAATTCCAAATTAATTGAGAGCTGTAGCTCATTGTGGTTCTTTTGAAAATCTCAACTATATAAATTAGGCATCATTAAAATGTGAGAAGCATTCATATACTGTATTTATTGCATTTTCTTCATACTGTCAAATAGACTTTGTGGATAAAAATTATAAAAAGCCTTAAAAAATGGATAAAATTGAGTGGGCTTTCTCAGTTTAAGAAATCAAGTACTCAAAATGTCAAACCGAAGTACAAAACACTTTGAAAGTGAACAGAAACACTGACAGCTCTTGATCATCTGTCAAAGATTCTGTCAGTTTGTGCAAGGATCATGCACATGCTTTGGATGCAGAAATAATGGAGTGAGTTACCGATAACACAAGTGTAGAGCTGGTCAGACTTTCTTAAGCCATGTGCTGCTCCACATAAACATACTTTTAAACATATTTTTAATGTCAGCTGAATCCAGAAATTGACACTTTCACAAAGTCTTAGCTCCTGGTAATTCCAAGTTCCTCTAATTTCACTCTGGTCTCTCTACACCTAGATGTTGGGTGCACTGTATTTGCACTAATTCTAGAGTAGAATCAGGTCTTACATGGAAGATTCTCATGAGTCATCCCAATTCCAAGCTCCTTCTGTGAAAAGTCACTTAGAAATTTCTGACAACAACCTTCTCACATCTTGCAGTAGCCTTATTATCTGATGTATCCATTACCTGATTCATCCCAATTTCCCATTATCTTCAATAAGTAGCAACCCATATGCATGCACATTTTCCCTAGAAAAGCACTTAAATTTTAATTTCACTTAAAATATTTTTATATAAAAAATGAAAATGCAGTATATTTAGTTTAACATCACTTTGCATGATCTCACATCTTTTAAACATCCAGAAAGGAATGCTAGGTATTTGATGGGGGGCATCGTGTCTTTTTAGACCACTTAGAACAGAGAACCCTGAGCTGGGGACCAAAAATAATGAAGTAGCATGCTATTTTCTGAATGGGACCAGGATAGAATGCCAATAGTCCAGTATGCAATTTGTGCTCAAAGGGGCAAACTGATAAGAAATTCTTGAGAAAGTGAATTAAGGGTTAACATTGAAACTGCTTCTCATGCTGGCACTGAAAATAAATCTGGTATCATCTGTAAATCAAATTCCTGTAGATAAACAGACTAATCTACTGATTTCAAAGAAAGTAGGATAAGCCCCAGGAATTTGAACAATCCAAATATGCGTAACAAAGTTAGTAAATAATGTAAGCTTCAATATCTCTGCTGTGGATTGCAGCTATATGTCATGTCCAATGTTAAAGAGAGGAAAAAACTCTGGGAATACCACATAACCCAGAGCTTCCAGCTGATGATTGTTCCCGGCAAGCTGGAAGTCCAGGGTCAACCTCTACGCAATACAGTGTGGTAAATCCTGAGTATGTTGATTTAAAAGAGCTATCTTATTTGGCACTCTCTTAGAGCTAATTTAAGATAAAAGGCCAGCTCTGCTTTCAATTACGTAACTGTAAATCAGAGAAGTCTCACAGCCCTGAGGTAGTCTTACAAACATGAGCCAACTTATGTCAAAATCCTTGGATTTATTTTTTGATTTATCTGAGGAGCTTTTTTAAGGACTACAGGAAATCAGTTTTCATAATAATGTAGCAGATATTCTGTGAAATGTAGTTAATCTCCATTTCCCTCATTAAGAAATTAGTGGTTAGAAGAATGCCTGTTGACATAATAAGGTTCCACTTCAGTTCAAAAACATTACTTCAGTTTTATTTTCAGTTTGACTTTGATGGGAATAATCCCATGAAAAAAGTATGTGCTTAAGTGTCTTCCTGGTCTTCAGTTTTGGTCAAAACAAATTAAAAGCAACTGGAACTTTTTCACTGAGGTAAACCAGGTTTTGAACCAAGATCCACTTATGGCAACAAGCATCGTATCCATCAAATGAAAGGTAAAGTTAGCATGTAGTAAAATCACTTAAAAGTCAGAACTTAAGTCACCTGGCCACCCTTATTTTGAACTGGATATCAGGAAAAAGTTCTTCACTGGGAGGGTGGTCAAGCACTGGAACAAGCTTCCTAGAGAAATGGACATGGCCCCAAGCCTGTCAGTGGCCAAAAAGCGTGGTTTAACTTTAAGGTTGGAGTCAGAAATTAGACTCAGTGTTCCTCATGGTTCACTTCCAACTCAAGATGTTATATGATTCAAAGAATTGATTTCCAAATAGTTAAAGTAATAATAAGTTTTGCGAAGCTTGTCAGCTTCTTTGCTGATTACTTATTTATTTATTTATTAATGTTAAACTTTTATTTCTGGTATTGTTTGTTGGTTGGCAAATCAAATATCCAAAATCTTTGCCAGGGTAATGCTCAGCTTTTCTGAAGTTTGATATTCCGTAGCAATGTGTCGAGTGTTTCAGAGTACAGGAAGACAGGTAGAAAAGTAGAGTAGCCCTGTAGCATGGAGTCAGAATACTCTAATAGAAACTAATATTTCAGTTGCTAAGATTAATGCAGCCATTCTTTTATACTTTGTTTTGGATACTGATAGAGTGCCTCAGGCCTGGAAGATCTGACAAGGAAAGGAAAGAAGATACAGAATAACTGCTTAGCCACATGGAATACCATTTCGTCATTTCTTCCTCACAGGAAAAGTCGGCGGCAAAGTAAGACCCTGTCACTGGACAAACTGAATGCTGTATTTGTGTCTTCGCAGCATAGTACTTACTGATATAAACAGCAGCACAGGGGCGGGGTGTTTTTTTTTTTTTTTTTTTTTTTTTTTATCTTGTTTATTTGTATTTCAGCATCAGAGAGAAACAGGACCAGTTTTTGAGATAAATTTACTGAACAGAGGAAAAATTTCAGACATATCAATCTTTGAAGTTATTAGTCCTAGAATGCAGTTGCAGTGTTTATTTTGTGAATGAATCATTTTGTTATCCAAGTTTCCAATAGCCTGTTATCTACTGGATCAAATATCGTTGGTATTTATTGTAGATTTCTTCCTCCCCGGCCTATTGGACATGACTTTGTTCTTCTCACAAACGTGCTGTTGTGTGACACCTGCCGAATTGTTGCAGGGACTAGAGGTAGTGCCCTGGTTCCACCTGCTTTAGCACAAACACTGCTTTTTGCAGACTCCAGATGATGTAGCATACAGGGAATTTTCAGATGTCTGCAAATGTACTCTATTTATTTTGTCAGAACCAGTAAACCAATTAAAATTGCCTTGAAATAAAAATCATACAAGAACAGATGGGCACCATTCATGTTGTTTTCCTACTTACGAAGAAGTGTGGGAAAGCACTTAGCAAGCAATGAAAACTAACATGTTAAAAGGGATTTGAATAATGGTCATGAAATAGGTTTTCACATTTGCATGAGCTGAAATTCACACACTTGACAATTTACAATCAAAATATAAGCCATTTCCAGGATGTATACGGCTCATGGAGAATAAACACAAACACCCA
This sequence comes from Egretta garzetta, assembly GCF_000687185.1. NCBI lineage: Eukaryota > Metazoa > Chordata > Aves > Pelecaniformes > Ardeidae > Egretta > Egretta garzetta. Next base: position 5,779,344 of record NW_009260268.1, on the reverse strand, counting down.
GTAATCTGCAACCGGTATGATTTACAGTGGCAGCTTCTCATAGCAGATATCATCTGTCCACTGAACTTTTGCCGTTTTATTGCTCAGACTATTCTCATATCATATAACTACTGCAAAAAGAAATAAGATTTTCTCCTGGGGACACATATGTTAAGATGTTCAGTTATTTAATTTTAGTGGCAGTGTATGCATACATTTCATCAGTAGGAAACTGTAAGACCTCTTTTTTTAAGATGGTGTTAAAATAGGTAGCATGTGTCATCTGCTGACAAGTTCTGCTTTTTCCTTCAGATTGATTTTTTACACCTAAGCCGTTTCTTAACTGAATGAACATTTTTCCTAGAAATTTTTGTGCCCTGTTTTTTGCTAGCATAATCCTAGAATTTCATGCTACATATAAATAACAACAGAAATAATGGAAACTGCATTTATTATTTGAAAGAGTGGCAAATTTCAATATCCAGGCTGCATTTAATGGAGAATTATTGAATTTACAAGATTTGTGGAGTTCTTTTAATGTATGATTAGGCAAATATTACTTGTTACTACAAGCACTTGTGATTCCCGTTTCATAACTATAGAATACTATAAGCTAGAAAATATTGATGTAATCTATCTGCTTGAATATACTGAAATAATTACAAGGCATACATTTCTTATTTACTTTCCTTTTGGTTGTTACATATTTAATGGAGCCATGTACTTAATAGTAGTTCTAATTCATTTTTATCCTTGGACAGTTGTTACTCTGGATGGTGTTACCAACATTTTTAATATCTATGATTCTTAAAACCCTGCCTTTCTTTCATCTCCATTCACCTCTATTTCATCCATGGCTTTATAGTGTAATGTTGCAATGATAAGTCTGCAGATTAACCCTCATGCCTGTGAAGGACATTACTAACTGCAATGGTTCTACTTGCTACTACCTACCTACTGGGACATCATTATGAAGCTAGTGCCATAAACTGCCTGAATAGATGTCACTAACTAATTATTAACTAGTCGTTAATGAACTAATGACATTAATAGATGTGGTTAACTAGTCCCATTAACAACCTGAATAATTCCATGAGTCACATTTTGCTATGAATTTCTGGTGCAATAATGATAACCCATGGGCCCTATAAATTATAAATATTTTATAGGTATCTGTTAAGAAATTATGGCATTAATCAAAGTAGCAATCATTATCAGAGTCATTAAAATGACCCAGGATCATCACCGGTAAAGAACTCTCCTCCTTGCCCAGAAACCCTGTACTTATACCTAACAAAATTCACTAGTGAATAGAAAGATATAAAATAAGTAGTGGTATCAGAAATATTAGTAAGATGAACACATGTCAGTAACACAGAACTGCAGTGTTTCAGAGCTGAGACAAACGTTAACTAATGGGGTAGAATTCATTCACAAATCTGAACCAGAGTTTCTTCTTAGTTACAATAAACTCCAGAATAAAACCATAAAACATTCTCACTATTTCTTTAAAGATTTGGTAAAATTGAATGGTACTTAGTGACAAGAGTTGCTAAAGGATTAGGCATGCTTGTGATTTCTGTTCTTTTTACATTGATGAACTGGCAACTTTTTATAGTTTCATTTTTATATATGATGCATTGTTGGAAGTAAGAGAGGCAAGAGACATTTGGTAATGAAATGGGAAGCATTTAAAAGAGCAAATCCCTGGTAGGCAGAAACTGCAGTGCAGTTTGAATAACAAAAAAAAGTGTAACCAGAAATCAAAACATTCCTTAATTGTTTATTTATGATACAAATGTTAATTGCCTTATGCCTTACATGGTCTGTACAATAGGACAGGTTAATTGGGCTGAGAAATGGTTAGCTCTGAAGGTTCAAGTTCAGAATAATTAAAACTCCTGCATCATGTTAACAGAACTCTCCTGTTGTTTGGGCTCCGAGGACATTGCTTTACATTTTCTTTTCTTTCTCTTTCTGTTAAATAGTATGTGATTTCTACCATAACTGAAGAAATCCAAGGACAGAGCTTTGGCTGACTACTGATATCATGTGAGACAGATTTGCATGTGGATTTGAATGCATTGTGGGGAATAAAAGGACTACATCAGTCTGAATGACTTACAGTGATCCTTTCAAAGCCGTATTTGCATCTGCCAGTACTAAACCAGACAGCAGGAGCCCTTAGTACTGCCAGGAAATAAAGTGGCCTCTAATTGCTTCTATGTTGATCGCAAGCTTTTCAGAAAGAAATCCATCACATATCTCCTAGGCCACGGAGCAGTACAATGGTCACATGCCTACTACTTTTAAGGAGGGCAGCTGAAGAGAAAGATGCAGGCTTACAGGGGTGGCTAGACAGGAAAAAATAGTTTTAAAAGTGGAATCTAATTCTCACTGATCCTTATTCACACCAAGGTGGCTTTACAGCACACCAGCAGCATAAAAAAGGATGAAGGAGGTGTAAATTACAGTTGTAAGTACATGGCAATACAGTAGTGTCAAAGCAGCATAGAAGAACTTTATTGCAGGCAAGGATTTGATGACTGCTGTTCTCATAGTTGTACCTGAGCAACCCTGAAACTCTCTGCAGCAAAACAGAGCTCAGGGTGGCTAACACCAACCACTTACCAGGTATCACTTTGCTAGCACTGCTTGTAATAACTCACCTCCTGCTTGCTCTAGCAAGTTTGTTCAAGCTGTATTGCATAAACTCTAATAATTTTTTTTTTCCCCCCAGAAGTAGGACTACCCTCACTGTGTGTAAGGAACAGGTTCATTAATGATAAAAAATAATTTGAGCCAGGGAAGCACGAAGGAGAAACTTGAAGAGAAAAAAAGTTTGGGATCAAAACATAAAGGGACACACACATACACCCCCCCCAACCTTAAAGAAGATAAATGAAATACACAGTTGTCACGAAGAATAGCTGTGGGTGAGTCAACTGTTTCACATAGGAATCTATCCCTGATGGGACAGCTTCACCTTGATTAACGTGGGGGTGCCTCCAGTTCTCTGGAAGTTTCATTCTCCCAAAGGCTGAATGTAAACACCTTAGAGAGATAAGCTGGTGTAAGGAATTTAATTAGGAGAATTTAGACTTTTCCTGTCCAACTTTTCCACAAGACAGAGCATTCTATTCTGTTTGAACATAAATCAAAAAATATCTTTGTTCTGGAAAGGACAGAGAGAGAAGACAGATTTATATATAGCTGAGAAAACTACATTTTCTGTTGTCACATTAAGACTGAGACAACCCCCTTGTGTTCACATATGTTTGTTCCTTCCTAGTACTGAAGGACACAGTTACATATCATTTTCTGCTTCATTTTATTAAGTAACTCACTGTTGTCCAGATTTCTTCTCAGGAGGCAAAATATCATGAGAAACCGCTGTGTGCACTTTTGTATATAGTAATATCCTACACACAAAACTATGAACATTTGCTGATTTGATGTTTTGACTGTATTCAGAATAATCCCTTTCTCAGTTTTATTTTCATGTGTGTTACTGGGTTTAGAAATTGAGACAATATTAGCGTATTTTCATTTGCAACTTTTGATCAAAGCAGGTTTCTGGTAGGTGTACGGAGCTCTTTCTGGACCATGTTCTTCTCAGTGTAAATCATTTGGTGATCATCCAAACCTTATCATTACTGTACGTAAATAGTTTCAAGAATATAATCAAGGGAGGGTAACCCACAGATTTCCCCTAAGCTCCTAACTCAGTAAAAATGGGGGATGAGTCAATCTTCTTCATCACTTCTTACAGGTCAGCGTTTCTCTTCTGCACTCATGTACAGTCTTGCTGGATTACCTTCTTCAGGTGTGTTTATGGTGTATTCACTCACAAATATGGTTTTGGACTTCCTATTCCTTCATCAACCAGATTAGAAATGACCTCTTTGTCATGAATTTGCTTAGTTCTGCAGCGAGGAGTAGTCTTCCCATGAAAATCAAAACATGGCAGAAAAGATGTTGTTTGACTGCATTTTTCCAACATAGCATTGTGATCAGGCTAGTGTTTTTGCTTTTTGGAAACACAAATGCTTTATAGAGTTGGATCCTAAAAGTAGACTCAGGTAATACTGGCAAACATAAGTATGAAATATCAATAGTGAAGTTCAGGGACTTGTAGGTGGCTCCTCTTCTTCTCAAGTTTCAGAGTAATTTAGAAGTAACATTTTTTTTTCCTGCATATACTTGTGGTCACTGAGAGGCTTCAGTAGAAAGGCAGGTATTTCAAGTACATTTTCAGTGTAGCATCCAATTCCTTTCTGTTTATACTAGTCAATTAGACAAAGACTCCATTTACTATTCAGCGCTGCAGCAGCTGCACACTTTTCTCTCTGTGGTTGGGAGGTGTGAGCTACTAATTTTTCACAGAAGCCCTGGAGAGTCTGTTAAAGAAGTAATGTAGGTGTTGACTTCAAATCATAATGTGCATACAGATATTCCAGAAAGACAGTTTTCTGTGCACACAGGTCTCACTCCAGGGGAAAATAATTGCTTCCATATGAAAGGGTTAACCAAAAGACTCATCTACGCTTGTGAAGGAGATACCATACTGATAAAAAAATCACCTTGACTTTTTTTTTTTTACATTATTACTTTTTTTATGTTTTTAATCATTCCACAGTCCGGTAGAAAACCTCTTTGATTCTTGATTACATTTTTTTTCCATGCACCTGGATGTCTGTGAAGTACAACTTAGCAGTTCACCACTCAGCCATTTCCAACCCATATTTCCTAGTGTAGGGACAGTAGCCTAGAGCAGGGGATGTTTCTCTTACCCACTCACAGGTATAAAAAAAGAGAAGAAAGTGGTACTTTAAAGGCAAAATCCCCCAAAACAGAATTAAAATGAAGGATAAAGCACTTTGTCACTTTTCAAATAATGGTGAGGGCTTTTCCTGTTTATTTCATACCACTACCTATTTCTGAAATAAACTGTGAAGTGGGTTAGAAATGGTGGATTATATAAACACAAGGTTAGTTACTACATGCCTTTGAAATGCTGAAATTAGAAATGCTAAATTAGAAATGTAGCAGATCATTTCAAATAGCTATAAATCCTCGCTTTTAAAGTAATAACTAGACACCACTCTTTTTGCTTACTGTCGCAGAAACAAGCTAATACTGCAGAGCTTAGAGAACTGGATGGCAAGATTTTGACGGCACAAAGGTTCCACTCCTTAAGCAGATATGCTTTTTACTAGGGAAATCCACACAGTGCTTTGGCTTTCTGCAGTAGCTGCTTAAAGGTACCTGTGTGAGATTTCCTTAGATTTACTACTTACAGCTATAGAAATGAATTACACACTTGCATCAAGAAACTTATTGTTTAATATTTTTTTCCAGTGAATCTAAGTGAACAACCCAAATGGAAGGACCCTGATTTCTGCTGTCACATCACTGTTCTGTGGTTGTTCACATTGCACAGCAGAGAGAAAAAGAGCAGAAATAAATCCTGTGATTTCTCAGCAGTGGTTACATTAATTAATACTTCACTGAGCAAAGTGCACCCCCACACAAGATCCTGTGTCTCATTATTTCCATTATCTAGCATTCATTTAGGCTTCACAACATAGCGTACAAAGATTACAATGTTAATTTTTAGATGAAACCCAAAAGCAAGTTTAATTTTAAACAGCATTAATTTTCATGGTGAAAGACTTCAGTGACTTGTCTTATGCAAGGATGTTGATATTAAATTTGATATTTAATAAAGACTGATGAACAAATTGAGGGAAGTTTGTCAATGAGAGTTTGTCAGTTTTGCTTCCTTTCTTCACAAGTTAATGACATTTGCTTCACAGACCGTCCCTAATGATGCAAAGGAGATCTGGCATTGCACAAGTTTCTGCTGCTGTCTTAGTTCAGCAGTATTAGGCAATCATAGAAGTGTGGCACATTAGAAGGAGATGAGCAAGATTTACTAAACTAAAATACAAAGTTGGAAATTTGTTAAATAAAATGAAGGGATGCCTATGTGCATGTTTTTTTTTTCTTTTGGGGGATGAGTAACACTTCAGGAATAGTACCACATTTCAGAGACAGCACAAAAAATCCTCAACAGGAACAACAGGGAAGCAAAGCACTCCATATCAGCTGAACGTGAAAGACCATAAAGGGTGTCAATGCCTCTCCTGTTCCAATCACAACAGCCGCAAAATATGTATTTTAGATTAAAATCTAGTCATGACTCTTTTCATAGAGTCATGAAAAAACTTTTAGCTTATTCAGTTTAGGCCTTTGACAAGATCAGTGATACAAAGACTATACTGAGGTATAGTTTGCTTTAGCAGGGCCAACAAAAAAAGTAAAACACAACCATATTTACAACCTATATCCAGTAGCAAAGAGAAGATGTTTTACTTATTTGCTCTTACTCTGTATACTTCCAAATCAACCGTCAGTGGGGAAAAAAAGGATAAGTGTTCCCATGTGAACTTAATCCTAGACAATTGAAACCTCGTATAGATTTATTTCATTAAGTATATCCAGTTGTGGCCATAACTCCATAAAGAACACTTGTGAGTCTCTGGTGCTTTCAAATACAGACTAAACCCATGTCTCTAATGTCTCTTGGGACAGATTGAAAACTTTTTTTGGAGTTCATTTGATTGATCTTCAATGAAGCTAATATTCTGTCTGTGTGTACTATACATACTTTGATTGCCATTACTTTCCTCTGCATAGGTAAGATAAGAAGATATAGCAAGCCTTTGAATTGAGACTTTATCACAAAGTAAATGATTCAGAAATAAACATATTAGTTCAGCTATTCTTTCAGGAGGGCCTACTAAACAACACGTCTAATGCTAGACTCATAAAAATAGATGGCAAGGTATTGCAAACACTCCAAGTGGCATTACAAGATCATATTTCAGCCCTTAAAAAATCATTTTCCCACAGTTATTCACTTATTTCAGTGCCTGGAATGTGGCTCACTGCTAGCGTAATGTTTGCTTTCACATTGCTTCCAAAAATGGAGGGAATATTGCAGTTTTTCCTATCAGGCTTTACTATATGTTGGCTGTTTATTTTTGTTTAAATTAACTTGGCTAATCTTATAAACTGTTCCTATAATGCCTATTTTTAATAATTTCTTTAAAGAGATAGTCACATAAGTTTTTCCCTAGTAAACTCAGAGGCCCTGTAAATAAGCTGCAATATGACAGTTTCCTTCTGTAAGAGTCATTTAATGACCAGATCATAAAATCAGAATAAACTGAACCTCTCATCTGAAATTATAGAAATGGTAATGGTTGTTTTCCCACCCTTAATTATATTACACACAGTCAACTCAATCCAGCTTTATGTGATATACCAACTGTTTTCAGACTCTTCCAGAATGAAGATGTTCAAGTAATTAAGAAGAAAACAGGCTAATTTACCCCTGTTTAGACTGTTCTCATCCTCCTGGAACCCCACAAATTTTGTGAATGTGAGATAGCTAGTACACATGAGCCTCAGATAGTGGCTATGTGCTAGAAGTGTGGAAAGAGAGAAACACTTTAAGCTCTTGGGTGGCAGAAATAATAACCAGACAGGTCTTATACAATGTACTGCTATGGAGATAAAATGTCACGGGACTGTTGCACAACTTCTGAATAATAGGATATTAAGCTATGCAGATACCTTGCATAAAGAAAGAAAAAAGAACGATGGATAGATGAAAGGAAGTTTAAAAATAGGAAATCAGACTTTTTTCCTTCCTGTATGAATGGAAAAGCTCCCTGATGCTGAGCTTATTCTTTGCACCAGGACAGAAGCAATTTGTTCAAGTATAGCTCAGGTAGTGTCATCAGTTTCATTATAAATCTGTTTCTAAGAGGTCAAAAGCCTGACTGTAATATTTTTTTCAGGCCTGAAACATTTCCTTAAAGGTCTCTCCCTGAGCATCAAAAAATATAATAGATTCATGTTTAACTCTCTTTCTGGTTAAAAAAAAAAGGTATCTATTTTAATGGTAGCACTTTACAACATCTAGAGGATTTCCTTCACTCATTCTTTTAAAATTGTTTCAGCTGACACAAGTATTTCCTTACTGGTTGCCCAATGGCTTTATTTTATCAGACATACTTAGGAGCAGTAAGGGGCAGCTGAACTATCTTCCATCCAATTGTCCTGTTTTTCCCTCTCCCTCCTCTTCCCCGCAAGTTTAGTCTCTTGTAAACAGGTAGCTTACAATGACTTTTTATCTCTATGATGTGTGTGGCCACTCAGCTTCTGCTTTTAAAAATTCATAAGCAGCTGAGTTTGTTCTGGTAATAGCCTGTAGTTTCCTGCAGTTAATATTCAAAGTTATGCTTGCAAAACACTCAGTCTATTGTGCCCTCTCTGCCATGTCACTGAATCTAAAAAATAATAGAGGGTGATAGTAATAAGGAGAAATTTTATTTTCCCACAGGTTAACATTTAGAGTCCTTAGCAATGACTTTTTATTTTCTTTTGCCATCTTTTTGGGCCTAGAGTAATGTAGAATTCTGCACATCTAGAAAAGCTGACAGGTACTATTCCTAAACTTCCTACATTCCTCCTTTCTTCATTCTGCAGCTTTTATCTAAAATCTTCCCCAGACAAGTTTGTCATTTGAGTTTGTCCCACATGTTTAACGAAACATCGCACGCAGTTTTAACATCCTCCACAGGTAACTGTGTAGTCCATGGGTATCAGCAGGTAACTTGCTGTTTTTCAACTGAGGGAGATTTATTCATATATTCAATTTTCCATCAATTTGCTGAAAAGTAGCCATAATACATATGCCATTTCACAAAACATTACCAAAAAGAACGCAGCCATGTAAAGACTGGGTCTTAAAAAGTTCTGTCAGCATAGTGGTCCAGTGGACTATTGCTTTATCCTGTTATAGTTCCTGTGACAACTGAGTCCTGCATTATAGTACTGCCAATTAAATTTTCCTACAGCACATTTTCAATTTCTTGTGAGTTCTTCCTCTCTTTTTGGCTTTACATACTTCCTTTCTATTTTCATACTAGCTAATGGAAACCAAGATTATGTGCATTAATAGGACACATAGTTTGGTGATGTTAAAAGTGTAGGTATTGCTTTCTGGAACTTTAAATTAAAATTTTTCCAATGCAATTACTTTCAACAGATTATTACTTTAACTTGTATAACAGTTAAACAGATTTAAAATTAATTAGTTCCCAAGCAGCTCAGAAATTAGTGTGGGATTTTTCAGTCAATGAAGTAAAATGGCACAGAAACATGATCTATTTAAGCAGACACATTCTAGCTAAAGTTATTTAAATTATAGAACCACTCAGTATCACTTGATGATATCCTACAGCAGAACACTTTATGCACTTTCATAGAAATGTTAACATTATAATAAATTTCATCTCTACAAATAGGCCATGCAGAAATAATTGGTCATTAGCACCATTTCATAGCGTTGGACAGGCAGTGCAGAATGGTAGAGGAAAACTTCAGATTATTTACCACAGGACTTATATTTGGAATTAGTGTAAAATGCACGTAATCTGTTCCTTCCTCTAAGAGCCGCAAAACAGCAGCAAGTTTTACTACAACACCAGACATACTGAGAGACAGCGAGTGTACTGAAGTATCATCTGAATATGCTGACCCTGAACTACTTTCTCAATGAATTAGACTTCCCGTTGTTTCAAACTCCCCAATGCCCACATATCTTTCAGAAATTAATTTGTTTCCTTGCTTTGCAAACTGATTTTCTTCCAAAAGGTCATTAAAAACAATGTTTTGCCCCTGCTGCAGTTCATAAAAATCTTATTTTGTGCCTTGGAAGCGTAGCAATACTTGTGAGTTAATTAAGTCCTCCCTCCCTGTTTTTAATTGATGGCATTTTAAAGCTAAACTCCAGAGGCATGAACTGTGTCAGCTGCTGATGCACTGAAGGGTTTGGCTAGTGTACAGATTACCTCCACTACATTAAACTCCCTTAGTACTGCCAAGTATAGCATTAGAAAATTCCAGCGTGGGATCAGATTGGGATTCCTGACTTGTCCTGTCTGGGAGCTGAAGGCCAGGTGCTTTTTTAGGTTGCTTGTTTTCATAAAAGACAGCTCTTAACGAGTTGTTACACAACCATGGCTGACATCTTCCTGTGATTTTTCAGGTGTTTTTAAATGGCTACCTGGTTAATAGTAAAAAAGTGGTGCACTTACTTGGCAAAACGAGTACAAGTGCTTGTGTGCATTTCAGAGAGGTGAAATTCTGCAGATCTCACCATGTTCCACTTCCCTGCCGGACTGTGAACCTGTTTCACAGTCTCCATCCATGGAGGTGTTTTCCCTTGGGGTTAGTTGGTTTACCAATCCCAGCATGAAACACAACTGAAGTGACTGTCTCTCACCCGTGTGTATTCAATGTGTATTGAAAACTTGCAAAGCTGCGAATGTCAGGTGATTTTGAAACATTATCTCAGGCTCAGGTTAAATGAACAGGGTCTGGGATTCAGGCTTACCAGAGAGCACAAAGGAGTCTGATTGCTTCCACTCTGCATACAAATATTGCTCTGTGTGCAGACATTGGAACAGATTCACTGTATCAGTTATTTCTGTCAACAGGTCACAGTGATAACTCTGTGCCATGTTTCTTTAGGTTACCTCATATTTCCTCTTGGAAAAATTTTAACTCCTTTAACTCCTTGCTCCAACTTCTGCTCAGAGACAGTTCTACTTGCTTTAACACTTTCTCATGAAGCAAATAGCATATACTGTCTCGCTTGTTGGGGTGTTGGCTTCTTTTTTACATAATCAAGGCAGAAGAGAGACTAATGATTGCTGATCATTATGCTTAGAGGAAGGGAGGCTGTGAGTGCTGCCAAATTTTTGTCACATTAGGACATTTTATCACACTGGAACATTTTCTCATGTTATCTATGGCAAACTTTCCATTGCCATACAAGTGCAATCCCAGTCTACTGAATACATGACAGCAACAGTAGTTTGCTGAAATACCTTTCAGATTACTCCCTTTCTCTTTTCTGTGACAGTCATCTCATTGTCTGATTTTGTGATAGGAAAGGACATCTGTGTCTCTTTGAAATAGTGGAATTCATCTTTATAGTTTAAATACGTACTTTACTCTCTGATTTTTATTTTAATATTTTATCAAAAATCCAACATGTGCCCAAGCTAGAGAAGAAGAAAAAAAATCTGTGTCATCACCCATTAACATAAAACAAAGCTACTTCTGCAATTTATAATCCAGCATAATCTGACTAGTGACAATCCAGACAATGGGAAGGGCCAATGGGAAGTCACTATCTTAATTCATAGGAATCAAGATACAAAATTTTAAAAAAAATAGAAAACAAGAAAAAAGAGTAAATTACGGTTAATGGAAAGAATAATTAAAAAGAGTTAACAGAACAAATGAACCTCTACCAAGCTGCAATATGCACAAAGACTCCCCTATGTCAACTGTATTGTAAGCATTTCTGCAAGCATTAATTACTATCTTAAAAAAAAAAAAAAAAAGGAAGAAAAATACAAGGGACAGCCAGTATTAGATGCTAAACAAGCAAAAGCCTAACCTCTTGTAACTGTCTCCAGCCGTAAACAAGCAACAGTTTTGGCATTCCTAGATTTATTTCTCATTCTTGTTTCCATGTTCTCTTCTTAGTCTGCCATTCTGTCAATACCACTACTGAACAAACTCTAGAGAAAAAGAATGCATGAATATAAAGTGGGAAACAGCTGGATTAGGTAGCAACGGGTAACAATATTGTAGAGAAGGACTGGAAAATTGATATTATTGTGCATCTTGAGATGGACATGGATCAAAAAATTTCCTTCACATGGGAATAAAAGAAACATATTGGTTTATACAGACTTAAGCCTTAGGACATACACTGCTTTATTCAACATGGGGAAGACTGCTAGGTGACTGTGGCCACTTTTGGGTGATGCAAAGAGCCAAGAGGAGAGAAAAAGCTTGGAAAACATGACCTACATGAAAAATACTATTTTTAGAAGGGTCTTAATTAGTCCAAGAAGACTAAGAAGGGTGTAGCAATATTTGAATACTTAAAAGACTGCTGCTGATCAGCCATCTAATCTACCTGCCTGTGATAGAGGGCACAGGAATTAATAGCTTGAAACTGATATTCAGGGACAGTCTTTGGAGATCTTTTCAACAGAAAGGTGAAGCAAACTCTTAACTTTGTTGTCTGGGAGAACTGTAGAGTCAGTATTACTGAGTATGAAAAGGCTTTAAGAAGCTTTCAGAAATCAAGACAGGAGTCTGTCAGGAAACAGGAGAGCAGCTGCTCTCCGCAGGCAGATGAAAAGAAGAACCTTGTGCCTTCCTTCCCCTTCAACCCTACTGTTCTCTGAAAGCACTGTTATTCCTCTGTTTTGTGTTGGTCATTATAAACGCATGTTCAAAATCCTGCTTAATATGTAAGGTACCCCGGGCTCTTCCCTAGCTTGCTCAGTATGTGAGAACAAGTGTTTGCTTTCTCCTGCTTCATGGCTGAGAAATACTCAGGAGTCCCTAGGTGGACCCTGGTCAGAGGTGCTCCTCTCCAGTGACCTGGTAAATCCTGCCTATGGCAAACTCATCCCCTTCTTTCTCACCATGTCCTGTCTGGATCTTGTCCTTCTCCTAGGAATGGGAATACGACATAATAATGGGGTTTTTTTTCTGTATGCCTCAGCAGAACCATCCTTTCAGCTTTAAACCAGGGTTCCTGTGTCTTGGTACTGCTGATGTGCTAAAGCATGTAAGAAATATTGGCCCCTTTACAGGATAACATTTATTAGTCATATGGCAGTATTAGTAAAATAATTGAAACTAGTTCACGCTCAACAATCAATAAAGCCTAAGTATAATCAATCAAACCTAAATGAAATTGACTGATAAATCAGAAACGTAGGTTACATGGATTCGGATGAATTTTCCTCATATAAGAGAGAGGTTGCAATATATACATATATGCACACTCTCATCTGTGTACATGTATTTTGCTGAATCCTGCACTGTGCTGTTATTTAGCCTGTCTTGTTATTTTCTCTCCTCTGACAAATTATAATGGTACTACTATCCTAGTGTGGTAGCAGTATTGAGAAACACAAACCACTGAAAATAGTGAATTATTTCTTCACAAATCATTGTTGTGTTTACAGTACAAAGGAATTATTTAAAAGTACTTTATTATCTCTATTTACCTGTTGGTTTTGAGGTTTTTTGCCCTTGTTCATGGGACCAATTTTCAACCTTTTCTTTGTAGCAGGAAAATTATAAACTTAGTCTTTTTAATGAAGACTGAGATTTAGGCCTAATCACAAGTCTGTAGGATCACAGACTTTAAAAGAAATATCCTGAAACACATATCACAGTGGTTGGAACATTTCTGTAACTTTTTTTCTGATAAAAGTAGTAAAATGCTGTAGAGAATTCCTCTAAACAAGATCTTCTGTTGGCTTAAGTTGATATTTTTTCCACATATTCAAGCCACATGAACCTGATTGTCATCTGTACTTAAAGACCCTTTTAGGCCTCTTGAGAAGTATGTACAAGGGCCTAGAGGTGAGTAGAGATTTATTTTATGACCAGTTTAATACTTCTTTTCTCTGTCAGGATGAGATAAAGGGTTTAAAAGGGGAACTTCAGTTGCCAAAAGAAAGAATAAACTATTCTCAACACTAACATTATCCTTTACTTGCTCAAGTGGCCTGGGGGAAAAGTGGAAAGGAATTTGTGGGACTCTCCTGCTATTTTTCCTATCCAGAGCCAGTTTGTTCTGACTGGCTTCCTGAGATCTTTGTTTACTTTTTTTTTCTGTTTCTCAAAAGAAAAAAAATAATCAAGATTTATATAAATATAGCTGAGATTACTCTCCTTTTTCCTAGGATTCCCTGCAGCTTCTTTGAATATTTTTTTTTTCAAATACGGACTAATTCTTGCTGTTTCTTATCATTATATTATTTGTCAAACTATTTTATAAATCTTATATCATATGATGCATATATTGTGTGTACACCTTAATTGACATATTTTCCTTCTTGTTTTTCATTTTTCCATAGGATCTGAAAAAACATGCATGCCATATTAACAAGTGACAGGCTTGACATTTAGCATGCATTTTCTAATTCTACATGCTTTCATTTTATTTCTTTTTTTTTGTTTGTTTTATTCTATTTCTGGTTTCACAGCAGAATAAGTAATTTCTCTGGATGAAAAGCTTAATAACTATTAGTTTAAACTTACTGATGGCATCCAAAATATTTGAAGATGTTAAGATGAAAAGTTTTATAATTAACACATATTTTCTTTTAGTTTCAGTTTAGATGATTGACAGAAGTTATTACATCCAGTGCTGGAAAAATAGAATTAATTACTGGTTTATCTCTTGTAAGGTTAATATTTTCAGCTTCCCAGGTGTACCTAAGCACTTCAGACTGTATTTTCCATTCAATTTACAAATGTGTAAGTGCTGCAAAACAATGAAACACATCCCTTTTCTGGCTTTTGTAAGGGAGTTTAGAGCCCATGACACTGTGATGACTCCAGAGCTGCTTTCTCAGAGATGACAAATTGTGTTAATTATAACAAATGTCAGTTGTTGAAATGATTTATTGCAAGAACAATGATTGGTTGGTTATGCGCTGAGGAGTGGAGGCCATGCAAGTCTGTTTCATATGAATGCAAGCACACTCTATTCACAGTCCCAGAAACAAGGTTAGCTATAATAGCTTTGTAGACCAACTGATATAGTAGCACAGGTAACTAATTAACATACTGCTATTGTAAGCATTATGTCTATTTAGGTAAAGCAAATGGGAATCAGAGTGACAAGTGCCTATGACCATAAATTTTAAGGAAGTTTTCAAGTTTTAAATACATGTGCTTACTGTGCTTCATTCCAGTGCAAGCAACTGACATTTAATATGTTGTGCCTGTTTTAGAAGAGATACATATAAATTATATGTAAAAATGTACTTTAAAAAATCAGTAAGCACATATCTGATTCCTTTATTGTTTTTTTCTTAAGCTTAGGACTTTTTTCAAAGAGAAAACAACTTGCTTGACAGGCTTTTAGATGGTATTTATAAGGTATTAATTGCCTTCTACTTGGAAAAGAGGAAAATTTATTTGAAGTGCATTTGAAGCTACTGTCTTTACTGTTGTTTGAGGTTAATCTTATTTCCTTGAAGACAAAACATGATAAAATTACATGCAGAAAGGCAAAAGAAAGAACTAGAATGATATAAAATGTAGCTCTTTTTTTTTTTTTTTTTTTTTTTTACTGTCTTGTTATCCAGCTTTGATGATGAACAAAAACAGAATCAAAACGTCAAAGCATATCAACTGCTCGGAGGCCTGGAACATTTGTACCAACATGAGTCTTCTGAAATCATTGGGCTTAGCTACCTTTTCAATCTTAACCTCTCAGAGGCACTGCAAAATTAAGGCATTAGCTACCCAAGAAAGTTATTTCTAACAGAAGGCAAGGGAGATTGAAAAAAAAGAAGAAAAGTGAGGAAGAAAAAGTAAAAGGGAGATGAGGAAAAGAATGTAAGCATATGCAAATGTGCAGTACTGCCCAAAAATGTTTCTCAGAGAAGATGAGGAATCTTTCATTCAGCCTACTCAGGACACCTTGCAGAAAGTGGATGAGAAATGCCCAGTAACAACCAGATGGATATTAGTGCTGCATGTGATTAAGAACCATGTCTCACTTCATGACAACTATAAGAAGGAACTCATGGTTTCAGTTCATTTGAACTTCCAGTACCAATATCACATTATGAACCTCAAGCTGTGAGATGCCTTCTATTATTTTACTTGTCACTCAGATGTAATTTACAGCACCTAGTGCCCACCTAAACATCAGGGTCCAGGACATACGTGATGCCACAACGTATCCAGGTACTTCTCAAGAAAGGCATGGATTTTCTGCAGATACTGTATCAAATCATGGAATATGGAAGTATCAGATAGCTCTAAAATGGCACTAGATTGCTCTGTTTTGATACCTGAATGTCTCCCATAATTTCCATTCCTTCATGGGCATAACTACCATACAGTCTTTCAGTTGGATTAGTGGTAGCTTTGCTTCAGCAGATTCAGGTTTTCTATCTCTGCCTTTGCTGGTTTCTATGAACAGCATTTTACCAGAAGGTCACTTAGGCCTTCATTAGAGTGAAAGCTACTAACTATAAGCTTGTTGTGCTGGTTTTTGGCTGGGATAGAGTTAATTTTCTTCTTAGTAGCCCCATACAGGGCTATGGTTTAGATTTGTGCTGAAAACAGTGTTGACAACACAGAGATGTTTTTGTTATTGTTGAGCGGTGATTGCACAGAGTCAAGGACTTATCTGCTTCTCACACCACCTCACTGACAGGTGGGCTGGGGGTGCACAGGAAACTTGTGAGGGGACACAGCCAGGGCAGTGGACCAAAGGGATATCCCACACCATGTGACGTCATGCTTAGCATACAAAGCTGGGGGAAGAAGAAGGAAGGGGGGGACATTTGGAGCGATGGTGTTTGTCTTCCCAAGTCACCCTTACACATAATGGAGCCCTGCTTTCCTGGGGATGGCTGAACACCTGCCTGCCCATGGGAAGCAGTGAATTAATTCCTTATTTTGCTTTGCTTGTGTGTGCTGCTTTTGCTTTACTTATTAAACTGTCTTTATCTCAACCCACAAGTTTTCACACGTTTACTCTTCCAATTCTCTCCCCCAGCCCAATGAAGGGAGAGTGAGCAAGTGGCTGTGTGGGGTTTAGTTGCCGGCTGGGGTTAAACCACAATACCTGTATATGACATTCACATGCAGTGTATACCAATTCTATAAATTCAGCCCTGGAACTGGCAACACAGGATTAGGATTTTTGTGAACTATTCTAAGAGCTCAAAAAGAGAGAAACATGATGAATAAGCTAAGGATTTTATTCACAGACTTTAATAAACAGAAACTGATTAATCTCTCTGCTCATACAAATGAAAAGGTACAGTTTGGACAGCTTTGGCTGACATTAAAAGTGACTTCTTCCCTTTTCTTAGTCTTAGAGAAATCTCTTCAAACACTGTTTTGGGAGAAGAATTTAAGAGAGAAGAGCAGAACAAAGAGAAATCTATCTCATCTACAGCCTGAAATGCAGAAAATTTGTTTTAGTCTTATCAGTTGGGCCCTCTTTTCTTTGCGGATATTAGAGTAGACAAAGAGGGGAGGAGAGAAGCTTTTGGGTTACTAGATAGATTACTTACAGGTAGTATTCATACTTTGCTGAAAATAGCTTAAGCAAAGGAAGTTTTGAGTTTAAAATTTCTTTTATTAAATATTTAATTAATATTTATGGGAATGAAAATGATCGTTATTTATATAGTGTTCAGGATAATCTAGGGATATGATCTAGTTTTTCTTTTTCCCACTGTGGTGGGTTGATCTTGGCTGGATGACAGGTGCCCACTAAAGCCTCTCTACCACTCCCCCTCCTCAGCTGGACAAGGGAGAGAAAATATAACAAAAGGCTCGTGGTTCAAGATAAGGACAGGGAGATCGCTCACCAAATACTGTCATGGGCAAAACAGACAGAACTTGGGGAAAATTAATCTAATTTATTACCAATCAAACCGGAGTGGGGTAATGAGAAATAAAAGCAAATCTCAAAACAGCTTCCCCCCACCCCTCTCTTCTTCCAGGGCTCACCTTTACTCATGATTTCTCTACCTTCTCCCCACTAGTGGCTCAGGGGGACAGGGAAAGGGTGTTGGGGTCAGTTCATCATCACTGTCTCTGCTGCTCCTTCCTTCTCGGGGGAGGACCCCTCACGCTCTGCCCCTGCTCCAGCATGGGGTCCCTCCCACAGGAGACAGTCCTCCATGAACTGCCCCAACATGAGTCCTCCTCCCTCTTGTTCTTCACTGACTTTGGTGTCTCCAAACTTGTTTCACTCATTATATTCTCACTCCTTTCTCTGGCTGCAAATCGCTGTTGTGCAGCAACTTTTTTCCCTTCTTAAATATGCTATCATAGAGGCACTACCATGGTCGCTGATCAGCTTGGCCTTGGTCAGCATCAGGTCTGTCCTGGAGCCAGCTGGCATTGGCTTTATTGGACATAGGGGAAGCTTTTAGCAGCTTCTCATAGAAGCACTCCCTCTAATCCCGCACCCCCGCCCCCCACTAACAAAACCTTACCATGCAAACCCAATACATCCACAGTGCCAGGAATATTAGAATAAAGAAGTAGCAAAAATCATCTTTCCGACACCCAAATTCCCAGTAGCCACTTGCTTTCCAAAAAGTCTTTAGATGGTCATTAGCATTTCACAAACCACACTTTTTGTGCTAAGATTATTTCTTGTTAGGATGGTAACTTATACTAATTAAGACAAAATGTTTCTAATTAATTGAAACCTGGCATTTGTAGACTGAATTCTAAACATCTGGAAAAACCAGAGGAATCAGAGTCAGATAAATGTTATTGATTTTGAAAGTATCTGATTTAAATTCCTAGATATGCATTACTTACATGCATATTTATGTAAAAAGGTCTCAGAAATCCAGCAGTAAAGTGAAAGAAATCAGTCACTAGTCCCTAGTGTGGTTGAAAACTAGGGATTAGTGGGAGTACACCTACTAAAAAGGACTATCAGTTACGTAAACATGCTTGAGTAAGATTCATTTTAAGTTGATGTTGGCTATTTATTTGACTGGAAGAGAGAGGACAGCTACTGCCACGTACAGAAAAGAGTCACAATAAATGCATGGAGCTGATGCTGAAATAACTTCTTACCGTCTCCCCTTTGACCATTTGAAGTTTAATATGGTATTTTAAGCTGAAGAACACATTTTGTGGTCTGCCAAAAAGGTCTATTTTAACTCCATTTGATCCAAGTAATATTTCATTAGAGCTTTCTGTCACAGAATTAAGATTCATAAACCCTAACTCCTAAAATCAACACTGTTGAGGAGACTTTTTGTGCAGAAAACAACGGCTAATCATTATTTACTTTGCACATATCATCGTGACAACAAGAAGATGTGCACACTTTCAAATCCTACAGCTCAATTTTTTTTCAAACCATG
>NW_009260268.1:5753925-5760279 GCF_000687185.1 Egretta garzetta | reverse complement strand
TCTTCCTCAGTTCTGCTATTTTTCTCACAAAGCAAAATAGAGACAAGAATTAATCAGTAGCGTGCTTGTTGACTTACTCACTTTCAAAAGCAGCAAAATAAACAAGAAATGCTTAGCAACCAAAGTTATACACAGTGAGACTCTGGCTCATGGAAATACATACCGCAACCATAGTCTTCACTGTTTTCCTCCCACTATTAGTATTAGTATCCCATTTCATATTTTTTTCAGGAATTTTTTTTTTGCTGCCATCGTAGATGAGTCTAGAAATATGCTTTATATGATTATAGTGACCTAGATGACAAATTGTAGGTTTAGTGACGCTCTGTTAACATAAAACACCTTACAGTGTCACTCAGAACCTCTTTATCTCCTAGCTGACCTGGTGAGTTAAAAATGTCAAACTGTATCAGGCCTCTCATAATTCAGATTGATAGGGCTAAGCAAGCACACAGGGAAAGCAAGCTCGGCTTTGAAAAGGCAGCCTGAATTTCCTTTTCTAAAGTAGAAGAGTTAAAGAAAACCATTTGCCTGCCTGTGACACAGTTCCTTCTCCATGTCTCTTCTGAGGCATGCGCAAGTGGCTAAATCCGTGATGATATTTAGGGTTCTCTTTGAACTTGGACTCAAGTCTGTAAATGCCATTTCTCTGCTGCAGTGCCTACTTTTATAACCTGTCAGCAGCCTGCGCCATCCCTAGAGAGCACTGAGGCTGCCAGACTGACCCTGCACATGATGACCTCCCAAGTATGTTGTATGTTTGAGAATATGCCTGGGCTTGCATGCCTCAAGCGCAGGCAGCTGCCTGGTGGCCCTTCCCAGGGCCTCAGGTCCTCCTTTGCCTTCCTCCCTGCCCTGGTTAGGTAGATGGGGAGGCAGAGAACATGTAACTAAACTCCAAGAAGCACCCTAGTTCACATAGCACAAGGGAACATCCCTATAATGCAGTGCCATGACTGAAAAATAATATATGCCTTGGGGGTGGCTTTTAAGTGGGTTTCAAGTTGCACAGTAGGCGGGGGAACAGTCATGATCTCAAGATCAACCCTGGACTGAAAAATCTGAACTCGGTTTATTTCCTAAGAAAATGACTGGTTTGTTGATACAGTTCATAGATTAGTAGGAGCCTGTTCTTTTTGAAGAGTAGCAGGATTGACATTGTGGGTCTGATGGAGCCGCTGAGCCCTGGTGTTACAAGAGGCACTTTCTTACAGCTTTCTTTGTTACAGAGGTTTAAGGAAAGGGTATAACCACGATCTACTTCATCCTCTTCAAGTGAAGCTGAGCTCATGCTAGTACTTAGTCTGCTGAATTCAGTACGCAGCATATGGGTTTCTTCATTTTACTCTTCTCTAAAGTGCTTGCTTTTCCAAGAATGTAGGGTCACTCATTTGGCCTAGGTCAATTTAACTCTTGCACTCTGTAGAATAGTTTGGTTTCTTAAAGAGCCACAAAGAACTAGTTCTTTTACAAGTTAGATAAGCATGAATGAAGAAGAGAAACTGAAGAAATCCTTGCTTGAATAGAGAAGTATGTGCAGTGTTTTAAGCTGTTACTACAAATAGATATGAGCTCAGTCATCCTGGTAGTTAATGTCCGTTATGATGACTTTCAGAAAGAACTACACTTCTTTATGGCAGTAGTCTAGTAATCCTTCTGTGAACAAAGCCCCCCCACCCCCATCCCAAATATTAATGGACATTTGCCTGAATAGTGACTCCAGCATCTAACCCCTTATTTTAAACAGCAAAATCAAGTAAAACACCACAAAGACAAACAATGCACAATGATTCTCTAAACACATGACAGATAAATAATCCAAAGCATATCTGAAGGCTTCTTACACTCATAACTAGGGATTACAATTCAACCATGTGTACCATAAATTATTTATTACAACATGGAACAAATATATATTTATTTCAAACACCAATTTACAAAGTAGATAAATATGGACAGAACAAACTTTTATTATGCCAAGATACAATTAATTATGAGGTGAGGTCTTTCATAAAACAAATACAAAACCAGTTCCCCAAATCAAGTTTGACTGGAGAAATAAAAGAATGTCACTAATATCTCATCCTGAGTATACTGTAAATCTTTCATCTCATAGCAGAAAAGTGTTCCTTTTTCTGATATGTAGCACTTGCGCATATTAAAAACAAAGAAAAAAAAAAAAACCAACCCAAAAATCAGCTCCCACTCTTCTTTTTTCTGGGCAACTGAAGTATTTATCCTGTAGTCTATTTGGTTGGTTGGTTGGTTTTTTTTTAACTCGAGTGGAAGTGATGGACTCTAAGTTAAATGAAAGCCCGTTAAAGCAGACTAATCCATCTAGAGATCAGTACAGGCTTTCTGGAGTCTATTGTCAGTATAGCAAAGTGTACACTCTGCTGAAGGTAAGACATTTAAGAAATGGTGGAAAAATAAGAACCTAAAGCACAGTTTTTTGGCATCAACTGCACATAAGATTCAGTCAGTAATGAACTATTAGATGACTTACATGCAGGGGTGTAAGACGTTGCATGCTTTCCACTATACCCTTGGGGCTCTTTTCAATGATGAGTAACTCCCATTTTTTGCAGATGGCAAAATAGTTGCTCTTCCTTTAGTGTCCAGGGTTTGATTAAAAAAAAAACCGTACAAAAATACCAAATCAAATGAGCAATTTGCAGAGCTACAGCGAGGCACTTTAAATGCTTAAGTACTTGGAGTAGGAGTATGTGTTTGTCTTAATAGTTCAAGAAACTGGAGTGCATTGTAGTGGACTGCATGTCCGCTACAAACTGGACTGCATGTAGTCAGGCCCAAGTACATTTGCAGTTTCTGCACTTACAGGATGCAGCCTGAGAGCTCCCTTGGGGTCATTTGCTACTAGTACTTCAGAAAGAGCAGTGACCACACAGGAAATTTGTGGTCCTCCTTTAGCCCCTGTGTCCTGGTCAGCCAAATATCTGTTCTCAGTCTTTTGAATATTTCTGTAATTTTGTTGTAATCTTAAAATCCTCTTATTAATGGGTTTGTAAATGTAACATAGTAAATGACATGTGAAACAGAAGTTGGAGCATTTAGTAAGCTAAACGCAGGGAAATCAATGTGCCAGTGTTTGAAATATAGCAACGTGATTGTTTTTTAAAAACAGGTAATATATTTCTATGGATTCAAAGTGCTGTCATATTTTTCACCTTTAGCACACTTTCAAATATAGGAACTCTATAATGATAAAACCTTGTTTTAAGCCATTGCGTAGTGTATAAATAACTTCTGTTTAAAACAAGCATATGTTTGATAATATATCTAATATATTTGATATCATTGATACATAGCATATTAAGTGATACTTTAAATCTACATAGCAAATATGAACCATAGGAAAGCTATAAATTCCTAGTATTTTCTCTGGCTCAGAAGAATGTTCCTCACAAATGCACTAGCAGTGAAATAAGTAGTTGCTTAATATGGGAACATGGAAGGACCACAGAATCCCAGTTAGTCTGAGAAACGATTGCTGTGAAAAAATACTCCTTTTCTTAGATAAGATCTAAATTATTTCTGCCAACTATGTTTTAGTCTCCTCAAGATAAGGAGTAAATTGGTAAAAAGCAGAGCTAAAATTATAACCCAAGCCTAAAGGGAACAAAACAATTATCGAAGAACTTGGCTTCTTGTTTCCTGAGGTATCATAATCTAATTTTAATTTTAAAAAATTCAGCACTTCTTCTAAATATCAATTTTATCTTCACTCTTTTTGTTATTCAAATATTATGCAAATGTGGATTTTACACAACATTTTACCTCAGAGTAAAACATACATAACTAATAGTTCAGTTCTAAAATACTGAAATAAGTAGGTACCCCAAGTGTGTAGAGCGTATGGCTTAAAACTCCATAAGCAGACATTTTATAAATGTCTTTCTAACTCAGAAGAACTCAGAGGAGTACAAACTGTGTTTGCGAGTTTGCAGTGCATCAAAATACCATTCTTCCTCAGAAGATTACATTTCCATAAGAATTTTTTTATATAAACATGTACTGTACATATATTAATCCTGATGCTGTCTAGTTATGAGTATTCTGAATAAAACTTTGTGTCATTATCAGGGCTGATTCCTTTTTAACAGATCCATGGGAGCTGAAAGATTGTGGTGTTCACAGACCTGAAAATGACACAGGGTTCTCAAATTAGCTACGGTCACTTGGCACATCTTTAGAGGTGACTTACTATTTTCAGTACTCAGGTGCCTGGCAGAAACGATGAACAAAAGCAAGCACTGCCTAGGACATTTATCATTATAAAACAGTCCTGAGATGGCTTTTCCAAATGTATAGTTCCATTATTGGAGAGACAAAGCAATAAAGAATAATCAGAAATACAATCAGCAGATGCTGAAGTAGAAGCAGAAATTTGCAGGTACATGTTTATTATTTATTAAAATTTAATGTTTAAGGTCACTCTGTGAAAAATATAATAGAAGGTACTTCAAGAAGGTATCCATTCAGTAATACTTTTTTTCTCTAATAATCAGAGTTGAAGTACTATTGCTCTTTCTCAAAAAATGATTGCTTTGCCTGGTTTTCATAAATAAAGGTGATGGCTTAGTTCCAAGGAGCCTTTTTAGGCCTCAGTCTAGCAAAGAATATTATCCTTCTAGACTTCGAGAGTTATGGGGATTTGGGGTATTCTTGTGAAGCACTCTTATGTTAGTTAGTAGTCATGCTTTTTGTCTCACTAGAATTGCAGTCTCCATAAAGCTCTATTGGGAACATTTTGGAGGGGCAAAATGCATGTAAGCTTCATGTTATCAACTTCCCATCATAAAAGTAACAAGCATAGGTAGTAGGGAAGAATTAATTCATCTGCTCCACTTCCATTCCTAGTGTATGATTACTCACAACAAATCTGTCAGAAAATCTTCACTATTTGTGGGATGGTGCCTTAGAGAATAACAAGGAATAGTTTTATCTTTTACATCCTTTAGTTATAGTGCAGCAGAAGCTGGACCTAAACAATAAAAGGTATGTAAGTTGTACAGATATATAAATATATATAAATAAATATATATATATATAACTTCTTCATTTTAAATGTATGTCCAGCATGGGAAAATAGGGGAAACTTTGGCAGGCTCTCAAGTGAAATTTTCAAGTGCTATGTCTAGGTCTTCAAGTGTTTTGAAATGTCAGTAACCTGTTCTTGTGCTAGAGCCACCAAGAACATTTTTCTATCTTGATCCAACTAAAATTTAATGTCCCAGCTGTACATACAAAGAAATTATACATACATGTGTATATTAAACCCATTGGTAGACTGTAAAATATACTTTAATCCTTGCTTTTTCTGTAATTGGGTAAGTGTTGTATTTTTTCAAAAAAAAAAGTAATTCATGTTAAATGACAACGTCAGCATTCTTTCTTTAAAGAAGACTGTTGTATACTTTTAAAACAATGTTTTTGCCTGAGCTGGCCTCCTTCCACATACGCTTTTAATTGGAAGCAAAGAATGTAAAACGTAAATTATGTAATCTACCTTTAAATCATTTATTATAAATCTGTTTTTCAACTGAGAAGAAAATAATCTCTCCATGATTGCTCTTATATAATTGCTTTTCTTTATTTTTAATATAATATACATAACATGATAACAGAAATTAACTGTGAGAGCCTATTAGTAGCTCTTATTACTCTTCTCATGGAAATGAAGTCACACAGGTCTTTGGCCTAGTCATAATAAATCCAAAATTTGAAGTAATTCAACAGAACAACCCTAGTTTTTATCTGGTTTTAGTTAGTTCATCAGATTTTTACTGCACAAACAGCAAAAACCAAACAAAGTTATCTTGCATATTGTGCTCTGAAATTAAGAAATTATTTTCTAGAAGATTAATAATAACAGCCACCTCTGCAGACCTTTTTTTGGTCTTGAAACTAGAAAGATCTACACAGACAGGGCTTACAAGTGGAAAATATTGCAAGATATGGTGCTTAGCTTTCCTTTCATCAAATTTAGCCTTTGGCAAAACAAAAAGAAAATTAATACACTTTCTTAGATTAGAATTGTCAAATTTCTAACAAATAGTACATTTTGTAATTGAAGATAATTGCAAACATGTTCTGTATGATATGGTAAGTACTTGGGACTTTTATTCCATTTTTGAGTAAAGTAAGCAAATAATTATAATCAATAGCATTATATTACATTTGTTTCAGCATTATACAGTTCTTTCAGAATTTTAAAATTACAAGGCAAACTGGTACATTTTTCATCGATATTCATTTGAAAGTGAGTTAAACACAAAATGCTTGATGTTTAACAATCAAATTGCCCTTGGTCTTTTCACCAATGTTCCTTTC
>NW_009260268.1:5729467-5753888 GCF_000687185.1 Egretta garzetta | reverse complement strand
AAAACGCTGAACTGTATAATCTAGTAGTAAACAAATATAACATTAATAATTGTAATTATTTTTACTGACTGATTAATTCAAATTGTAAAGCAAAGTCAGTGAACAGCCTAGGTTTTCTTATGATGTCTGCAGTACTGTACTATACAGAAATAAAGGGTGAAAACTTGATTCCAGGAGAAACAGCTAAAAGGATTTGACAATCAGCACTACTACCAGAGAAGTTGTTCAGATGCCACCTTTACCAAAACAACCCAAACAGAGTTGTCTCAGACACCAGTCTTTTGTCTGCCAGACCTGAGAAATGTATGTTTGAAAATATGATGTATCCTGAGTGATGCTTTGTTAGCATCCACATTGATCTCTAAAGACGCTGGTGACTGATGATGATTTTGCATATGTTGAAAGAAGAAGACAGTTCGTACAGAACAAAAATATTATTATGATACATACTGGATTGAAATAAACATGATTTACAATATAATTCTGAAAATATTTAATGTTTTAAGTGGTCAAAATCTGTAGATCAGTTATGCTGAATTACTTTCTGTTCAAACTGGAACTACAATTGCCTAAGTATGAGATGCAGTTTGCTATTTGTTTGCTCGTTTGGCAGTTATCATGAAAATCTTAGAAATAGTTTGGCCAAGCTCACAAACCCCATGTTTGTTACACCTGTGAGCAGTCAGTGTGAACGGGACGGTGTTAGAATCCAGGGCCTAATTGGACATTCAGTACATTTTACAAAACTTTGCTAACATTTCACTTGGAAACCTAATTATTTTGGTGCCCGTATCACAAATGATTTTTCTAGTCTGTATTTGTTCATGAAACATCTGGCAAGCTCATGATTCGATAATGATACTTTAATAAATTCTGTTCCTCCAGTGTAATTTTTTTGAGGGAGATGGTTGCAGGGGCTGGATGTAACCAGCCTGAGTTTGGAATGTTCCCAGAACTTACTGTCAGTATCATAGCGTTAACCATACTCACACATTTCTTTTCCTGAAATTCACCACCAGCTGAAGATCCTTTCTTTGCTCTCTTGTAAACTATCATAAATCCTCTCCCTTAAACTTAGAAGCTAGAAATTTTCATTTAAATCTTGATGTTATCTTACCACAATTTGAAATCAACTAGTGAACTTATGCTTGAATATTTCTATTTGTTAAGTATTTTCACATTTCCATTTATGAAGATGATAAAAGGATAATATTTTGTCCAATTATTTCAGATATTACATTGACATTCAGTTGCTATTACTTTTCACCTCTAGGCCTTTACATCTCTGTTTTGTGTGTGTGTGTGTGTGAACGAGCTCTTGCTCTCTTGAAGGGATTTACCTGGAAATAATATATATATAACCTTCATTTTGCTGCAAATGTTTTAAGTCCATTAAATTCTCACAAGACTGCAAGAGTTAACATACAGCGTCTTGTTAAAATTGTGGCAAGCATTAAAACTGTTCACAAGTCCATAATTAGTGTAGTATTAATGTTTACAAAAAAATACTAGCCCAACTGTCAGGTATTGAAAATAAGTTTGAAAGTGATGTTCAAACAAAAAAATGATGCACAATCAAGGCTGGCAAAAAGTTCATACAATTAAAACTGGTTAAAGAAAAATGTAAAAGTTGTGCATGGATGTTAATAGATTTTTCCATCCTTCAATATTTGTATGACAAAGCATACTGATAAATATTAAGGCACACTCATGGAAATGATCATACAAATAAGAGAGTTTAATAAAGTAGAACTCTCTCATCTTTGACACCCAGCTCTTCTAGTCAGGACTTTATGTTATTATTTGTGTGACATGAGGTCTGCACTCAGCTCTGAAGAGAACAGATATTTAGGCAGATACTGATTAATAACTGGGCACTCAATTACGCCACTCTGTAGATGTAGTCTCAAACAAATTCTGTTCATTTCTTTGACTGAACATTATTTTACTTAGAGTGAAAACCTTGACCTTTTTTCCAAAAAATACAGGACAATATTTTTTTTGGAGAAAATAGAATCTAAGTCCCAGAGTTCATGCTAGTTCCAGACAAAAAATTTTGTACCTAAGTGGATAATGATTCTTGGAACTAAGAAGTAAATTTGTTTTTAAAAATATTTTAATTATTGTAGAGGTGACCGCAAAGTCTGAAATTGTCTTTGCATGCCCATTATTAGAAGCACCGAGAAGTTAGACCATTACATAGGTTAGATGTAGAGCTTATTAATATTCAGTTAACATATGTGTGGCTTTTCCATTCTGATAGTCTTAAAATGTAATCTGTTCTACTACAATCAGTGCACATTTATCTGGAAAAAAAAAAACAAGTTAATTTCTAAACTATAGGTCATTATGTAGGGTATATAGCCACTGCAGAAAAAAAAATTATAAAGTTTTGTGTTAGATCAGAATTAGAACTTATTCTGTACAGACTTCTTCATATTATATTTATAAAGATAAATTCCAGTGTGTTTATTCACTCTGATACAACATTCATTGTCTTTATGCATCTGATACAGCTTCCTGAAAGTTGTCAGTTTGATGACTGGATGCCTAATTTCTCAAGATTGTACAGAAGCATCTCTACCCATTTCAGAAATGTCTTGAAAAAACCCTAAGCAATATTTTTGAGGCGACAAATAAGTGAGGTAACAAAATTAAACACAAAACTTGAAATAAATGGAAATACATCATGAGGAATGTATTCATTCAGAATAAAATAGGTGCTGAAACTGTATCTTCTTCACAGATGTTAGTATAGTTCAAAAAACTCCATGTGTTCAAATACAATGCTAATTCACTTAATGTCTGTATTCTGAGCTTATGGTAACACAAACTATTTCTGTCGAGTATTTCTTCATCAGCAGCCCAAATGAAACAAAATATTGATTTTATTGAATTTCACAATTAGTTCAGTAACTGTAGCTTCACTAAGTTTTGCCACCATGTACTTAGTAGAGTACCACTTATAGAGTAGTTCTGCATGTACCACAAACTATTAATGTTTCCTAAAGTAAAAAGCTCCTGTTACTATCGATTTCTGCTGTCCCATGAGCCACAGTTCAGCATCAGTCAGAAAAGAAACACAGACCAGGATTGCTGATGTGCTAAGTAACAGCCTTAATAAGCAGCCTATTTTTGTCTGTACTGGTGCAGCCATTGCTCTTTACTGCTAGAAACTGAGACATCCCCCCAGCAAAGGCTTCCTTAAAACACTGTGTATATTTATATGAAGAGTCTTGATTTTGGAGAACCGTTGTTCCTTCACATGCTTCTCATTCCATCTTTCAAAAAACTAATGCAAATACAATACTGAAAATAAAGATAGAAAAAATTATTTCTGGGTCTAATGCTGGTATATGAGCTCCAGATTATGATGATTTTATTAGCATGACAAGCAAATAAACATGGTTTTAGGTGGTAAAATTAATGTAGTTTGCTCTGGCTCATCTGTTTTAACATGAAAAGTAAACTTAACAAGTAAGGTAGTGGGAAGTGGTTGAGTCCCCATCCCTGGAGTTATTTAAAAGATGGGTAGACAAGGTGCTTAGGGACATTGTTTAGTGGTGGGATGGCAGTGTTAGGTTAACAGTTAGGCCTGTTGATCTTAAAGGTCTTTTCCAATCTAAATGATTCTAAGTAACAATTCAACCTCACATCTCACTTATTGTACATTTCCACTTTACCCTTTTTTTATAAAGTTATTCTAAAGTCTTGAAGACCAGAATGTGGCATTGCCAAAACACAGTCCAAATTATATATACATATATATGTATATATATACAAAAAATGTATCATCCTCTATTTGTAAGATATTCTATCACTTTGAGAAGTTATGAAGAATTCTTGCTGTGATGAAGATTGCAATGGATCCCTAACTCACTCACTAACTCAAGCATATTGATCATTGATTATTACTTCCGAGGTTTGCTGTCCTGGGACTGTTTGGTGACAGCCAAACCCTACTGACTACTACTGACACTCCAAGTTGTTGAGGATGTAACCACTCAATCACTGGTTATAAATAACTTCTAGAAAATCTATTTCTTTCACAACTTTTCAGGAACCAGAGTTATTCAACCTTACTCAGCTATATAACTTAACCTGACACTGAATTTATCACACACATTTCTTTACTTAGGGTAGCTGCAGAGAGCAAGAGTAACATGCATGGGTGCTCCAACAGCAAACAAGTGTAAAGATTCAGCAGTTTGAATGAAAAAAAAGGTTTATCTAGGTTTCAATGGTATACTTAATAACAACAATAAGTTATTAATTAAACTGGAGGAAATATGCATTCTTTCAAATTGAAGGAAATAAGATGCCTAAAAAACTAACAGGACAGTTCAGTAGATGGTTTTGGAGTGACAAATATTGGCTTATACAGAGGTTTCTAGACAAGCTGCTCCAAATTGATTTTAGGATTAGTTTTACATCGTATCCATGATCTTTCAACAAAAAAAAAAAAATTTGTAGTGACATTTCATAATGATATTAAACGTTGAAGGATTAAAAAATGTACAAAAAGCACACAATGATCCAAGGACTAGGATAAAAGAATAAGATTAAATATTTGTTACTTAACAAGAAATTTGGCTATGAACAAATATTTTAAATAACGAGATTTAAAAGATCTTGTTATTGTAGGTAATTATAAAATGATTGTCACCCAAAAATATGATAAAAACATAAGGGAAAAAAATAAAAATAGATGCAGTAAAAAATATATATTTGCAAATAATATCTTATGCTTAAATTTGAGGAATTAGGAAAATGTTTTTTAGGCAATTAAGAAAATAATCTGAAGAATAACTTTCAAACTTAAGAGGCATAAAGCTGAATTTGCAAGTTAGCAAGGTTTGAAATGTTATGAATGTTAGCTTAAAAGTAGCGACTTCCATTATTGGGAGCCTGGATTTGATTACCTAGGAATTTCTTTCCAGTTCCAGGTTCCCATGTATGATGCCTGTAACATCCACCCATGTGATACCAGTGAATCTCATGTGCTATTTACATATATACACATATTCCCTGTGCGCCCCCCCTGCCCTGCCCCTTTCCCCTTATTTTAATTAGATAATCTGGCTAAAAGCTTTTAAAGGGCATTTTTATTATAGCCTGCATAGTTTTAAACATCTGACAATTTAAGAGGAAGAAAACATCTGCTGAAGAGCATCCTCTCCCTTGATCTTCAGCACATTCAATAGTAACTGTCCTTTTCTCCTCATAGATCACTGCCAACTTTATTTCTACAGTCATACACATTCTTTGACCTGTGATAAAATTTGGTTTGGCATATTAGCCTGAGAGTGACGGTTCCTTAAACTACACTTTATATAGCTATGTGGGAAGCAGAGAATACACTGTCCAATTCTATATCCATGAACATTTTTGCTTCATTCATTATTTCTTTTATTTTTCTAGATACTGTTATACAGATGAAGTGCATTCTTCCATGTGAATTATTTTTCTGAGAAGAGTTTTCATTATTTTTATTTGAAGTCTTTTCTTATTTGTCTGTTGGAATTACTTCCATTTTTCTGCAGCAGTCTGTGTTTTGTTTTGCTTATTGTTAAAATGATGTTATTTTTTAACCTAAACCTGACTAATTTGACCCATCTCTTGGCATTTGTGATGTTTTACATTTTCATAACAGCATGGTGCTTTACAAAATAAATCATTCAGTGCTGTATTTGTTTTCAAAAACAATAGGGTGACAGATATTATTTTTCCAGCTATAGAATTAGTAGCATGAAACCTAGTTGAAGGCCAGTAACTAGCAGTGTAGCCCAGGGGTCAATACTGAGTCCAATCCTGTTCGACATCTTCCTTAATAATCTGGATGATGGGGCAGAGCACACCCTCAGCAAGTTTGCTGATGATACGAAACTAGGAGTTGTGGATACACCAGAGGGTCATGCTGCCATCCAGAAGGACCTCAACAGGCTGGAGAAATGGGCTGACACGAACCTCATGAAGTCCAACAAGGAGAGGTGTAAAGTACCGCACTTGGGGAGGAACAACCCCATGCACAAGTATATGCTGGAGGCTGCCTAGCTGGAAAGCAGCTTGGCAGAAAAGGACATGGGAGTCCTGGCTCCTGGGGGTCCAAGTTGAACATATGTCAGTTAAGTGCCCTTGCAGCAAAGGTGGCAAATAGTATCCCGCACTGTGTATAGGAGTACTCTATCCAGTTCTGGGATCCCCAGAAAAAGAAGTGTGGAGAGAGTCCAACAAAGGGTCATGAAGGTGATTATGGGACTGGACCATCTCTCCTACAAGCAAAAGCTGAGACCTAGGGCTGTTCAGCCTAGAGAAGAGAAGGGTCAGGGGGGATCTCATCAATGGGTACAAATACATGATGGGTCAGTGTAGAGAAGGCAGAGCCAGCTCTTTTTAGTCGGACACAGAGACAGGACCAGAGGCAATGGGCACAAACAAAACCACAGGATGTTCTGTCTAAAAATCAGGAAACACTTTTTCACTGGGAGGGTGACTGAGCACTGGCACAGGTTGCCCAGAGAAGCTGTGGAGTCTCCATCCTTGGAGATATTGAAAAGCCATCTGGACAAGGTCCCAGGCAGCCTGCTCAGGGTGGCTTTTCCTGAGCAGAGGGGTTGGACTCTGACTTCCAGATAGCTCTTCCAACCTCAACCATTCTATGATTCAGCTAAATGGTGGCAATTAGCTATGTATTTTGTAACAAAATTAACATTTTAATGCTTCTTACGGGTCAAAAATGGGGACAAAAAAATGTATCATCAACGTCAATGTCCTGGACAATGGGACATAATGAACCCTCAACAAATTTGTAGATAATGCCCTACTGTAGGGAGCAATCAGCTCACTGCAGGATAGGGTTGTCATTCAGAAGCACCTCAAAAATCTAGAAGAATGAGCTGTGTGAAACCTCATAAAATTGATATAAGAGAAATGTGAATTGTTGCACCAGAGATGGAACAACACCATAAAGCAAACTGGGTTGGGAACTGATGGAATGTGGAGGACTTTTGCAGAAAAGGGTCTTGAGGTGTTAGAAGTAAACAAGCTGACCATAGGTCAGCAATGTGCTCTTGTATTATAGCAGTAATAATGTATTACATCTTTTAGCATAATAGCAAAATACTTGATTCTCTTCCCATTTTGTTATGAATTAAAATATTGTAACATCTCAGTGTTAGCACTGTCACACTGAAATCCAGGAAAATTGGCCAGTTTGCATCGGTTCAAAAAGCCTGCTGGTAGCAATTTTAAACTGGGAGTAGAGAACTGAGTCTTAATTCAACTTGGGGTGCAATAAACACAATATAATCATTCAGACAAAAGAGGTGATTAACTCACTGTATTCAGTGTTACTGTGGCCCCACCCACAGCATTACTGTGTACAGTTCTGGTCCCCAGGTCCCCACAATTTAAGAAGGATGTGAAGGTCCTTGAATGAATCCAGAGGAGAGGAACAAAGCTGGTGAAAGGGCTGGAAGGAATGTCCTATGAGGAGCAGCAAAGGATTTTGGGCCTGTCTAGTTTGCAGAAAAGGAGGCTGAGGGGTGACCTCAGGCATACCTCTGTGGTATGATTCCACTGACTATAAAGCCTAATTTTATTCCTTGATATCTCACACATCCAGGCAAAGGTAACTGGGGAGATGCGGGTAGTATCCAGCAACTCCTCAGGCTCTTATAAAATATCAGGACTTTTCTAAAGGTGTTTGCATGTTAGTTCTAATTCCTTGGTTTACACTTCAAATGCTCTTTATTTCCTAATTTATCATTTGTTTTGCCTTATTATTATTTTCATTTCTACCTCACACTCAGTAGTTGGAAGAGGAAAACCGAGGGGGTCACATCAACACTCTAGTAACAATAAAGAGGTAAATCTCATGCTCAGTTTAAACTGATGTAGTCAGCAAAACAAAACAAAATTCTAATTGCCTAGAAGCAGGAGAAAAATCAGAGAATAAATTATACTTTACAGGTGTAACTGTCCTAGCTCCACTAAACAGAAGTAGTTTTTGAAGGTTAACACAGCTGATAAAAATGATAAAGAAAACTACCTGACCTTAAGGAAAAGGGAGCACAGAGCCCTTTAAATGCACTGTAATCATTACTTATTGTTTCAATGTGTCAAAACCCTAAAAAACTACAGTATGTGTTGTCATACATCACTAGTAATTAGGGGAAAGATTATAATCTTATCTGCGGAGATTCTTGAAAGACAGCAGAGCTATCATGGCTCCAGATAAGTTGCTAGGCTCATCACACATAACAAGGAGTGTAAAGCATCTGCTGCAAATCATTTAAAAAATAATTGGGTTTAAAAAAATTACCTTCTTGCTGCTGTTTCTGGGAAGAAATCACATGGCACTTCCTAAATGCAGGATTTGAATTTCTGATTAGGATGGGAAATAATCTTTTTATACATGTATACCCAGTCAAAGTAAGTAGATTTCTTCATTCCAGACAAAAAGAAATTCTCTTTTCTGGAAAATTAAAATGGAAAAGACAAGAAAATGCATTTTGATTGTTATGGCAATATAACGATAGCTGCTATTTTCTACCTTTTTTTAACCTGCCAATAGCTGCTGTTGTCTTATAAACTTTGGTGTTGTAATTGTCTCTGATCATGAGACCTTGAATGCCTGATTATATATCCAGAGTAATTATGTACACTTTCACCTAAAATATTTTGATTACTTTACCTTATTATTATAGTCAATGCCTAGAAAGAGGCTCTGTACCTACCAGGTGCAGGCTTCACCAGTTCTCAGGGGTTTCGAGGCTGGCTGTGTACTTTATGCAGGTGCAAAGAGGAGAGAAAAGGACATGATGGTAACATTTCTACAAGGATACATTTGTGACCATAAAATTATGAAATGATTTAATGCCTCTAATTAACCAGTTGACCTGGAGAAGCTGTAAGATATCCATTGCCTCTGCTCAGACAGAATAAGACATGCAGAGTTTTATGGACTGCCCTTGGAAATGTATGTATTATAAAAAGCTTCTAATTTCCATTTTGGTTGGTTTTAATTTAGCAAGAGAGTTTTTATTTCCTGAGTTAAGTGCACTCTAGAACTTCTAGTAGAGAAACTATTATTGGGTGTGCAAAGTGGCTAGGATTATGTTAGTTGTTTATATAGATAAGTAAAGTGATACAACTGTAAGACGCCTTTTACTTCAGCTTTCTATGGTCTGATTCTTCATTATGGTACAGTGCTTTATATTTTTATTTTGTTGTTACAAATAGTTTTAAAAGAGAAATCTGGTTTTCTTCCTCAACATCAAAATCGTAGGGTCTAGACCCTTAACTATATCTGGACCTAACCTGCAATTATGGATACATTTAAAACCCAAACCTGTTATTGCAATGGTTTTGTTTCTCTGTGATTCCAGACTTTCTCCCTTACTTTCAGCATCATTTGAAATTCAGATCTAAAATATAGAATGTCAGTGGAAGAATAGCACATTTTGAACAATGGCCTTAGTATTTGTTAGGAAATAAGACTTCAGTAATGAGACTAAAATATTGAACCTTTTTATTTATAAACATAATACACTAGCATGTCTCAACTCGGGTTTAGAGAAAGTTTTTCAAAGAGAGACACCCTATTTCTATGTGTGTGTGATTTGTGATAACACTGCTAGAAAACTTGCTACATAAAGGTAACTTGGACATTTGTTTCTCAGGTGTGATATCTTTGACCTTTGTAATATTTTAAGGTATACATAGTGATTATATGGTAACTGTAATCTTTCCTTTCCAAATCACTCTCTACAGATAGTTTCTGCCATTCTGAAGGACACTCTGTAAACAGAATATACACAACTGAAGAGTGCAAAGGTATTTATTGGCCAACACAGATGTTAAATCACAAGGACTAGCTAAGAATTAAGAAGTTCACCATCCTTGATGAGCATCTGCAGAGCAGGCAGCCAGAGTTAGGAGAGAAAGTCAGGGTCTCTGACCTCCTGTCTCCCGATTCTCTTTTTCCTTGCGATTTTCATAAAGTTGCACATCAGTATTTCTCCTTGTGAATCCTTAAGTTGTTAATACTGTCCCACAATTGTACTTCTCTCTGTGCTTTTGCTTGTTTTGCATCTCTTCTTTTCACAGACTTTTCACAAGTTAACATCAATTAGTAAAACTGAGTCAAGGTCACAGAGCCATGTGGCATCAAACTAGGGCATAAATTACAGACATCAGAGCCCTAGGGAGGAGGGTTACAGAAAAATGGGACACCTCTGAACCAGTTTTCTAAAAGGAAGTCTATTGCCAACTCTAGGATCACTGTGCAAATTATGGATAATTATGAATAATATATTCTCCAATTAAAAATACCTGAAGATGTAATGGTGGAACTCTATACAACATTTAAAAATATTTTTACAATGTTCTCAGTAGGATACTGTAGTTTAATTTAGAGGACAAACTTCAATGTATATTTAACATAGCTTCAGAAAAATGTGAAACACAAGGATTCCAAATTAAAATTCTAGAAAACTAAAAATATTAATTTAAATTCCCACTTAACTCACAAACTAAATGCACGAACATCTTGATAGGGAAAACATCAAAAATTATAGTTTTTCTGTGTGTTTCATTAAGATCTATTTAGCTAATGGTGCATGAAATCACAGAGATTGACACAAACCTACAAATGGAAGCAAATGGGAAGCTTGATTATTGAAGGGATGAGAAAAGATATCATTGGTCAGCAATCCTGGGACGTTCTGGCTGACGATAACGTTTTACTTATTGGCTCTTAATGACTGATCTAAATTACTTAAAACCTACTGAGGAATTTCGTTTAAAGAAAAATGAGGCTCTACAAAAACAATCCAATTCTTTGACTTTGGAATAGAAAAGTATGCATTTCTACCTGTACTCTGGACCCTACTTACCTTTATCCTTGAAGGATGCCAACACTACTGATAATTACTACTCTGGACAGATTTCTTTGCTTACTTGTCACTTCAATTTCAAATAAATTGTTTTCCAGAATTAGGAAGTACAAGAAGAAGAAAGAGTTTGGCCATTCCCCAGATTATGTACCAATGCAGTGAAAAACATGGCATTTCTGGTTTGGTTTTTTTTTTTTTTGTACAAACTCTCCTGATAACTCTTTTTTTTTTTCAATATTGAATTCTAACTTTTAAAAATTTACCCTTAAAAATTTAATTCTCCATCCTTTGGACCAGATCTGATTTGCATTCCTTATTCCTTAGAGTTGACATATTTATAGGGGGAGGTAATATAATTTTTTAGACCAATAAATATATAACTTCTCCTCACAATGTTTTTATATTTATAGCCTAAAAGTTAGTAAAACTAACACAGATGAACAAAGGCTTATGACAGCCTTTTGGAAAAAAAAATCTTCACCTGCCTTCATTTCTCAATAGAGAGAGTCATCTTCTGACACATTTCCTGCTCTTTTGCAGTATTTTTCTCCCCAAACCAGTATTTAAATAATGTTAGACTTGTACAGTCCCATTGGAGTGAAACAGACATAAAGGGAAGGGAAGAATGGAACTTATTTTTCACAGGCACCCAAACATAGGTTGGATGTTCAGATCTCTGCTTCTCCAGGACATGCTTTTCTGTCTCAATCCTACTGAAAGTGAGGGATTCAGACTACCTAGCTAAATATGTCTACAGGAACACACCTGAGAACAAGGTTACAGATGCAGTCAAGGTCACGTTATAGGCAGGTCATCTGATATACTTTAAACATTTCTTTTAGGATGGCATGAATCTCATCTAGGGTTTACCTAATTGTTTCCATAACCTGTGCAGAAAGACTTACATGTCTAAGGTATAAATACAAAAACTAAGGTAATAAATATTTATATAAATTAAGATAACATGTTTTTATATAAATCAATATAATGATATATTTTTCAGATATGTCTCATTTCTCATAATACAGCCATTTTTTTATCTTTATTACAGAAATATTAGTCTGATGTCTAGAAATACTTGTACTAGATACACAATATAGGGTATCATTTCCTCTCTCTTCTTCCTAATTTACAGAACCTCTTCGAAAATTTATAAACTCAGCAAGTTCTGAGTTCAGCCATGTTTTCTAAACTTACTACTTAGCACATGCTTAAGAGTAATTGAACTTAATATAGTTATCAATAACCTTGAATAAAAAGGTTTAGTATACAGCTATGCTTCCTGTTGACACCTGAGACTATATCATCATAGTCATCTATTGATGGGAAATCATATAGGGATTTTAAGAATTTCTATTTTAGTAATGTCTTCTGGCTTAGTTTTAAACTACTTACCGCATACTATCTGTGATGGTATATAAAACATGAAATAATAACAAAAAAATCTGCCACACAAACAAAAAATGTCATGACTATAAATAAAAAGCTAAACATTTTTCATTATATATCTGATTTTCCCAGAGTGTGAAGAATCACATCTTAAGCTAATGCCAATACGTATCAGGCAATAAGCATATTATGGAGAAAAAGAACATAATTTAAAAGTGATTGGATCTAGTAGAGAATTAAAATACTACTCCAGGTTCAGATAGCACTAGAAGTTTAGAAATAAAATTTCATGTTCTCACATTTCTGCAAAGTGTCCTTTTATTACAGCTTAAGAGGTTCAGATAATAACATCAGGGAAAACCTGGTAACTGCAGGATGGAATGAATGATCTCTGCTTCAGTTTTAAATTTATTCCTGGTCATCTATGTTTCCTGCTGCTTTCTGCATGTGGATACTTAGTACTTTTGTGGGTGTGTGCAACGCCAAACTGGCTGGAATCAGATTAATATATTAAGGAGTCCATGGCCATTTAAGAAATTAATGTATGTAAAATGATGATGAATGGGGTTTCATTGTCTAGATTAATTGTTCTGAAAGACTATGCTATAATGAACAACTATCAGAAGTGTCTGGCTCATGAAACTGCAAGTTCTTGAAAAAAGGCATAATTCAAAATCATAATGATCGTGAGAACTATTTATGATTGTCCTAAGATACATAGGAGTTTTATTAGTTGAATTAAGAGATATATTAACTAAAGGTCTGCTTGCTATAAAAAGCTTTTGAAAGACTATGAAGACATTAGTGTTCCTTCTTGATCTATCACTACTTTCTCTCCTATCAACAAGTGCTTTTATACACCTCAGAATCTGCGTATTCCCAATTCATAAACAAGTAGATTAACCCCTGATGAGGTGGGCATTGATGGTGCCTGCACTCTGGCAATTACCATGACAATGTTGCTGAATACCTTTCACAGTGGCAAAGCAAAAGGTTATTTGATTTGATCTGAGGAGCTGACAGCATGCTTATTCACATAGAGTCACACAACAACAAAGTGGCACCTATAGTATTGGCTGATCACTGCTTTTATGCACTTTCCTTTATTCCTTTTCCTTTTGTCCTTGTCCTTCTTTTCTGTATTATTCCCATTGCCAATACAGAGCCACAAAAATTCCTTCCCACCACATAGACTGTAAATGCGTCTTCAGTAGCTCAGCTCTGCCTTTAAACTGGTGGAAGAAGTACAGTGTTTCATTGTGGTTTTCTTCTCCCAAAAGAGTCAGTAGGACACCTACCAAAATGGTAGACATTTTAGTTCCTATTCTGTGGGAAACATATAATGTAATAAACTCTTGCTAGGAACAAGGATACATTAAATTCCATAGCCTTCTCTCCTGCCCCTGTTGTTTCCAGGTTGTGAGCTAAGTTCAGGTGTCTGAGAGTACACTCTAGTGCAGAGCAAAGACATTTGGTGTCCACATAATGAGCCCACTAACTGTGGCTACTCTGCAGTCTTTCTTTCTCTGTCTGCAGATACTATTGCAGATAAATGAAAGACCTTTTCCAAACAAAATACAGTTTTCTCACAAAAAATAGTTTCAAAAAATTTCAACATTAAACTGTAATTTTGTTTTGAGAGATTATATGGTCTTCAGTGAACATCCATAAGGCTGCATGAGGATCAATTTTTGTCTCATTACCACTAAGCTACTTATTGTATGTATCATGAGGGGCTGCAAGTATCAAATCAGCTATTTAAGAAAGAAAATCATATATGTATATGCACACATGCATGCACACCTAGTGAATACACAATTCTTTTTCAGAAGATATCCCCAATTGTAATGTAATTGTAATGTAATTCTTCTCACAGTGAAAATCAGGTAAGTCACGTCTTATATGAACATGCTGGTTAATGTTAATTTTTGTGTTTTAAGTATTAAAAGGTTTCATACATTATGTTGGTCATTGAGTTAGAAATCCTCTTCTCTAATACTGAGCCTGAGAGTAAACAAATCACCTAGTGTCTCTGTTTCTAAGCAATGAATTCTTGTAGCTAAATATAAATACTTGAAGAGCCTCCTGAATGCAAGTGCCTTAGCTATCTAAATACAAGTATATACACATGCACTCCATCTGAGCACCCCTAGGTGCTCTTAGCTCTTGCCTAAGCTCCATCACAATTCACAAATCAATTGGAAAAGGACTAAATGACAGCCAAATTAATGGTAGCTACAATCCAGTAGTCATGCTCAGACTAAGCTAAGAATAAGCTTTGAGTTTCCTTTGAATCACAGCAGTTGCATTGGTTTATTTCAAAAACTTCCTAGGGAAAAATGAATCTGAGGCCCCAATTCATTACTCTCCCTAGTACCAGAGGATTCAAAAGCATAAAATAATGTAATATAAGCTACAGACTAACCTGGAATGAGGACATGCTTCACTCATTTAGGAAATACTCAACCAAAGTTATCTAAGGAGACCACAAACCAAATGGCTTTTACCATGGGAAATTTCTTTCTGCTGGCTGATGCTGTACAGAAGAAAAGCTTCTGTGTACTTAGGAAAATAGGCAAAAAACTCTTACACTTCGCAATCTTCTAAAGAGCAATAGTGAATACACCTTGTACACAGAGACGAGAATTTGTTGTTAGTCCAATTAATGTTTTAAAAGCTTAGTAGTCCAGACTATTTAATGCAGAAAAGCCTCATTAACAATACAACCACAATTGTTATTCAAAAAAACATTTAGACACTCCTAGTAGCTATCCTTGTTCTCTGGTATGGAGCTCACATCTAAGAAAGGTCCCTCAGGATCTGAAAGTCAACACTTAGTCCTTCCTTGAGAAGAAGAGGGGGGGAAGGAAGTTGTGATGAGCTGGCAGTGCCCTGCCTGCTCTGCTGAGAGAAGTATTAAGGTAGATGCTTCTTCCTCCTCTTACTCTGGGAAATGTGATGCTGATGTCAATGCTTTCTTTCTCTTTAATCTTGGGGTCTGCTTGTGGTTATTTTTCTGGTTTTATGACACACTTTGTTTTCATTGGCTCCAGGTTGAAGTCTGAAAGCTGCCCCCAGCCTCCCCTAGCCCTGTTACCCCAAGGGGCTGTTGTTTGTTGCATGATGGTTCCCTGGGGCTGTCAGGCCTTTACCACACAGGGTATTCCCAGGGCTCAGGCTAAAACAGGTCAGGCAGCAGTGACTGACCACTGCACAACTGTTAAACCAAGAGCCAACCAGCTCAGTCTGAGGCAACTGCATAGAAGTCCTGAGACCCTACACTTACAAGTCAGTACAAAGCCTGGCTCCTTTTCCCACTAATGGCAAAAATCACGTGTATTGGGCTCAAGGAGGAGGAAAAAGTGTTCAGATGTTCACCTAACAATAAACATCCATTCCCATACATAAGCATCTAAATGCTTTACAGGAACCAGTGATTTTGCTCTTACTGTCTGGGACATGGGCAGGAGACATCAAATTGTTCACTAACTCTGTTATGTCATTAATTTTGGGATATTTGAAAATGAAAATCTAATGCCAACATGGGAAGTGAAGGTCGAGGTTCCACAGTTTGTACTGGAGTGGATGCTAACCACTTGAGGATTAAGCTAGTGCAGAATAGATACAGAACTCTAAATTCTGGACAAGTAATTTTGAAAATATGTGTAAAAAAATGTAAAAAAATTATTTAACAGTCAACAGTTTCTTGAAAACCTTGAATTCTAGGTGTTGAACAGAAAAATTATTAT
Source organism: Egretta garzetta (assembly GCF_000687185.1). Lineage (NCBI taxonomy): Eukaryota > Metazoa > Chordata > Aves > Pelecaniformes > Ardeidae > Egretta > Egretta garzetta. The sequence continues at coordinate 5,737,852 of NW_009260268.1, read as the reverse complement.
AAACAAAATATCTACATTCAGGATAACATGGTATTTGCTGTATTTAGATAATACATAAATACAGTTCTATTACGTTGTCTTTTTGGTCATAATACAGAATAACTCACAAAATAATTGTATTTACACTGAAACAGCCAAAATTTCCTTTTTTTTAATTATATGCTTTGTTTCATTTCTAAAAAGTTTGGGACATGGTGGTACTTGTGATGTTCAGGAAGGAGCTCTCCCATTCACGAAGTGACAATTCTCTCTTACCCGTCTGGGTGCTACTATAATTTTATGAAGATTCTAAATTAGTTTCATTCACTGTCTTTTAAGATACCAAATTAAAGCTTTATTTCTGAATCCAATTCTACCAAAAGCAATAGAAGATAACTCCAGATCTCACTGAAATAAAAGAGCTTTTTGGTAAACAGGATAATCCTCCCCCCTCCTATTTTTTTTTAGCTGCCGGTTATTTAGAACTGGAGTCCTTCCAAAACTGAGAGTCATAGATGCATTATGCTAAATTCAGTTGCAGCACACATTTCATCTTACTTTTCTCTATATCCTAAGCTCTCATTTGAGGAAGAACAAGAAGTTTAATTAAATATGTATTGAGACTCTCCTCCACAATGTCAGCCCAGGATGATGATAAATGTGAGTGGCTTGCATTCAGTATGGCTACTCCTTTAATCTCTCTCTGTTTTTCAGCTGCCAAGAAAAAAGTCCCTCAATCTAACATTTATAGACACTGTGCTCGGTGTCTATAGACATTTTATGTTTGAAAGGATTAAAATGGTAAGATAGATGATGAAAAAAATGTACTGAGACAGTATTAACATTAAATAATACCAGATAAATTATGCCATTCTGCTCTACAAATGGAAAATTATACACATATGTGACGTAGATGAAACAGATCTGTTCCCATGAATGTATATTCCTGTATTTTCTTGAGGAAAAGTCCCCACCAAAAGTAGTGTTGAAATAACAGGAAACTCATCTTATACCAATTTTCAGTAGATGGTGCTTTCCCAATGTTTATGAATTTGGGTTTTCTTTTGAGTTTTTTTGTGCACATTGTTAATTTTATATTTTGTAGGGTCTTTAACAATTTAAGCAACATGCATCTCAAAGTTGGAGGTTCTTCACTCATTCCTTCTATCTTGGACCAGTGTTAAAATTTCTTAGTGTTTTAACTAAAATGGTTCCACATCTCAAATCAGAAGTAGGATTTCACTGGAGAAGTTATTCTAGGTATGACTGTGTGTCCATATGAGATACACAGATGACTTGCTTGACCATAAAAACAAGACATAGGATTTGATGATCTAAATGGTCTTTTCTAGCACCATGTGTGTCACTGTAGGAACAGTGAGTCTTTACCTTGAACAGTTTATAGTTAAATACAGCAGTCCAACACAATCAGTGTAACCATGTGGGTAGACCAGATGAATCAATGAGACACACACATGGCAAATTTCCCCATTAGGATTAATTTGGCTACTATCATGCCATTCACAGGTGTATATTTACAGCATGCGTAATACCTGCCAGGGAAATGCCTAATATAAAATGAAATACAGTAATTACACAGTGACAAACAGCAGAAAAAAAGAGATATTTTTAACCAAACAGTAATAACTGTATTATTGTGACCTAGGTATGGCATCTGCTTATAGACATAAGGCTATTTCAGTTATTGCATTTGGATCTGTTGCTCTGGTAGAGTTTAACACGGTTGTCCTCATAAAAACTCGGTGGATTAAATGCTGCTACTGATGATGAAATGAAGATAAGATTGTCCATGTCCCCCAGGAATAATTTTGCATAACCAAATATCCAGATATAAAGATATCCTAATTTGGAGATATAGGCCAAAGGAAATTGTTCAAATATTTTATGTGAATTTTTATTTTTATTTATTAAATTTTATATGAATTTAAAATATAAAAATCATTGAACCTCTGCAGACTTGTAAGCTTACTTACAGGTATACTAAGTACTTGTGCAGAACCATGTCTGGGAAGTCCAGGAGGAAATCATGATCTGTCTCAGGTTCATATCATCACTATCTGCTGATACTAAACTAAAAGTCTACCTGGCAGTAATGTGTGGAAACTTGGCCTATGTATTTACCTAGCCATGCAGTAGAGTAACTAGAAAAAAAAATTTGCTTTTTATGCACAAACTCTCCGCATGTAATTAGATATATCAGCATTAGAAGACGTCAGCAACAAAATACGACTAAAACAACTTACGACATTCTATATACTTTTGAAATGACATATATATAATTATACACACAACTATTGATTTATATGTGCATGTGCATATTCAAATATAAATCTGTAGATACTTATATGTAAATATATATAAGCCTTAGGGAGATTTGTTCACTTGAAAATAATAGAACCTCCTTTTAACAGCCTTGAATATAGTGAAATGTCTTTCCTGTATCAAAGAAACTGACAACAAACTACAGTTTCAGTAAAGGAAAGCTCAATTTACAGTTCAGACACTGGGGGAGAAGGGTTGTCATGTGTATAAAAGGAATAAAGAGTTTCAGAATATACATTTTCCATAGTGTGCTTTAACCTCTCTATGTAATTTAAAAGTTTGAATATTTATTCATTTGGTTTGAGATTCTTACCTACAATTAATCCATTAGAAAGTTCAAATTCAGAATTCTAGGCTTTCTTCATAATCACTGAAACAACAATACTCTGCCATTAGACCAACTGCTGTTTCAAATGTGGGTCTCACCATGCAAGAGTAGGAGAAAGGAAACTTCAGATTGGTGGATGGCCTTTCCCTCTGTCTCCCCCTTCTCACTTACTCTTTCTTCTCCTGCTCTCAAAGAAGGGATGAATCAGTCTTCAGAACAGATGAACTACTCACTTTCTGCTCATACGACTGAAAGGAACCTAAATAGGCAGTATAAACTAAATTACTACTTTTTAGATTATATGACCAAGAACTAACTGAAGATCTTTCTACTAATGTAAATGGGTGTTAGGTCATTCCGTCTAATCGCTGCAGGCAAAACCTGGACCTTTTAATTAATCTCCATTCTGATATTCCTGATCTAGTTAAAGATGTCCCTGCTCAATGCAGGGGGCTTGGACTAGATGACCTCTAAAGGTCCCTTCCAACCTAAAACATTCTATGATTGTATGATTCTACGATCAAACATGGTGCAGGAGTGTTTTCATGCTAAAATGTTTATTCTTCTGTAAAGTTATATTATTAATGTTACATGTATTATTTAACATCACTTTTACACACAAAAAAAAAGTTAAATATGAATGTTTATTTCCTTCACTTGGAAAGCATACCTCTTCAAAACACCAAAGAAAGCAATTATTTAAATGATTATACTATGAATTCCTTTGTTTAAAAATCTTACATATTACATAGTTAATCTTCACAACAGTGTTATAAAAAACAGTATTCTAATCAGTGTTATAGTATATTACAGCTGTTCGGTGGCACAGTTGCAAGTTTGCACTGCTGATATAAAACAATGGAAGTCTTAAAATTATATACAAATACATTCTTCCTCAGCCTATAATAACTTTTTCATTATAGTTTATACACAAGGAATGTATGTCTCAACATTTATATTCATTTTCTGAAGACTGAATTTGGAATTCAGGCATATAAAAGAAAAACATGTATTAAAAAAATTACAAATACCTGAAAAAAGTGGAAAGATATTAGTAATAAAGTGTGAGCGTGTAATCAATAATATCATAGGCTGTCTGTGAGATGTGGGAAAAATTTATGTCACTCTAGTTTTCATCAGTGCTCAACCATTCTGAAGCTGCCAATATTTATACCTAAGCCTTCACTGAAATACAGTCAAGCCCAGTTCGAAAGGAGTTACTATTCAATAGCACAAACTGCAAGAACCTAGGACACAAAGAAAGGAAGCTTGTGTCAAAATGCGTGAAAAATAAGCTGTGTTATTACTTAAACTTTGCAAAAACTACCATGAGGGTTTTACTGAAAGGAGAAGATTTTACATGTTATGCTTCAGTCAAAAATTCTAGTTTCAGCCTCCCCAGCATGCAACTATGCAAGTCATTACAGAATAACAGAATGGTTGAGGTTGGAAGGGACCTCTGGAGGTCACCTTGTCCAACTCCTCTGCTCAAACAGGGCTGCCTAGAGCAGGCTGCCAGGGATCTTGTCCAGATGGTTTTGAGTATCTCCAAGGAGATACTAATGTTCAACTGATGTTCAACTTGGACCCCCAGGAGCCAGGACTCCCAGGTCCTTTTCTGCCAGCTCACTCAGCACTTGCAAATGCATACCATCAGGCCCCATGGACTTCTGTATGTCCAGTTTGCTTAAGTATTCTCTGGCGTGATCCTCTCTCACCAAGTGCGAGTCTTCCTTTCTCTGGACTTCCCCTCCTGGTCTTTACTTGTTGGTTCCTCTGTCACTTGTGTCAGGAAGTTATTATCAATGCCCTCCAGGAACCTCATTGGATTGCTTATACCCTGCTGTATTTTTCCTCCAGCAGATATCGGGGTGGCTAAAGTCCCCCACAAGGACCAGGCACTGTGAATGTGAGGCTACTTCTAACTCTGTAGATCTCATCTACTTTCTTCTCCTGGCCAGGTGGCCTAGAGCAGATACCCACTACAACATCACTCATATTAATCTGTTTTTTAACCCCTACCCAAGAGCTCCAGGCATTTCAGCTGCTCTCTCACATGAAGGACAACTCCATCTCTTTTTCTTCCCAGCCTGTCCTTCCTAAAGAACCTAAACCACTCAGCTGCAGCACCCCAGTCATGCAAGCTCTTCTACCATGAAGACGTCTTCATGATCCCAACAAGATCTTAGCCATTGAACTGCACACAGATGTCTTAACTCCTGTTTAATCCCCATGCTGCATGTGTTAGTGTACAGGCACTTTAGAAAGGCACCCCAGCATGCTGATTTCCTAGAAGAGGGTCTGGGGTTTTCCCCACAATGGTGTCTTCTAGGCACTTCCTTGCTTGCTTTTTCTTGTCCATCACTCCTTCACAGGACTGCTGGCAACTCTCTCCCTCCCACACCATTCCTAGTTTAAAACCCTTCTTACCTGAGCTGTCATCCTACTGGGAAAGATACTTTTGTTTGTCCTGCCTAGTGAGGTGGAACCCATTTCTCCCCAAAACGGCATAGACTCTCAAACAGTGATGCATGGTCATAGAAAGCAAAACCAGGTGTGCCAGCAATTGTTGACATGCAGTCTCAGTCCCCTCCTCCTCACGCCCTTTTCCCTGAATGACAGGATTGAGGTGAACACCACCTGGGCCCCCATGCCCCAGAGCTCTGTAGTCAAGATTGATACTTGCCAGGTTGCCCCTGTATCATTGGTACTCACATGGAAGAATATCAGGGGGTAATAGTCAGAGGGTTGGTCAGGTTTCATCAGTTGCTCTGCAGCATCCTGGATCTGAGCCCCCAGGAAGCAGCAAACTTCTCTATACAATGGGTCAGGTCGGATGCCTCTGTCCCCTGCAGCTGGGAGTCACTCATTACTATCAGACACCACTTCCTCCTGGTGCTCCTTCATGGCTCAGGGTCAGTTGAACCAGGTGCTCTGCTTGGAAGCACACCCAGCTCCTCCTCTGCTTTGAAAGCAGTGAACCTGTTCTGTAGCTGCAAACATTCAGGTGTAGCAGGAGCTTTCCTCTTGGTGCCAGGAGGCACCTGCTTCCGTCCTTCGCCTTCCTCAGAGTTTCCACTTGCCATTCTTCTAGGCACAGGCTCTGCCTGTCAAGGTCAGTAGCTGGGCTCTGCAGAAGCAACACTGTGTGATAGCAGCTACACAGCTTCCTGCCATACATAGGTCTCTGCGGATATTTTGCATACTGCTGGCAATGCTTTTTGCCTTCACTGGCTAATGAGAGCCACTGCACATAGCTAACTTACATTAGGTAATATGGCAATAAACCATATTGCTCTCATTATATTCTCACTGTTTTGTCATTTAAATGTATGTTAAATGCCATTGAGAGTAAAAAGCAACGGGATGATTTTTAAACTCACCTGTTTTATAGGTAGCTCCATTTGCATGCAGGTAGAACTAAAATAATACCTAAAGCTTCAGGTCAGAGAATTTAGTAAGTAAAGCTAACGAAAGTAAGGATTCTTTTACTCTTTCCAAATCAGTAATGTCCCTACCTGTAAGAATACATAAAAAGACCAGGCATTAATAATCCTAAGTATCATATTTATTTTCAGACTTCTTATTTAATAAATGTGCACTGAATGTCTTGCTGGCAAGTATTTCCTAAATATAAGAACTGAACCAAGTGCAAAACTAACAGCTCCAGTTTATCCCTGGAGCTAAACTGAAGCAACGTCTCTCCACTATGCTAAATACTTTCCAAACAGAACAGATTAGTTCCCTACTTTCTATAGTTAAAAAGTCACTGCATTTATACCAAGTGGAATATGAATGAAGAAACAAAGCAATAATTCCAACATCAATGTATTTATTATTCCAGCTCCCTTGACATCTTCTTTGCTGATCTTCCAGGCCACAATGTCTCTTTCCATTCTAAATAAGCAGACAAATCCTCATGGGCACACATGCGTTCAAGTTTCAAAACGAATAAGGATCACACATATCAATACTCTATATATGGAAATATTTCTTGTCACACAAAATGGATCTTTTCACTGTCTGACTGTCAACCCCTTCCTGATCAAACCAGACAACACCAACTTCTGCTGCTTTTCCAGACTCTTGGCAGGCTCTCCTCACATCTGCACATCTTGCATTTACAAGTACACAGATTCCAAAGCTGTCAGTAGATGGAAATAATTTTGAAATCCAGAGTGAATACAAATGGATTCCCTGTAAAGGGCTTTTATTTCTGTGTCAAGTGGTAGAGTTGTTAGTACAGTAGCTTCCATTTTACACTTCCCCACTTCCAACAACATCACAGAAGACTGGAAATGTCCCAACAGTAAATGGATGTAGGATTTTTTTTAAAATTGCTTTGTGTATCAAATAAGCAAGTGAAAAAAAAAAAATCAATGTTTTTTTCCTTAGGATATTTTGTTACATACAAACAAATGTAATAGGGGGAAAAAATCTCTTGCACTGCTTTTTCTTTCCTCTTTTTCAAAAGAAAATTTCAAACAAAAAACCGTTTCTGGTTTATTTATAATAGAATGTCATATGGGAGTGCTTGAAGTAGCTACAGATTACAGTATACAGTATTGGCAATGTAATACAATCCGTCCATTCCTTATTATATCTCACTCCTCCAAAAAAGTTACAGCATTAAAGTTTGGTATCAGTTTGGTTTGGAACTCGTTAGCCTGAACTGGTTGTTTATTCTGGATGCTGCAAAACTGTGATCTTACATTTGTGATGTGAGATTGACATCTTGACAACTGAGCAGAATTTCATAACATTTCCACTACAATCGGGCTATTTAAATAAAACCAGATTGCCTCTAGAATAAATTTATTTGGGGTAAAATTTAGCAGTTTCCAAATTTTTCCACAGGACATAAATATTTTCTGGGTTTACCAGAACCAGGAAACACACAGTATTCTGCATTTTTTTTTTCAGCACTTGGACAAAAAAGCAGTCTAGGAGAGAAAAAAGCCACTGCTGCTGGATCCTTTGGAGTGCAGTCCTACTAATAGCTGAATGCATGAGTGGAGGTTTCCTAAAGGTGTGCCTGGCCAAAAGCAAGCTGTCCAAGGAGTCAGATGCAATGGAGCCTTTTAAACAATCAGCAAGCAGACTGGTAGTACATTGACCCTGACCTCAGTGACAAAACTTGAGCAATTTGTTTGGCTGTGAGGCAGCCTGGAATGAAATGCTAAACCATTAGGTACCTCAAGTATGCAAATCCCTTGGAAAATTATCATAGGGATAGATATGTCAGCAACACAACTTGGATGAAGAGAGCTTTCTTAGATTATGCATTTTGCTGCAGGAAGAACAAGTGCATTCATTAATGAGGAGGCATTACAGGACTGTGAGAAAAACAGTGTCAACAAAACTCCACTAGCTTTTGCTTAAAGCCTTGAGGGAGGCAAGTGTCAGCCAAACCCTCACCCCAGGCTGAGCTACTGAATGTTGCCTGCATGAAAAAAAAAGCTGTTTGACCTACTTTTATCTTCTGGATGAAAAATAGAGGTTCCTGTCTGCTGATGGCTGTTGCAGTTCCAAAATAGCAGGAGTCAAGTGACTTTTATTTCTTCTAAAAATAGCTGTGCCAAATCTGTCCTGGATGATGAAGGCTGAATTACAACATACCCTAAGGAAATTATGAGTTTTCCATTGACAGTTAATTAGGAAAAGCCACAGGTTACTTAAGCAATATATGGCATAAAGTGAGCCTGAACAATAAGCACAACAAATATGTTCAGCAG
>NW_009260268.1:5686257-5729449 GCF_000687185.1 Egretta garzetta | reverse complement strand
CCAGCAGGACACCCATATCTATGGATATAACAACATGGATCTATGGATATGAGACATCTGTGGATACAAGATCATTGATCTTACATTTATACATCTATGGATATAAGAGCATTATGATCATTGATACATTTATGGATATAAGAACAGGGCCACCAAGATGATGGAGGGTACTGGGAAGCCTGCTATATGAGGATAGACAGAGAACTGGGTTTGTTCAGCCTTGAGAAAAGGAGGCTTAGAGGTGACCTCATCACTGTGTACCAGTATTTAAAGGGTGGCTACAGAGAAGGTGGAGACTCCCTTTTCACAAGGAAAAGACAAGGGTAATGGGTACAAGTTAATCCTGAGAAGATTCCAATTGGACATGAGAGGAAAATTTTCCACAATGAGAACAGTCAACCATTGGAATAATCTCCCCAGGAGAGTGGGTGACTCTGCTACACTGGACACTTTTGAGATACAGCTGGACAGGGTGCTGGGCCATCTTTTTTAAACTGTGCTCTTGCCCAGAAAGGTTGGACCAGATGATCCTTGAGATCCCTTCCAACCTGGTATTCTATGATTCTATGATGTTTGTAAAAGTTTCTAGAAACTGTATGTTGAGCATTTGATGACATTTTCTCTTTTCAGTTAAGATGCAGTAGGGTGAGTGGCATCCTGTGCATACGAAAGATAGTCTCAGAAAGGACTTCAGTGTAAAATAGTTCATTTATGACTTGGCCTCTGTAGCTATTCTTAATTGTCTTAATTGCCCTTCACATTCCCTATAAAGTTTGGGGTTTTTGCACAATAAATGGGTTTTCTGACATATAAAGCAAAAGGTCATGGTACAATAGTGATGGCATAACACAACAGGCTATATTCTTAAAAGCACTATATCATTCAGATGTTTCTTCCTGCATGACTCCCTTCAAGCATCAATATAACAGTATGAAAGTTTCAAGACTATTTAACAGTCTCTGTCATGCCATGATGCTTGCTGATGGAGAAGGTACTGTTCAAAGCCTAGGGTTTCACTGAGCTGCTCAATGTGGGGGATAAGCTGACATAGACTGCAGATGAACTCCGATAGGAGCACTGAAAGAAAAACTGCAAAGTCAGATTTTGTTTCAAGTTCCAGTCCAAACTAGAAAAAAATTCCTCTGGAAATCATATCGTCATTTATATTGTTTAATATACAATAATGTTTAATAATTTCTGCACTACTATTCCTTGGAGACTCCAATAATGACTTGGTAAAGTTTTACAGAAGAAGATTTTTCCTCCAAATACCTTACTGTCTTCAGAACAAGATGAATCATAGTGTGAAACAAAATTAAAACAGAGAAGAGGAGATTGGCTGGAAAAAAGAAAGGAGAAGAACATAGTCAAACTAATAAAGCATTATTTTATCTAGGGCATATCAACTTATCAAATGCTCAGCTTTGGATGAGAAATAATTTCCACTGGGGGGGAAAAAAAAAAAAAAACAAAAAAAGAAAAAAAAGAAAAACAAACCCAAGAACAGCAACAGAAATAAAACTATGGAATACCATTTCTTGGCCGTAAGTTTTAGCCTACTTTTTCTGACTCTTCATCATTGTAGCTGAAGACTCCTGGCACAGCAGGAGAGGTGCAGACTTATTATTAGATTCACCACTTATTGAGGCTAAACACCAAATCTTTTAGGTGGCTAAGTAAAAAAATAATCTGTAAAGAAGAGGTAAATTTTTTCCTCTACTGGTCAATGTGTGTCATGCTTCATTACCTTCATTAACATGGCAAAATGAGCATATGACATGTAAATGGTTTGAAAAAAAATGTACTGTTACACAACTGCAGACCTCTATCCACTGATAGAGATCCAGTAATAGTTTTGTTGAAGTTAATCAGCATTAGAAGATGAAAGAATGAGTTTATAATTAATTCAGTGCAATCCCTGGATTTAAGTCTATTGCTTTACTTCATTCATAGAGAGAGGTTATGATTACTTTAGAAATTCAAGGTTTTATCTAGCTCTTAGTCACAGCCTTTCTGTGTGGTGTCTCCTAACTTTAAAAGTATAGCATGGAAAATCAGAAAAGCATATCTGTGTTATCTGCAGCAATTACAAAAGATACTGCAAGGCCTATCTATTGCTACAGCTATCTCTGTATGAGAACTATTTCTGATTCACATCTAAAAAGACTCTCTTCAATGTACATTTCAGGGGACTGTTGTATATAAAAATAAAACTTTACTTGTAGACTCTCCAAATTCAAAAGACAAGTTCGGATGGAAATGTTGAGATCAGATCCTTCAGTGTTATGTTGCTGGACCAAATAGCTCACCAGATTTTACCTTGGGACATAGACTTTTTTTCCTTATAGACTTTGCTCCTCAAAAAATGCATTATAAAACTATAATATACTTCCTCCTTGCCAGGAGATTTGGCACATTATATCACAATTAAAAAAATACAATAAAACCATGAGGCAATAAAAATGCTGTACAAGCTTCTATAAACTAAGCTAACAAGCAATAAAACAAATAGAGTTTAAGTGTAAGAAAGGTTTTTTGCTGCCAGTAGAGGAAGAATTTTATTGAAAAGTATATATAGTCATCTGCACATTTGTACTGTTGAAATAGTGAATGTTCTTTAAAGGGCAGTACTGCTGTTTAATTCGGCATTTGAGATCAGCACATATATTGGAAGGATTTTTGAACTGCAGGTAACTAATACAGCTGCCCCTAGGCAGCAAAAATATTCCCAGATAAGTGTAATGACTTGGTTAGAATCTAAACCAATTCTTTTCCTTAACACATCAGGAAAGCACTGTGACAGAGAATGGAGCTAGGATTACATAAACAAATACCTTAGAAGTCCCATTTCAAAAAGAAAGCAAGCACACAAGAAAAGCACACTTCAATGATCCTTTAAGCCTTAAAAAAATCCTCCCATTTGCAGCATTTGCACCAACGCTAATGCTTCTGTTTCTCCTCCTTTCTCTTTGACTTATGAAGTGGGGATACATGTGGGCTCCCTTTTGTGATGCTCACATTTCATGGTGGAGGTAAACTGAAGCCAGTGTCAGGATTTAGAAATGCTTGTCACCAGCTTGAGGGTGGCAATGGGCCGGGCTGGGCTGGCAGAGCCTCTGAGCTCAAATCCACTCCCTGACATGCTTCCAGCTCTCCAACCACAAGCAGGCTGCTGGCACCGCCTCCAACTGACCCTATGTGCTATAAATTGACACATTTGGCTGAGAACAGGCTACTGTGCACAAAGGGATGAAGGAGAGGGACATCAAATTTATTTTTTGTTATTGGTTAATACTGCCCTTTCAGCCTAGATAAAGATTTATGTAACTGCATAGCTCATTGCTTTGGGATAGAGTAGAAATAGCATGCCATTTCCTCCTCAGCTCTTTCTCTTGGACTTAGCTCTATATTAAAGGATAATGGTTACTTAAAAATACACAAGTGATACCTAAGATTCAAAATAAGGTTCGCTATTAATTATTTTTCTTAAAGGGAATATCTAAAAAATACTGTCATCAATGACATTGAATAAGACCTGAAAATACGTAACAGTACCTGAAAAACAGGGGAACAAACACTTACATTGCAGATTATGTGTTTGAGAATATTTGTTCTTTCAGGTTTGTTTGAAAAAAATATCAAATTAAGCTTCTGTTCCTGTAGGCTGTTGTGCACTCCTATTTAAAACTCAAAGCAATACATCTGTTTACGCAGCCAGTCTTCTGAGTTTGATTCAGATTATTAGTGATTCAGATTATTAGTGATTTTAACATCTTAGTATTATAGTTATGTCATTTATGTTCCTTTCAGCCTTTTGAGCAGGGAGGACTTTGAATAGCTTTGTTTACCCTGGCTTAATTGGGCAGATGCCCAGTTCTTCAATGAGGGCAGTGAGTACTGTTTCTGCTGTCAGTTCTTTACATCTGGAACACCCTTGCGCAGCTCGCTTTGCCTTCAGAGGCACAAACCATCCTTGTAAGGTAGGAACTGTCTACACCATAGTAAGAAACGCTGTTACTTTTGGGAGCTGAAAACTTCTGCAAGTAAACTTGACTAACTCCCACCTAATAACAAACAGAATCGATTTTGTTTTTTCTTTCCTACTTCTGTTAACAGTGAAAATGTGCTGAAATTACATGCTTTGCCAGAAATGCCGTAAACACCTCTACTTCGGCAATGGTCTGGGCAAGGGCTTTAGGTAGTCAACTCACTGCCAGCGAATTGCAAAACTGGGTGAAAAACAGGCTTTGAGAAAGCAATCTCCACACCAGCAGAGATAATTCTGAGACACTTTGAATTTCATGCCAACTTATGCAGGAGAGAAGGTCTTCTATGCACCCATCACCACCCTGTCAAGTAAAACTAGCTTCATTCCAAACAGTGTGGCACTGTGCTGTTATTTGTTTCTGTGACTCTGCATGTATGTTTGCCAACATATTCACATGCATACCTGTGTGTATAGTGTTACCACCGGTTCCTCTTCCTAAGACTCATGAACATCTACAGCTACTAGCTCAAGATGAGATCATCTAACTACGCTAGTAGATGCCAATATGTAAAGAATTACATGATCATGATAGAAATCCTGTATCTTCAATCACAGGGCTACTGTAGCATCCTGGGTTGTCTGTGGCAGCTGGCTGCCTTTTCTCGAATAGACATACAAAGGTGCTGAGGAAAAGAGCAGCAGTGTTGAATCCAAGTGGTCTTGATGAAAAAGAGTAATTATCTTTTCCATTTTTTAAATGCTGTGTCTTCAGCAGTTTGGTATGTAATACTAAAGTACAAAGCCAGGAGGAATATTGAAAGATAGCCTTAGTTCAATGTCTCCAGGAACTCAAATACATTTTTCTGATATGATTAAGGAGCAGGTAGACTAACAAGTTACCCTCAGGTACAGTAGTGTGAACATTAACTCATGCCAGCTGCTGTCATTTGTATGTATGTGCTCCTACCTGATGGTAAATGAGAAATGCTCCCAGATAACTTAAGTCCAGGTAATAACAGAGAGCTAAGAATCTTCATAGTTATCACACAGGTTAAGTGAAAGAAGCTCACACTGAAGCTTGTCTTTCAGAGGTTCATTCATCTGCTTATGCTCCTTTCATGCTTTTAAAGCATTGTGGTTATTTTAAGATCTGCGCATGTCTGCAGCCCAGTGACTAAGTTTCTGAAAGGCAAAATTCAGGTTCCTAAAGGCCATCTGAGTTTGAAATCTGACTGAAAAATCAGGCCCTGGATCTGTTTTAAGCACAGACTAATTGTTGCTGACTTTAATTTTTCAAAAATTACGATAACTGCACTCACAGCATTTGAAGACCACAAACAAAATCATTTCAGCAGTACCATTTGGCAATTAATTAGGTGTATTCGGAGCTGTTTGGTTGACTTCACTAAGTTTGTAAAGTTTATTAATGGTTGCTATGATACAAGTCTGAAGCTTTCTACCTAAAGAATACTTTAAAATTCAGCCAAATATCAAAAGTTTCAGCCAGAAATTCAGGAGGTCTTCATAACTTGCCGAGTGGGATGATAGGAGGCCATGATTCCGGACTACAAATTGTTCTTATTACTTGGTTTTGTTCTACTTGTAATGTGCATGTTTTAATTTAGCCTCACCACTTAGAAGATGCTTGTCAAAATTATAAATGAATGTGCCCTGAATGGCTTTGAGAAAGAACTTTGCAAAACACCATTTCCACTGAATACCAAAGGAAATAAAGCAACTTTTCATATTCATGGACTTGCATTTCAAACCACTTGACAAATTTAAGTGATTATATCTACACAGTTGGACAGAAAATGCATCAGATTTTCTACCTTCCCTTTCCTTGAATCCATTCTAGTGACTCTTCACTTATTCTAAATAGAAATTACATGTCAATTGGGTTTTGAGAAGATAATATAATAGTATTAATATGTTGGTGAAAATTTGTTAGAGTAATTTTAATTTAACATGGCACATTTATGTGTTTACTGATTGTCAAAACTATCTGAAAAATAAGAGAATATTGTATTCTCAAAGCATTCCCCTCCCTGCCAAGAATTTTTGACAAAATTTCGTCAGTGCTGCAGCCTTTCTGCAAAGGACACAGCTTCAGGTTTACAGAATCACCCCATCTTGAGCCTTTGAGGTTAAAAGTTATTGAAATTGGGACAGTATCATGGAAACTAACACTATGTATTTGAACTGTCTTCTGTTCAGCTCTAATGTAAGTGGATCTTTATCATCATCTAGTACAGCTATTCTTATATTCTTGAGAATGACAGACAGAGCAAGCAATGGGAGATGGACAGAAAAAAAAAAAAGAAAAAAAAATGTTCAGAAGAATAAAAGCTAGGGCAATTACCATGAACAGAATGAGGAGAAAGGAAAGTGACAAGGGAAATACATTAGTGAGTCAGATACTGAGGGAAAAATCATAAGCATGAATAGATGAATTCATTGTACTCTTGAAGGAAGAATAGGTAAAGAGAAGAAGTTAGATTTAGTCGTTGGAATATTGGGAAGAAGTGGCCTCTGATGGGAAGATGAAGAGATTGAAGGAAATTGGGGAAAGGAAGAACAAGTCAGGGAAGCTTGGTCAGTGCAAGAAAGGGAGATCAGGAGAAAGCGCAGAGTGTGGAACTGCTCACATCAAAGGACTTAATCATCTTTTGATCTAAAAGCAGTCTTAGGAAGCCAATAAAGAATTATGCTGGAATGAAGGGATTAATAACCAAGACTTCAAATTGTATTCTTGCTCCGTTCTGATATTTTCAGTATCCTTTCATGCCAAAAAGCATTTATAGACTTCCTTGCTCTTGACCAGAGGCCACTGCAATTTGCTGAACCATACTCCTAGGATAAAAAATTAAATTATGATATATGACAAATAAAATCTTGTTGCTTTTGCATTTTTTTTTTAACCAGTGGGTTTAAGAACATACAATGTCTTTTTCTCTCCAGAAGTATAATTAAGGGAAGTGGAATAAATTTCTTTTTCCCAGTATCCCAATTTCTGTCAGGAACTATCAAAATTAAGTAACGAGAGCAGTCCCTATGCAGTCCCAAGTAGAGATGGATGATGGTAACATGTGGAAGACTCTGGTACTGCCATTGCTGTACATTTTCTGTGGCCAAGCAAGAGTATTTCTTCCTCCAGGGCTTTCACAATGGTACATTTTGTAAGGAACTCAAATCTGGAAATGGAAGTTTAATTTATATATCACATGTTGGTCATATTATCTAAAATATTTGAACACCTTCAACAGCATTTCTTTATGCTTTAATGTTGTTAAGGCTGGTGCATGGGACTGTTTGGTGTCTGATACCACCATAGTCCTTTAATAATAATTCTCTTAGATTCTTCTCAGTGCTTTTTTGGGGCTTTTTGGTTGGTTGGTTGGTTTGGTTTTTTTTCTAACTCAGCAAGGCTAATAGGAGCTCTGTTAATGAGTTCAGATATTATTCAGCTGACTTTTTTTCCTGATACTGAAGCTGTCTTAAACTGCAAGTTGGTGGGAGACAAGCCTTCCTTGTTTTTTGTGCACATGGATTTAATTGTGATAAAATTATCTTTGGCATTTATACAGGCTGCATATAGTAATAACTTCTATCTTCAATTGATCATGAGAAGTCAGTCTTTATTCGAGTTTATTTTCACTACTTTATTTTCTTTTTTTTTTATGGGCTTTGATATTTCAAAATTTCCATAAAATTTCTATTGCAGAGTCCACCTCTAGATTTTTCAAAAAGTGTCTGCAAGTAATATCAAATTTGGGGTTCTTTTCTGGACCTCAGTATCTTTGGCTAAAATGCAAGCTTTTTTTCCTTGCAGGTCAGCTATATTATCTTGTCTATTTAGTGGATTTGTTTGGAAATAGATATTTTATTATTGTTCCTCATAAAGGTGCTCTATTATCTTACTTCTAGTTTACTTTAGATCAGTTCAAGCTGTCTTCGTGAACATGTGTCCAAACAGGTTTCAAAATCTCACTATTTGCATATACAAAACCAGTACCAAAAGTTTAGTACCTCATCATCCTTTAAAATAATCTCTAAAGTGCAGGTCACTGACTAAAATGCAGGTACATCACTTAGCTGCCTATCCAGATATATGAAGTACAGAACCAACTGTTTATCTTTTGATTGTGAAGGAGCTTACAGTACCAGTCCTACTCTAAAGACTTGTCATATATTACAGTTTCTCTAATTGTTTATGTTGTTGTGTATGTTATGATTTAGTACCATGCAGAACTACAGAAGCTGCATCAGTCACTCACTATGCCTACTGTTGCTTCCTTGATATCTTAATTTTACCTGGTCTTAATTTTTGGTCTCCTGAATGATTCTTTAGCTTGTCACAGAACTCCCTTGACTCCTGTCTGACATGCTTCCACACTTTGTGTTAATTACAGTGAAAGACCTACTGGGCCTTTTGGGACATTCCTGTTATAGAGGGCAATGTGTTTTCAAACAATGTGTTCGAAAAAACTGAATATTTCTGATTTGCCTGTGTAACATAAATGGTTTGATTAATTGTTCCTGTAACCTTTTTATCATTCTATAATCTTGCACACTGGACCATGTGATACACAAACATATTTACCAGATATGTCATTTATTAGGAAAATCCAGGGGAAAAGATGAGCTCTGATTGTTTTCTAAAGCTTTGAGAGTAGAAAAATAGAGGAAATTCTCACAAGAAAAAAAAATGGTATGACATCTTGACAGAACAGAAAACTGCATGGAGAGAAGATAAAATCGTCATGCCTCTTCCTAATCCCACTAGTTTAGAAAGAAAAGCACAGAATAGTAGAATTGGAGTGAACGTGCGACATTTCAGTGGATGCTTACACCTTTTCTTTGTTTTGGTACATATATACAAGGCAGGAACACATTTTCTGTCATTTATTTCTGGAAGCCAATCTACGTTTGCATTGCTGTTCAGGCTCAGGAATGTATTTGAAGTGAATGTCCCAGTCATATCTACGTACTGTTCTTTGGTTCATGTTGTGGTGCAGTCTTGAAACATGCAGACTGCATCTCTTATGGATGATGTAAAACTAGAAGATGGAGTCCAGGAACACACATTACATGCTCCATCTGGTCATTTAGGTTGTGAAACCAAACCGAGAGTGATCTGAAGTAAATTACTCTCAAAACATGGATAATATGGACATCAGCACATCAAGCATTAACTGTTTGACCCTGTAAATCCACCCTAGTAGCTCCACACTACTTCTTGAAGTAGACACAACCCCAGAGTCCTGGATGTTCATATGGGAAGAAAAAGATGCTTTCTCCCTACTCAGCACTAAATGATGAGACCAACATACCCTTGTTCCTCATTTAGTTTCTTTCTGCACACATTGACTAAACAGAAATATGAACAACTTGAAGTTCAAATATTAAATCAGCCTGCTGTATAAGTAGGATCAGGATCATCTCACACACAGAACCTCCTCAGAACCTCTGGTAGACATGTCTGATTCTTCTTACTTTATATGATGATTCTCTTTTGCTTGCTGGAACTTATTTTAAAACTCTCATTTAAGATTTTAATCTTAGATCTTTTGCAGTTCTGTGTCCTAATATGACTGGGTTTTGACTGTTACTAATTGCATACTCACATAACCAGCGACTCAGATGCTCAATTGTCCTACCAGATCTTAGAGACAACTTTGAAACAAAGGGATCCTTTGTCATTTATAAAAACACCAGCCAGCCCAAATCCTCTCTTGATTTTTACGATAGTATCCTCAGTCCCTGAGGAATAATCGATTCCCTTTGGAATGGATTTATGCCTATATAATATTCAGTACCAGAGAGCTGAAAACAAACACAAATTATGCAAAAATAAAACAAATAAGCAAGAACCTTGAAGTATAACCACATTTTTCTCATGAGACTAAAATATATCTTTTATTATGTCTGCAATAAAGCTTTCAAAAATTCAGTCTATGGTATCATCAGTTGCACAAATTAGTCCTTGAGAAAGAATAAGAGATATCTTGAAGCTAAATACCATGTACAGGATATTATCAGACACTGCAAATACTAATTGCATCTGGAAGCCTGACTAAAATCATCCAAGAAAAATATTATATAAAATCAGCACAGTATTGTAGTAATGTAGTATTTCCTTTTCTATGAAAGTTAGAAAACCAGCATCAATCACAGATAATTTGCAATAGATCTTTTTCTGGAAGAGACAAAGATAGTCTGTTAAGCCACCAAGAATGTAGCCCCACTGATTTCTTGGAATAATTAACATTTAAAAGAAATTTTTTGATTGAAATGAGCATGTTCAAGAGCCGATTGTTAATGCTTCCTGAAATGTAAACAAACTAAAAAAAAAAAAAACAACACCAAAAAACCCCCAAACAAACCAAACTTCAAACATATACTAATGTTAAGATTGGGACTGAATGCCACAGGGTTATAAATATGCGATGTGTCTCAGAAAAACAGATTGTGGAGGCAAAAAGTGATTGCAGATCTGTACTTCACCATCAGCCAAAGGATATACTCAGCACATAATTGTAGGACCTTTATTTCACAGGACCAAATTAATATAAACTATAGGAACATATTTCAGGCCTTCATTTTCTTTTAAAGACCCCTTCTCTCCCTAATTTTTTGAAAAACTTTTGCAGAAGCCCAGATTAAGGAAGTCAGTGTAGTTTAGGAAAGTCTGTACTGATTTTACCAGGTATGTGTTCCTATATTGCAAATATGCCTAACAGAAACAGGCCTTGAGCATCCAAGCAGTTTACAATAATACTCCTGAGCAATGTGAACTTTCTCATAACAATGTGATGTTTAACTCGAAGAACACACGGCCAGATGTTTTGCTAATATCACCCCACCAGCAGATTCTACAAGATGGAAGAGGCTTGTTATATATTCCCAATTCAAAATGTCCATATGGATTGTCCTCTGTGTGCCCAGGACATTGCCCAGATTCCAAAAACTTGAAGTGAAAACAGCAAAATTTATGGGTAAACCCATTATTGTTATGTATAAAAGAATTAGACAAACTTTTTATTTCCGATATTGGAAGCTAACCTTCATTTGTCAACCAATAGGGAACCCTGCTAAAGAGTCTGGAAGTAAGAAATACATGTAGGTAGGATTGTGTTCAATGTTAACCCACCATTAAAGTTAAATCCTGATGATACACTTCTGCTAGGGACGAAATAGCTGAAGCTGAAAGGTGTAAGGCACCCCTTCTAGACAGTACAGTATGATAATATGGTT
Source organism: Egretta garzetta (assembly GCF_000687185.1). Lineage (NCBI taxonomy): Eukaryota > Metazoa > Chordata > Aves > Pelecaniformes > Ardeidae > Egretta > Egretta garzetta. Next base: position 5,718,204 of record NW_009260268.1, on the reverse strand, counting down.
AAAAGCTCCTGCTCCTCACCTTCACACATTCATAAAACATATCTATATTGTGCCAAGCAGCTCATGTCTTATTAAATGCTACCTGAAAGAAGCAACATGCACAGAAATTAGCTTTCAACACTAGGATGGCAGAAGTGCCTTTCTCACACATAATGCTTAATAAGATATCATGCACTCACCAAAGTATTGTCACCCTCCTAGGTCTGATGTATTAATCAATTCTTCAGGTTAGATTAATTCAAATGGCTATGATATAACATAGTCCCTCTGGCCCTTTCTGATACTGCCCCACAAATGAGAGGGCCCTGTTGGTTTAGCATGAAGCTGCTGCAAAGATTATTTTCATAACTTATTACTTTGACCATTTTATTAATGTGTGAACATCTCTCCACTGGCTCCCGCTTCTTTATCATGTTGAGCTTAAAACTACTCAATTTCATTCTTAATGATTCTCATAGCTATCTTAACTATTTCCTCTCATTCAGCTTGGAAAGGCTGACTTGTAGGTGACTGACTCGAGATTTCAACCACTCTCAAACACTTCACAGATTTTCAAAGAAATGTTGTGTTTTCTTATGCTGACCCTGGTTCAAACCATACACTCATTCAGGTAGGAACGGTCATATTTCCCTGTGTTTGCACATTTTGGGTTGTCTTGTACTTGCACAAGGATTAGTAAATGCTGAAGAATTAACAAGCTGTATCATTATTCTTACAGGGCCAAGCTGTAAGAGGGATGGTTTGAATTTTAACACAAGGGAAATTCCTTAGCATTATTGTCCTTCTAAGAAAGTTATAAATATCCTGGCATTTTAGAGGCCAACTCTATCGGCAGCACTGACATTAAAAAGTCCCAAACAATAGAGAGCAAATCATAAAAAGTCTCTTGTAGCAGCTAAAATTCAAACTCAGTAGAAATAACCACTCCTAGGAAATTAATGTCAATACCATTTGAGTCATGTCTTACATTGCTAAAATAGTAGATTGTACTTAGAAAGAAATGAAGCATTTAGAATAATCAAGTAACGATGGAGGTTTGCACCCAAAACCAGATCCTGACAGACTACAAGTACTTGATTAGAAAGGACGAACAGGACTAGAGATCTTCAGTTAGGAAGCATTGTGAATTGCTAAGATTATTGAAATTATATTTTGAATTTTATTTTTAAATGCATATATATACAGGTACGTTAGATTATAAAATATTTCAAGACTTGGTGTTAACAGACATTGTATAATTACAAGGTTTGAAATAATCCAAGTTACCTCTTTTCAGACAACTGAGGAAGGATACCAAATATATTTGTCTCATCTAGCCCGTTTTTCTCCTCCCCTTCTTTCCACCTGACTCTGCCTCCTTTCAGACATTGCGTCTTTCTTTGTCTGTATTGCATCTAGCTGCAAAGTATTAATTTATCTTATTTTATTACAACTACATACTAAGATTGCTCAGATACTGAGTAGTTGCACCTCTATGCTAAAGTAGTAATGTTACGTTTCTCTTATTTATTTTTGTCTCCTTTTTCATTTTAACTCTGAGAAGTAAAAACAAACAAATATAAAAACAATAGCAGAAGTTTTTAGGTTTTTTTTACAAAATGATATGTTTTGTGGAATTAACATCTCTTGTTTGTGCAAGACATTACCAGGATAAACACAGTTGCTCAGAGATTCCTTCAATATTAAATTAGTAGTCTGTTTCTTTGACAAAGTACAGATGTAACCACAGATTCTTTCAATTTGAAAAAGCGTGGAGTTTTTGATACAGCAACTAATTAAGGATTCAGAAGCAAGTTAGAAAGTGAATGACAACTCTCTAAGATCTTTACAGTACCAACTGTAAATCCCTCCCAGTTAAGTACCACAATATTTAATCAGTTTAAACATAATTTAAACATATATTAAATGTACTCACATTTAAGACTGTGTTTACGTGCTCACTACTTAGAGATGTGCCTCAGCACTCCTTAAGTGTTTTTCTGGAGCTGGGTCCAAATGAAACCTATGCTGTGGGAAACCCCTTCAGGAGTAGAGAATTCAGACCTGCAAGCTCACCTGAAGCACCAGCTGAAAAACTTTAACTTATTACAGCAAACTTCTTTTCTGAGTTATTTTCCTGGAGACAGAATTAAGTCAGTTTCATGTGGGATTTCTTGAAGATTTATTTTAAGGAGAGCTGGCTGATAGTTTAGCATTCTCCACGTATTGACATTCCAATACAAAAGGAGAGAAAATAAAGTTGCTAGGTGACAGCAACATATTTACTAGAACTCTGCAAAAACAGAACACCACAGAAAATTTTCTATTTCCTCTTTTACTTGTAACTGGTGTTTGCAGAAACACAAAAGTTGAAAATGTGGAGAGCTCCATGGGATGTACATTTTTTAATGAAGTTTTGTTTCAGGGGAATAAAATGAAAAATTGCATACATTTCTCAAAAGGGAGACAGGGATGCCAGAAGGCTGGTTAGGTATGTTACCACCAGTAACACAGAGTCAGTGAAAAGGTAACCTAGTGCAAGGGGCAAGTGATCAGCCTAGATGTTTGTTTGCTTATGAAACAAGACATCTTAAGAGCCTATTAGATGGAGAGGGGGTAAGATGGCTACTTTGGAATTCCCTCACTGAGAAACTTGTGATGTCAGAGAATTGAACAGTTTCTCCTGAGATAAGTTGTCCTGGAACTTATAAGGACTCCTTTGGAAAACTAACTATTCTTACCACTTTGGCTGCAGAAAGCAAGCATTTATACCTATTGGTTCAACTCATAAAGAAAATTTTCCAATGTTTTCTTTGAAAAAGAATAAATATGGTTAGTTTTGGGTCGGTCTACTTTTAGTTGTCAAAAGACAGGAAGATTAACAACAGAACTGTTTCATAACTTACATCTTTATTTGTAAGGTAGGTTAGGACACCATCAAAAGAAAAGACCAGTAGCCCTAATATTAAGTGGTTGCTGTGATTAACTAAAGAAAACATGTTACTAATCTTATCAAAGTCAGAGGAAGGTTCATTCTAGATTTGTCCTGAGTCTGAGAGAGTGTCTAATGTTTTTCTGAAGGAAAAAGGATAAAGTATGAAATGAAAAGAAGATGTCTGAGGCATGCTTTTGTGTAGCACTAGTCCTGTGCCTTTATGCAAATTCCTGTGACTTTATTTGCCTGCAAACGTAACAATTATCAAACTGAAAAGAAGCAGAATGGAAGTAGTTACATATTCTGTTTAAGCAAGCATACAGAGAGCTAGACAGGAACAATTTACAGAAAAGAACACTGTTTGCCTTTTTTATTGCTTGCAAAATGCCAGGACAGTTTCAAAGTAATAGCATTTACTAAAAAAAAAAAAAAAAAAAAAAAAAAAGAGAATAGGAAATAAAAGAAATGTATTGCCTCAGAAAAGGCCCAATTTAAAAAGTCTTCACCTTTTCATCCTGATACATGAGCCTTCTGTATACTTTAGCACTAAAAAACTTGGTTTATATATTTATTTATTTACGAGAGCTGGGGTGGGTTTGAGCTTTTAAAAGTTGTATGGCAAGGTTTTTATTTTTCTTTTCTTTTTAAAATTTGCTTGAGTTTTCACGTCCAGTGAAGACACGCTTTGTCATGGTACATTTGAAGTTAATTTTCATGGAAATTTCTGCAATACTTAAATATTTTTTTTCCATGGTTCAGTGTTCTCTTTGTTACTTCTTTGACCAAAAGCTCATTTCTCTTTCAAATGCTCACTGTTGTTTATGAAGTGCTGTAAACAGGGTTTCTACATCTGGACAGCCTGAAGAGGAAAAAAATAGAGCAAAAAATTTCCATTCAAACCATCTTTGTTTGCTAGAAAAAAACTTTAATTCCACCTTTTAAATTCTTCATTATTGTACTTTGCAAGCTGTGGGTTTTGGAGGAATTGGAGTGTCAATAGATTGTAAAATCCATTTCTTATGATGTTGCCAGCAAATATTGAACTTTCTTACCTGAAAAAGATAAAACTTTCTGAGATTTACCTTCTTTCAACACAAGAGTACCGTATGTTTACTGAAAACAGAGGCTAAATAAAGTAATGTGATATGTGCTGGCAAGGAAGCAGCAAGAGTAATATACTCATGTTCCACTTGGGACCATAAAATATCATTCAAGTAGAGAGCAGGCCTTTGGCTCAGATTTCTAAACGTCTTTTGAGCATTTTGCATCTCTAGTAACTATATTGGCTGAGTGTCCAAATCCAGTGAGTTTTGTGTCACCTTGCAGTGTAATTCCCAGCCCACTGCACGAGGAGAGGTGCAGAGCTGCAGCCCCTGAGCTCTTCCTCTGACCAAAGTTGTCCACCTCCCTAGTCCATGACCCACATCCTTACATTGCCTCCTTTTCCTATTCCCAGCCCTTTACCCCTCGTGTACACACAGAGGCACTGGAGACTCCTATTTCCCCAAACCACACACCTATGATCTGCACAGCCTGGTTTGCCTCGTGGCAGCAAGCAGCTGCAGCAGGCAAGGCTCAGAGCCAGGAGCTGCTGCCACACCTCGTGTCCTTTGATCTCCCCGGCTTTCCACCATCTCCTCTACCAGACGCAGCTTGTTGGTAGGACTCACAATCTGCCCGCCAGCTGCACCTGGCCCATCAAGGTGGTGTGTGGAGGAGATGTTGCTGAGCTGCACAGCAGATGGGGAAGGGGGTTTGCCAGCCAGGGCCTCCCTGTTGAGGAGCCTGGATGAGCCCGTTTCGTGGGCTGCCGCTTTGAACTCCCATTGCGTTCCTGCCTCCCACATCTGGAGCCTGGGGTGAAGGAAGATGAAAGCGGGCTGGGGAGTGCAGAGGCTTGTGAGGCACGCTGGGAATGCTCACAGCCTGCGAGGAGGGCTCACGACTTGGCCATTCCCCAACGCGGGTTGTTACGGCTCACGGTTAGAGGAGCTATTCCTTGAGCCTCTGCACCACACGTTACCAGGGGTGCATTTGATGTATGCTGGAGTGTTTGTACATAAACCAAAGGTTGTTAATAGGTGCTTGCATTAATTATTACAAACAGTGACTCTGATAATAGTCAAGGATCACACCTGCATTGATCTGAATAGTTTTCTGAACTACCGATGATTCCCAAACTTTGCAAGAGTCAAAGGCATTTAACATTTCCAAAACTTATTCGATATCTTGCCCACTGTATGTTCCCATTGACTTCAACAAGCTTTGAATCAAGCCTTAAAAACATCAAAAGGAAGAAAAAAAAAGGAGGAAAATTTCCAGCAAAAACTGCTTTCCAATTCTGCTGGGCTTTGTACTAAATCTATTAAAAGAAAGGGCAAGTCAATGTGAAATGCACCACCTGGCCTGTTGCGCTAAAGACCTGACTGCTCTCTCCAAGTCAGGCAAGCCTATAAGCATGAGCATTAGCCTCATTGTGTTCACCAAAACTTAAGCACTTGCTGGACTGGCTTTTCTGAATAAAGATGATTTTCTGAATGGAAGCCTTCAGGCGCACATTGTACATTAGTAATAAAGCATAAATTATGAAGTGTCTTTTTTCCTGACCTGTGAATTTTATTGCCTTTATAGTTTGTGACATCGTAATGTTCCCTGAATGTTAGTGTTAAAGGAGGCAGAGAAAACAGCTTTTGCAAGTATATTATCATGTAAATCTTAGTCTCCCTGGTCTTTTTAGAATAACAAACAACTATACATAATTAATTGTAATTTTGCTAGAAGAAGTGACATTATCACCATACTCGTAAATACCCACAAGGCAAGGAATGTCCCAGGGGAGATAACTTTCTTTCAATTGTGTGATAAAATGTTCTCATCGCGGACAGTATTTATTGCCCATGTCTCTTGAGAGATGATTAAACCAGGAGAAGAGCAAATAAGCAGACACAAAGCATCTCCACTATGCTTGCTTCATAGGCTTGCTTCCATTAGTTTAAAACACAGTGTATTAATATGCGATCTGAGAGTGATTATTTTTCCTGTTTCTGCTTTGTTACTGTTTTGTTGTTGTTGTTTTGGAGCAAAATGACTAAAGACAAAATCTTAATCTCTTAAAAAAAATCATTCTATGCTAAGCTACAATCCCTGTCACAATAAACTATGTACAACCTCATCAACTTAGTTTCTTTTAGCCAGCTTTCATGCCCCTTTCTTTGTGAGCACAAACTGAAAGGCAGTTCATTACGTTCCCTTTTCTTACAAGCTAATCCAGCAGAAATTAAAATAAAATAATTACAGTGGAATATTTCATAGTTATTTACTAGCTTGTTCAAGTTATTTACTTAGCTTGTTAAATAAAGAATAACAACTATGGTACAGTCATTTTTTTTTTAGATGAACAAAAGGCTCTTTCTGATTTATTGTTAGTCTTTCAGAAGGACAGGTGACATTTCCTGCAACAGTGACTTCAGCTCGTAATCCCCTTTTGGCAAGCCAAAAAGAATTACAGTTTGAACAATTTTCACAGTTAGGCACTCTGCTAAGAAGAAGCACTGTGGATAGGTTTACTTTGGCCAAATTGGTGAAAACCTCCCATAGCCAATTTTTCCTTTTTTTTTTTTTGAAGTTGGCCTCTCAGCATATATTTGATTCATACCACCTAAAAATAAATCTGGTTTCTGCAAAACAGAAAGCTTATCTGTGTTGTCATGGTATCAGTATTTCTGGTTTTATGTTCAGAGATAACTTAAGATCCTAAAATGAGCTTCAGTTTCTTGCTTCTTCATTAAAAGGCCTTGGGATTTTGCTTTTTTTTTTCTTTTTTTTGAATGTAGACATCTTTTTGCATTCATAATCTAAGAAATTGTTCAATAGCTCTTTTTATGACATTGTTTAAAACTTCCATGAGTAGCATCAGGTACTTGCTTCAGAAAATATCAGTCAGAGTTGTATGGAAGGGCCAAAATGCCAATGGCCATGAAAATCTGACTGCACTCAAGATGCATTAAGGTTCAGTCCCAGCATGTATTAAATGAACGACCAAATCAAATTAATGATAAGTTGTACTACTCCTTAAACTAGTACACTATTTTATAAACTGTACTACTTAGTCATATGGTGCTGAAAATTGAAATTTTAGCTTTCATTTACTAAAGTTGGAACTTCATTCTTATTTTGTATAATTTATATTGAGTTTAGAGCTAATGTTTTAGCCAATTTCTGACTAACAGGGTATCATTACAAAACCATTTTAATATTAGTAAACAATATGAACTGGAAAACAAAACAGTAAAGAAAAAAATACATCTTTTCCAGTAAATTTCTGTATTGGAGGAAAAAACTTTTGAGTATATATAGAAATATTCAGGTTCATATCAGATTAATTTTCCAAGGTTCAGGTGAATGTGTTATTAGGTCTAAATACCTGGTTTGGGCTGCAAATATGATAATTTCAGAATTCTTTCACCTTCACAACTATCAGCCAGTGATGAGGAGATAAAAACACAATTAGATAAAGGAAGACATCGAATGTGTACTCCAGATATGCAAGATACATTTTTATTTGGTTTACAATTTTCCTTACATTGAAGGTCTTACCTTTTATAGTTCCTTCAGCACTATAAATATTTTTCTAACAGAGATAATGTGGTGATCAGTTTGTATTGCCTGGTTATTCTCATAATTTCAAAAGAGTAAACAAGTAACATCTCCATAGAACTCAGTTCAATGGAATTTTTTTTTAATAGTAAATCCCTTAATTCCTTCAGTCTTTACTATTCATGGCAAAAAATCATTTCTCCCTGGCTTCACACAATACAACTACAGCTTGCTGTTTCTCCATACCATAAATATGTTGCAATACACATTACATGACAGTGATTAGATGCATCATGACTCATGAAACCCTTGAATTTAGATATTAAATTCAAACTTTTTTTTATTGTGAACCTTTAGGAACTCACCAACAAACAAGGTAGTTGTGGTGCAAGTAGTGCTTCCACTCAAAGAAAGAATGTCATTTCCTGTGAATAATTTGTGGAATATGAAGAGTCCTGTAAATACTTAATGTTAGCTTAACTCCAGAATGAGAAAACATCTGCTGAGTTTCAGGTGAAAGAAAGTGCTGTAGTTCTTTGTTGTTACTTTTCTTTGGTTTTCTCTAAATGATGGGAATCTTTCATAATCAAGTCTTTATTTTCCCTTAACTGCAGCAACACCTTCACTAATCACCCCTCTAATTATTTGATAGGAAAAATATTATAAATTTGTGCAACAGATTCAATTTTTTTCATTTGTGTTTAATTTCAACATATGATTGATATAAACTTATATCAGTACAATTTTATTATGAAATCACTCATTCAGGTGCCTTAAGATTAAAATTAATTAATCTACCAGATTTTATTAAAAAAAGAGAAATTTTATTTGTTATCAGAAGAAACAATTAACACTTCTCTTCAAACTTCAGAAGTCCCTTATTCAAAATAAGTGGTTTTTTATAAACTTGTAGTTATTTTGGTTTTAGTATACCTAAACATGAAAGATATGTGCAACAAAGTTCAATTAAGAAAAATCCTACCTCATAATGAGCGCAGATTAGTATGGATCCATAATATATCATCATCAAATGACCTGTTGTCAATAACTGGAAGATGGCAAGTCTATAAATATAACTGGACTCAAATTAAATCAGGGAAACAATAAAGATTTTTTTTGGCTTATGAGAGAGGATTCTCACTCATGAGGACACAGGATACCTATAAAATGAAAAAGCCATGAAAAATAATATAATAACCCTTATGATTAGAATTATTAGAAATGTATCTAGACTATGAACTCTAATTCTTATTTAAGCTTGGGTCTAAGCTAAGGTTTCTAACCTAATATGCAAGCTTCAAGGATCTTGGATTCTAGGTTTCGATTCAGTCTTTTAATTTTGAATTACTTTTTGGATTAATACATTTTCCATGGAGATATTTTCAGTAATCTTTTCAACTTCATTTTACAACTAATAATCTTGTAAGCAGGCAATTGACCTGTACTATGTATCTCCCATCATCTGGGTACCAATAATACAAATCAATCTCTCCCACATGGGTAGGTAGCATATTCTGTTTGCTATTCTTGAATTGTTCCTGGCTGTTTTCTGGAAAATGTTGGTAGGGCTTGGGTTTGATTTGTGAGGAACAAGACATTTTCTGATATCACAGAACTCCCTATAAGCTCAGAAGAACATATCCTAAATAGCCTCTCATCAACCCAAATTCAAGAGTTAAAGGAATGTGCCAGACCTCCTGGTTCTTCATTTAACTTTCAGTCAAAACACATTCCTAAAGGGAGAATAAAAATTTTGAAGCGAGTTTCTGAGAAAAAGTAATCTAGTCATACGGGAGAATAAGACTAAATAATTGCAAGTTACGTGAGATTGACTACATGTTGCATTAAAATTCTTTTTTTTTCTAATAACTTTTTTCCAAAATACTCTTTCACAATTTTTTTTTTTAATGAGGCTATCTGATTTTTATACATTTTGAGGACCAGCCTTTCACATGGCAAACCTACAGATGTCCAAACACAGTAGGACTTGCTACGTGATAAGAGTTCAGGCTGGCCACTGCAACCCAGACCTAATGGGGACCAAGACATAATGGGGAGATTGCAAAAGGCCACTCAGCATACAACAAACACAAGAGTCATCATCAAAAGGATATCGTTACGGTCATGCAAAGGTGGAAGTTGTTCCAGCTTGTGCTGTGACCATGTCAAACAAAGCAGGATGATTCCATTTAAATAAGGAATAAGTAGCTCTTTGAATAAATCCTGAAGGAACTTTTTCAAAGACATTTTCTTTTTTCCTGTCTTCCCTTCTTTTAATCTTCAATTTTCTCTCTCAGATTCATACTCCTACCAGCTGCTTTGTTCTAGAGTGAGTGCTAGAGAATGCTCTTTTTGAGTTACAGTACATCAGTAAACACATTAAAAATTTTGCTCCTTCTTGTACTATCACAAACTTGCTGCACAAATAAAATGTTTTGAGCTTTGATATCTCCTCTCTTGTAACCACTGTTTATAGTTTTCAAGTATTTTTCAGGTTTTGGGGTGGATTTATTTCACTGTTAAACTAGTCTTGAGTAAACTTTATAAAAAAGTCTCAGGCTCTATTTAGTGCATTGCAAGTTTAGCTTCAAAGTATACTCCCTACATAAGTATATTAAAAATACAATACTTGATTGTAAGAACTTCCATGCCAAGTTCCAGTCTGGAGTGAATTTTACAGTGAAGTTATAAACCCCAGAAAATACAAGTTTATAATGGAAATGCTGACAGACTTCTAACTCTGCTCACTGAAGTGCTGCTGGAATGATTTTCTATGCTGTGTAAAGGCGACTTTAGATTTTTCTGTTTTCTCCCATAAAGACAACAGGACCAGTTTCAGAAGGTGGGGATTTTGAATAAAAATAGACTTCTTCTTATAGTATCATACCATGAAATTAAATTCAGTTTATTCAGCTATTAATTTTCTCCTCACAATCATGTTACACTTCTTTCTCAGGTTTACGTTTTGCCTGTTGAAACTGGCAATAGGTACAGCAAAGACTTAACCTAATGGGACAGAACACCATGGATAATCAGGAGTATCAATAAATTTCCTAAGACATAAACTTACTATGTGAACCAAAAGACAAATAAGTGTTCCTTTTACAACAAGTCTGATAAAAACATCTTGCAGCTTTTTTCTTTTTTTTATTTGATTGAGTGTAGAGACAAGAAGTTTTGTGTCATAATTCATGATATATTTTGCCCTTTTGCTTAGAGAAAGGATCCTGCATAAAGAGTTGGGGAATCTGTGATAGTAAAAGCAATGATACTTCACTAATAGTAAGTTTAACTCATTTCCAGAACATTCATCAAATTCCTGGTGGGTTTTTTTAAGTTTCTTCAGCGCGTGAAATGTTTATAAAGGGCATGCAGAGGTTTAATGCGCAGGGCCTGTAAATTTTCAGTTTCACACTACTTCTGTTAATCTAAGAATCTATTTAATGCCTAAACTCCCTAGCTTTTTCCTGACTACAGTTTTTATCAATTTTAATCTTCTGGAGCATTGTATGTGCTACATAAACCAGCATTAGAGATAATAAATCAAAATAGAATACCCTGGAATGTAATTTTCCAAACCACTTATTAAAGCTGCTTTATGAAATATATAGGAGATAAAATTTCTGTAGACTCAGACTGAAACTGTAATAAGTAATTCTAGCCTTTCCTATTTATCCACAGATTAATCTTTATATTTTTCCATATGATGGTTACAAACATTTGAGATTTTGTAGAGCAGATGCATATTACACGAATCCCTTTGATCAGCGTGAAAGTCTAGGAAAGATTTTCATCATCAGTCATACATCTACAAGTATAATCATCTTACATGCATATATCTTGCTTATAAATATAAAATAGCACAAACTATTAGGATATTAATTTACTATTTGATAAAAAAATGGTTTTAATTTAGATGACAAAAAGGTTTCTGCACATACCATCCAATGTATTTAGCAGCTTGCAAATTAAATTTATAGGATTCATTCTTGCCAAATGAATATAATGTAATACATCACCAAATGTGTAAGCAGTGATGAAAATACGTGACGTTTTCAGAAGAGCCCACCATTGGTCTACTTTTCCAGTTGAAATCAATATGTGTTTTCTCAGTGAGATTAATAATCTTTTTAACACTACATTTGATAGAAGCACAGATAAGCTGGTGCTACAGACTTTTTAAAATGCTTACCTTCATTTCTTGACTTACTAATAGGCGTGGAAGTCATTTCACTGCACATAGATCTTATTCTATGAGGATGATGTAAATAATGGCACGGAAAGGTGAGTTGTACCACACTAATAATCTTAAAGTCTGGTGAATAATATAGCCTGGACTTTTATGCTATTTCTGTGATGGAAAATTTTATTTGTTTTCCAAGTATACTTTTCCTTAATTTTCATAGGTTCTCTTAAATCGCAATTTGGTTTCAGAAATAGGCCTGCAGTTTTCACACATTCTGTACTCCAGTTTCTCATTGAACATATTGAAAAACTAAAATATTCTAAAACACTACTGAGTATTTTTAAGGGAGTATTTTGACTAACCAGTATATACTAATCAAGGAAGAAGTTACCTGATTGTTTAACTATAAGCATCTCTTGATCTGGTTTTCATTCCAGTTTTCTTTGTTATATGTTTAACTCTATGGAAGTCAATAAGAGGAGGATTAATTTCTTTTTTTTTTTATTTCAAGAATTAAGACAATTGTTTTATATCCTTGTTTGGAGCCAGAGCTAGAAAACAACACAGTGCACGTTTTTCTTGTAGAAATTTTAGTTTCAGAATTCCTTGGACTAAAACTGGTATCTTTTTTCTGCAAAAACACTGCCCTAGGTACCTCAAAATGTCTCATAAGTTTATTAAGATCTTCATCATTATTGCTTAAATGCTTATGCAAACTTTCAGTTTCTTGTAGTTGAGTTCTTAGTTCCAGAAGCTGCCCTCTTTACATTTTCTGTTACTAGCATAAAGTTAAACTAGGAGTTGGTTGCTCGTAATCTCACAGTCCTTTTTTTAGGAACAACAGAGAAAATGGCAATTTGCCAGGAACTGGAGAGCTCTGTTAATATTTGTTCAAGGATTTCCTCCATGACTGTGGGCAAATTTGTTTCCCAATTCCTTATAGAGTTCTCCCTTACAAACTACCAACCGGCATAGTTGTTTGTACTGCTTATCTTAGGTTGTATAGGCACATGTGCGTGGTCAGGTGCAGGTAGTCATATTCCCTTATTGTGAGCCAGCCTCCTGCCTGAAGCTTTAAAGACCTGTAGCTGAACTGTTGCTGGGGGAGGACATGAAACTTGAATGCTAGTTTTTCCTATGTAAACACCAATGGTTTAAGTACCAGGCTTTTAGTTTCTGCCCTGTATTCTAAACCTTCCTTCAAGTACAGCATTTGTCATTCTTAGCTAAACTTCCTATTCACTGAATAGACTATAATAATATCAGGCAAACACCTCAAATATCAGTGTAACTTTTATATTAGTATGTTCCTAGGATGATGGTCTGCAAGTGAAGCCTTTCAGAAAACACTGCTGAGAGACACTGACTCTGAAGTGCCCAGCCTACCCCTTTCATTAGTACTACAGAGTTATTAAGACTTCCCTTTTCCGAGGACTTGGGCGTTGGTTTTATTTGGTTCAGTATTGAAGAAACACAGCTCTACATCTGAAAATGTTTGCCTTTTTGTTGTGATGGACTGAAAAAAATGGCTGTAAAATTATCAGAGATTCTTCATGCAATAATTACTATTTTCCCAACATATTTAAATTATGGTTACGTATACAACTTTCTTATGCTCAATGAACAAATTTTACTGGGAGATATCTATTTAACTTTCTGAACCTGTGGGATCAAAGAAGAGAAATGAAATGGTAAACAAGTTACACTCTTGTCATGAGGGTTCCCTAATGCTTTCATGGCAGCATGGAACTCCTCAAAAGAAAGCATGGACTGTTGCTAATCAGAAGGTACTGCTTGGTAAAAAGGAAAGTAGTCTGCTTCTTGCTGAAAATTCCAAAAGTATTTCTAATGAGCTCCTAGGTATTTCACTTTTAGTTCAGAGATGAGATTGCTATATTGCCCAACAGCTTGTTTGTCTGCCATTCCCAGTTACTTCTCACAGTGATGCACTCTTGAGTAGTGATACAGTCTGGATATGCTTCTCTCTCCTTTGCATCTGTTACCCTAGATATAGTCCTTCCATGAAAATGGAGATGAAAAACTTCTGCTTTCACACGGGCAACAAGTGGGGCTCCAAACCAGCTGCCTAGCCTGTTATATCTGAGAGGCATTCTTCCTGTGCTCCCTTAGTCATTCATGCCCAGATATTTCCATTCTGAGGATGCATCCACCCAGCTTCCCCAGCCAGTAAGTGTATGAGGTCTGTCAAGTTATACAAAGGTCCAAAAATTTGAATCTACATTATCTTAGTTCTTTTTAATAACTGATGGCAATTTAAACTCTCTTCTGCTGATTCACTGTTGCTAATATTTTGGTCTTCACTTGAATAAACAAGTTGTCATATGTCTCTATCTTGGCACATGCCAGTGTAAATAACTCTTAGCCTTCCTTCACACAAATGTTTTTTCTACCACTGACACTTAAGATCACTATTGTCATCTAAATTCTTCCTGACGACTCATGTAATTATTAAAAAAAGAAAAGGTCATCAAACAATTGTGAGTGTAACTAGTGCTGGTCTATCCATTTTTCTCTCTTCCACTCCTCTTTTTCTTTGCCCAGAGCATTAATATTTCCACCGCCATGGCTAATGCATCACATTAGTTTGTCATTTCTTTACATGCCATGCTAAACAGTGTCTCTTCATCTTTGACAGTATTGTGGTTTATATCTGTATTTTAAATCTTTACCACTTTTCCATCTCCAGACTTCAGTCATGCTGTACATGATCAGTTAGTTTAGTTTTGCCTGATTTTTCAGGCCCTATAAAGTGTCTTCACAGTTTTTTACATATAGCCTAAAGTTTCTTTGTTGACCAGAAATGAGTAAAGCTTTTCCTAACAAGGAATTATCACATGTGAATTAGTTGTGGTTCTTATATGACACAGACTGCAAAAAATCAGGACTCTTCTTAAAGCTGGCCAGGTATGATCAAAATCATGTTTTTGAAATGCATTTGATTTCTGAGTAGCTGTCAGTTTGGTCATATGCATGCCTCTCTATTACTCAAGATCTTTTGTATAAACATCATTTATTAGCATTTTTTTCTGTATTGCCAGTGTTATTACCACACCTTCTGATGTAAGTGAATGTGAAACGTGGAAGATTCTTAGGCAGGAAAGAGTTGCATTCACTATTTATTTAGAATGCCAAATAATCCAGCCATCATTATAATCCTGACTGACGACCTAAATAAACAGAGAGGACACAGTATATTGAAGAAATTTAAAGAAAAGGGGGGATGTACTGATATGTCTCTATTCACAGCTACAGTAAAATATTACTGCCTTTTTCTTCCCCAAATTCAAACAGTAGTTTGGAACCACACATACATAATATCGGATTTCCACAGGGGTAAAAAAACCCCAAACAAACAAGAACAGGAACAACCATGCAGCTGTAGGTTAGGTAACAAAGATCATCTTTAAGGGAGAAAAAAAAAAAAAAGTAAGATTTGTGACAAAATTTTCACATTTGCAAATTCCGTGAAGTCAGGCTAGCAGCAAGACACACTAGAAATTCTGAAATCTCTAATGCGCTAACAGTAGAAAGCAACTACTCTGGGATTCATAATCCACCCCATTACTTTTGTAAGTCCCATCCATGAAATAAGATGTTGGCTTTTTTTTTTTTGTTTAAAATTACTGAGCTGAAGAACATGCTCCATAATTCTCAATTTTGTAGTCACCAAGAGAAAATATTATAGTGGTTTAACATGACAGGAAGACAAATGGTATAGAGACTTTCATTAAATGTTCCTTAATTAATTGACAAAAGAGTACATTAGAAGTCATTGTTCTTGCTCTCAAATTTTGCATACATAAATGACTGAGCACTAAACTTCACTAAGAGAAACAGGAACAGAGTATTTGATTTTGAGCCTGCCTTCTCATCCCACTAGAGAGTTGTGACTAGAAGAGCAAAGAATGTGAGAAATTCAAGTTTAGTATAGAACTTAATGCTGTTCCAAGATTTGATCCAGATATTATGACAAATCCAAAGTGTGTTTATGAAGTCTATCAACACATATATACTATTTACACTATACACTTTGTTTAAATGATGGTTCACAAGTACACAATAGTAGCTAATTTATCTTTTTTTCTCAACCTTTAGTCAAGCACTGGAAAAAAAGGCAATATTATCAGACTACTACATAAGAAATTTACATTTTCTGATTGCCTCATTTTTGAATTTCAACATGCTGAATTTAGCCACATGTGCAAAGCAAAGCAGAGAAAGACATTAGAGAAAAGTGTTTACATACTATGTTCAGCACACTAGAATGCTGGAAAATCTTTCCACCAGTTCTTTCCACCATTCTTCGTTAATTATTAAGTTGTGTTTGAATAAAAACTAGCGTCTCTCTTAAACCAAACAAACAAACCACCAACACACAAACAAACAAATAAAACACCAAAATAGAAAACAATGATAGATAGTTGTAGTTCTGTGAAATCGAAGTCACAGTTCAGTTTATAGTGGTAGGACAGGAGTGAGCATTAAAAAAAAATATAGCAAATCTTTTGACCAGATGACCCTTCAGATCCCTTCCAACCTGGTATTCTATGGTTTTGGACCTTTCAGTCTGGAAACTAGAAAGGGAGCATAGATTAATTGTTAACATTATAACCAAGTAAAGCACTTAAATACATAACTTTAAACACAAGAATGTTTCTTATGTTAAACACCTTACAACAAATAAAACAATTTGTTTACTTAAATTTATGCACATATTTGTTGGCTTTGCTGATTAGAGTCAGAAAAGTGTGACTAATATATATGAAAGACTTTGGCTTCCAGAGTTCTATGTCAATGCTGTCGGAAAAAAAATCATTTTTATATGCATTTTGTAAGTATTTTCAAAACGTAAAGACTATATACTTACCAGTAAATGGCTGGCTATTCTAGCTACTTGCATAGCAATCACAATAGTTGAAGACTGATCTGCCCTGTCAAATGAATGTGCACATACGGCATTTGCAAATGTTGAATCTAAACATTTAATTGGGATTGTAGATTAGGCTTCATCACTCTGATATGAATTACTGATTTACTGAATTAATGATACGAATCATTAACAGCTCATAAATGTTTGGATATTTTTGAGAATGTCAACAGTCTCAGAATGCTCATAGATGTATATATTTAGCTAAAATACCCTACTTTATTTTGTTGTCAATATTTCAATCATTTAGAAATTGCAAGCAACAGTTACTGAGGCCATAATCATAGACAAGGTATTGAGGAAACACATATGAGCAAATTACTTACTTTATGAAAAGAGTTTATTGATACACTATAGAGATTCGGAAATAATGAATACAGTCAAACAAGTTACGCTAAGAAGCCTGAACGATTTACCAAGACAAGTGGACTTCTTACAGAACTAATTGCATGTCTGTAAACAGCAACGCATATAATTTTTGGTTTGTTTTGTAGAACATATAATTTTGGTTCTTTCATTTTCATTTAACTATTTGTGAGTAAACTTGGCCATTCTACAACTCTGCAAAGGAAAATGGTCGTTTTTGTATTGTGTGGCAAAACTGTGGCAAACAAACTTGAGATGATTGGGCTGCTATTTGCTTGAGTGATTCTGTTTGAACACAAGAAAATGTGGAGAGAAGAAAAATAAAAAAGCAAGCTAAAGAGGAGAAACTTTTCCTGCATATCTTCAAAGACCAAAATAATCCAATGTTGCAGACAGATGTTATGAGGTTGATTTTTTCTGACAGCAAATATAAATTTTATAGAAATACACAGGAATACATACGCTGTTTGCTATTTCTGAACACTAAGCAAAGCATCTAAAAATTTTTTTGTAAAAAAACCCCCAAAACCCCAGTAAAAAATCATTACAGTTAGTATTTTTTTAAAAGTGAAAATCACAAACATTATTCAGCCTCTCATAGTTGTGTTTTCTTTATACTACACAGAAAGCCCGAGAAATAAATGCAGAATTCTTATGAGAAATGATGAGCTGAATATAAGTTGACATTAATATTCTCTTAAGGTTTCCATTGCTTTTCTAAATATTTCTGAACACACATATAAGAACAATACATTCACCCCAAGACACAGAAAGAAAGTCTTTTTTAACATTTTGTTTTGACAGGAAGAACATTGCAAGCTGTTTGCCATGAACTGATAATCTGTACTGAGAGGGATATATGCCGGCTTATTGAATGCAATAAATGTACCTACGCCAATGTTTTAGAGTGTTTAATATTCTCAAGAAAGTCAATAAAGAAATAATTCTGGTGCTCCCATAATTACCGTCTCTTCTAAACTACTTTCCACGGTGTCCTGACAGGGAGTCCCACAGTGATTCTCTTAGAAGAATCGTTATTTCTGATTAACTTTCTTGCAGGGGGGTAGGAAGTGAGAAAATGTGAGAAGAAATATTTTAAATAGACTCCAGAAACAGTACCTTCAGGTTGGTTATTTTGCAACTGCTTGCTGTATATCTCGTCTGTTGAGAACTAATTATTTTTATTAGCCTATTTTTTACTATTATCCTTCAATTAATGTATCTTTGTGACTTTGTATTTATTCATCACTTCTGATGGACAGAAATCTGCATAGGCTAGGAAACTGTGAGATGTGGGCGTGCTTCCAAAATTCCAGGTCCTTGTTCATACCTTGACTGCATGTCATGTCCATACTCCTTTTCTCTTTTGCTGCCACCTGAACAAACGTGTGTGCCTGACTGCATGTGCGCACACACAGACACTCTCTTTGCCATCTACACCTTCATTCTTTTATTACTTTTAATGACTAAAAGCTTGAGGGCGTAAGTGGTTTTCTGGATCATCCTTTGCTGGCCATACAGATGGTTATGACCGTACCCTAAATTTTGTATACTTAAATAAGAGGTATTAATCAAATGTCTTAAAATAATTTCTAAGTCTGTACATTTTTACATTATGCAATAATCTTCTTAATAAAAAAACCCCAACAAATGCAAACAAACAAAAAACTGACACAACCACAACCTTCTATATTTATCTACTATAATTATGTTTCTGGATGGAGAATTTGATATACACATTACATCTCATATACCTATACATTCAGCTGATATGTCAGGCTGTGTTAACATAATACACATCTGCAACAAAAACAACATGATAGTAATGAAAAAAAGGCAGTACCAACTAAATCTCTAATATATATCATGAGATGAGCAGCAATGTAGTAAGCATGAAAGTACAGAACAGGGAATCTTAATAATAATAATATGACACATTATATTTAAGCTCAGCATTTAAAAGCAGAAACAGAAAATAATGTTTTGGATTTTTCCTCTTTGTTTTATATTTGCCCATACACATGTTTGCCTTTGATTGAAGCATAAATCATTCAATGTTTTTGCAAAAACACATCCTGAACTTTTTTCAGTACTTTTATCTTTCCTAAAGCACATACCAGTAAAATGTACTAGATGTTTAAAAATCAATTTAACACAGTAATTGGTCTTTTGTTTTCAGAAAAAAAAAAGGGAAAAAAGTAATTGAAAATTCTACTTTTCACCTATTCCTGAAAGAAATACAGGTACAAACAGGCAGATTTAGCCAGTGAGGTACTTGTAATACACTTGAATGCAAGACACCAATTAACTCATATTAGCCTAAATGTCTGGGCAGCAAAAACCATGGAAATGAGAAAAGCTCTGTGAGTTTGGGAAAATAAACCCCACTCATATCATGAATGGAATTTCTCAGCTGCATGACTGCAGTAATGCTACATAACTCTGCCTGCAGTGGTAAATGAAAATAACTTTTCAGGCTGAAACTTTGTTTCTTGGAAAGAAAATTTGTTTCTTGGTACTACTGTGTGACCTTGGAAAACCATTAAGGGCTAGATTAAAAAAAAAAAAATAAAATTATTAGATCATCTGTTTCCTAGCACAGAATTAAAAACCTGAGTTAAGTGCCTAGAATTGCAATATGCTAGATTTGTTAGAAAGGGACTCCACACAATCAGACAGACGTCTTGGATGGACATTAACTTGATCATCCAGTAAGGAAATGCAAAAGATGGCAACATTTCTTAACCTCCACCTCAAGACTGCAAATGCCTTACAAAGAAAATGTTTTCATACATTATAAAGTATTGCAGATCATGATCTTATGTATTGGGTCAGGCTGCACAGTGATGTGCTTTCTATTGGTTTGTAGAAAGGTGTTGATAACACACCAGTGTTTTGGCTACTGCTGAGCAGTGCTCGAACAGCATCAAGGCTGTGTCTCCAGCATTCCCACACACACCAGTGGGCTGGAAGGGAGCAAGATCTTGGGAGCCAAGACAGCTGACCTAAACCAAACAAAGGGATATTTCATGCCATATGACGTCAGCTCAGATATAAAAACTAAGGGAAAAGAAGAGGAGGGGGGGCATTTGTCTTTTATGATGTTTTGTCTTCAGGAGCAACAACAACACGTACTGAAGCTGTACTTCCCGGGAAGTGGCTGGACATCGCCTGCTAATGGGAAGTAGAGAATAAAATCTTGTTTTCCTTTGGCTACCACGCGTGGCCTTTGCTTTTTCTTTTTTTTTTATTAAACTGCCTTTGTCTTGACCCACAAGTTTTCTTTCTTTTCTATCTCATTCTCTCCCCACCTCTCCCCCTGTCCTACTGAGAAGGGGACTGATAGAGCAACTTGGTGGCACCTGGCATCCAGCCAAGGTCAAATTATCACATTTTATCATTAAAGTAGGTGTCTCCACCTACTTTAAGAAAAAATTCACCATGTTGTTTCCACTTTCCCCCCCATAATTTTAAGAAAAAGATTCATCTTAAGAAAAATATCTTAATCTTTTCTTTTAATATGGCAATGGCCTCACAATCATTCAACAAGTCATTTAGTGCAGGCTCCTGCTCAGGATGCGAAGGCTTAAGTTTAATTCTTTCCCCTGCTTCAGGACAGCTCAGTCTGCTGTTGTATTTTCCTTGGGTACTGCTGTAATTGCTTTTATCTATTTTGAGGTGCACTGGCCTCCCATCTCTTCCTTTTAAAGTTGTCCCACTATGCAAAAAAACAACCAACCAAACAAACAAACAAACAGGAGCTTATTCCAAGAAGGCCAGAAAGAAGGAGCATGACATTGAATTACAGTATGCCTGGATAGCAGGGGTGAAGATCTGTTCATGCATTTTCACCATATGAGGGACTAGACTGAAAGTTCCCCCCTCTCCATTATTTCCAAGGCAAAACCTAGGTTTGGATTCCAGCTGGGTACCAGTCTGCTTTTCATAAATATCCAGTCTGAGGCTTCTGTAGCCTGCTTATAAGCAGCTTGATTAGTCAAAATTGAGGTACATACAGAGTTTAGGTATCTCACAAGAAAAGTGCCTAGACCTGTTTTAAAGCCTGGAGTTTTAATTGTATGGGCCTCAATCATGCTTAAATACTGCCAGAGCACCTAACTCATTTTAGAGGAGCTAGGTCTACTGCATACCTAAGTCTTCCATCCACCTTCAGGACAGTTCTGTGCTTGGAAGCTGTGATAAGGGTGATTACATAAAAGTCTACATTCAGACTTCTTAGAGTATAGCTATCTTGCTCACAAGTCCTCCACAGGGGTCTGTATTTTTCCCTCCTCTACATGTGCTTAATGGTGTAGGAGAAATCACATTTGAACAGCATCTGGGCTACTTTGACTGAAAAATGTCTTTGTGACCCATAAAGAACATAGCAGGATTTGTCACCTAAATTGTTGTGTCTTATACACTGGAGAAAGCAGCTGGGGGGTGGGTGGGGGATGGGGGGGGAAGGTCTTAAAAACCTTATGGTCCTCATGTTAATTCTTGGTTTTGTCTTAAACAAAAAGGTGAAAGTCAAGTGTCCTTACCTGAAGAGACACTTTTTGGTTTAGCATTTAAGAACATGATTTAAAATGTGCATATGCTGAACATTATTTGATAGCAAAAATGACATTCCCAAAGACAGTGCAATGAAGTATAAAGGATAAGGCTCAGTAGGGGTTTGTGTCTGCCTTGTGAACAGCAGATAAAATATCCTTTGCTTGCAAGTGTTCTCATCCTTTCCACTCTCCAAGCCCTTCAGCTGTAAAAGCTGCAGTCCGATTTAATAGCTTTCCTTGCAACTGAAAATAAGTGTTTTAAGTCTTTAATATGTGTCTCAGAACTGTTATTTTGTTTCTGTCATTTAGTTGTGTCAAGTTCTTCCCATCCTGACAGCAAGACCAAACAGGCTTGCCAACTTTTCCTTTCATAAGAAGAAAAAGAATACAATTCTATGCTTTGTACAAAAAAAAAAAAAAAAGAGGGGGGGGGGGGGGAACTCAAATCCATCACTGTAGAGAAATGCAAAGATGAAAAAATGAGCAGGGTAAATACTTCCCTGATTACAAGGTGACAGTGGAAGTGTGTACTGGTCAGCTCCTTTGGTGCAAAATAACTAAACACAAATTTTGGACAGAACTGGGAAAGATTTTTTTTTTTCAGGACCAGCTTCCCATTGTCCTTTATTAACATTATTTTCCTGCACAACATCCTACTTAAGGTGTGGAGTAAAATGTTCACCCTTTCTGCTGGAGAAATAGGAGAACACTTCCCATTAGAATAAATGCCAATAGCTGAAACTGTTACCAGGGCTCAGTATTCTGCAGAGTATTTTCTTGGTCCTCAGAAGCACTGTCCATTTATAAAATACGTGGATCACAACTCACTCTCTCCTGGTCTCACCTGAACTAGTGGTCACACATGTACAAAGCTGACTTGTAATTTTTTTTTTCTTTGTATTAGTTTTATAATATACATTTCACAAGTTAGATACTGCACATGAAACATTCATGTCATGGAACATAAATACCTGCAATGCTTGAAACTAACACTTTTTTTGAAAGTCAGTATTTATTTGAACCTTTCTGCCTTTGTCTTTCTTACCTTCTCTTTTGGATAAAATGCTTTAGAGACAAGAGGACTGTGAAACTGCTATTAAGAAACAGAAACTAAATAACAATTTTTATTTCCATAGAATGCTTCATTAGCAGTTCAGTGGCACTCTAGAATTTTACTTCCTGAAATTAGTTGGTGTTATAGCTAAATATACAGTGTATGTACATAACTATGTAATATACAATTAACCCCCTCCAAACATGCATGTGTATTCATAGCTAATTATTTTCTCCAAGAACAATCAATATGATTTCAGTCACTGAGTTTCAGTGATATATATAGATTTATAAGATAAGGAAAAAATATTATTTCACCTGTAATTTACTGATGAATTAAATTAATGGTAGCAATATCAAATTGATACACTTACTTGTGGCACACTTTTTAGCCCAGAGTATGGTAAAGTAAAATATTTTTTCAATTTCTGGGATATTTTCCTTTGTAAATGAAGATGAACAAGAAATGTATATAGCTACGATGTTTAAATATTTTAGAACAATATAAGAAGTTGTAAGAATAAATGAAGCAATTACAAACAACATTGAAAACAGAAAAACATTCAGAAGGATGCATCTTTATCAAAGGATGATTTTTGGAATTGATGAAATTGGAATTTGGAAAGATGAAATTGGAATTTGTAATTTTGTACTTCTCTGCAATTAATCTCTTAACTACATCTATTACAGTTCTTATGACATTAGACAACAGAAAAGTAATGTATATGAATATACATCTTGAATATGTACATCACAGAACCAGATTCAACCAGCAGTAAGGGCTAACATGGTGAATTCTCTCAGGAAGATAAATCCAGATAGATGTATTTTCTTCTTATACAGCCTTCTAATTTGTCAATTTAAATTGTTGCAGGGGTTATCTAGACATGGAATTCCTAGGAAGTGACAGTGGGACTCAGTCCTGACTTCCAGCAACATACTTTAAGCATGGAATATTTTTTCCTTTTGGTCCTTACATTGAAGGAAAACCTAAAGTCTGCAATCATAGAATCTTAATTTTATTCCTCTCTAAGACCAAAATTCTAAACATAAATTTATGGAGGAACTTGATTCTATGAGTTTTAAGGGAAGAAAAGCAGAAAGGAAATTAAAAGAATTGTACTATATTTATTAAAATTTAGCCTTATAATTTAGTCTTTCATTTTATTTTTTTTTCTTTTTAACTAATACTACATTGATGGAATTATTTTTATTCATCTGATTCATGCAAATTTCATCAGTGCAGCTGTGTGAGATTATTATCATAACTCTAGATACTGCTAAATTTGTATAGTCAAGATTTATCTGCCATTCATAAAAAACTGAACAGGAAAATGGTACATATATAAGTATGTATATTTATATTTATATATATAAAGCACCTATCACCATATTGGTAACATTCTTTGGAACCACTCTGACGGCAGAGGTAAGAACAGGAATCAGCCTGTTGGTACCTCAGCACTTCTGTTTCCAACCAATTAAAAAAAAAAAAAAAAAGCCAGAAGACTTTGCTACATCAATATATAGCATTAATTAATATATCAATATATAGCATTAAAGATAATGATAAAGAGTTACTTTACTCTGGGATCAGAAGACTCTGGAGTCTAACAGAATCTTTCTATAGATTATGAAGAAATAGTTCTCTAGTCACTTTTTCTCCGTTCCTTCTTCTCCACTATATAATAAAATAAAATATTGGTGTAAGGATATGAATATTGTTATTCCTTTTTTTTTTTTTTTTTTTTTGCTTTGTGGCAGAACAGCTCTGTGTCAGTAGGCAAGTAATTTCATCTTTTACACCATTTCCTTCAAACTAGGGACACTAAACTCTTTAAAGCTGAAGTCATCTCTCACTTATTCTTGCTTATATTTGACTTTTTCAACCCAGGGTGGGGGAGGGTCGACTTTTGACAGAGGCTTTAGAATTCTACTGCAATAATAATTAAGTACAGCTTATCTCAGGCAGATATAACAAAGACTAATGTAGTAGGATACTCATCAAGAAGAAGAAGATACTGATTGTATGTTAATTCCTTGATTTATTTCATCCACTCGTTAATTTTTTCCATCAGATGAGGATGAAAAAAAATGGTTTGAAAGAAATTCCATTTAACTTAGAATGGCAGTTGGCTGTCATAGTTGGATCATTCCTTGTATTCATAAATTCATAGAAAAAATTGTGACCACTATTAACATAGATAAAAAATGTCAGGAGACTGTTCTGAAACAAATCCAGTCAAAATAAAGCATAACTAAAGGAAAAAAACACCCTGTCTTGAGATTGAGAATTGAGGAAACATTGAAATCCCTTTCTATTTTTTTTCAGAGGCATTCTCTTTTTTTTAAAAAAAAAAAAAAAAAAAGAAAGAAAAAAGCATTATTTAAAATGAGACCATTTTTGAGCCTGTCGACCTTGTTATAATTTGTTACATGGAGAAAGACCCCTTTCTCTTCTCTATGCCAGTATTCCCCATCTGTGACAAAATTACCCAATCCCCTTTTT
Organism: Egretta garzetta; assembly: GCF_000687185.1. Classification (NCBI taxonomy): domain Eukaryota; kingdom Metazoa; phylum Chordata; class Aves; order Pelecaniformes; family Ardeidae; genus Egretta; species Egretta garzetta. Next base: position 5,693,076 of record NW_009260268.1, on the reverse strand, counting down.
TCCCTCTGAGAAGCCTGCATTGTTCACTAAAGGCATATTTAATTAAGCATAATTTGCAACCCTTTGATCACTTTCATGGCTCTTCTTTGAATTCCAGAATTATTTCAATACACTTCTTAACTGTAGAAATCTGAACTGAACACCAAGATCCAGCAATAAAAAACAGTGCCAAATACATACCATCTGCTATATGATTCATCCAACAATTAATCTATCAGCATATCAAAGTAAAAAATCATGAACACAGTTTAGTCACTTAAGTTTTTTTCCAAAGCCACTGCTTTCCAAAACACAATATCAACCTATGCACAAGGCTTCATATATGCCTTTAAGAGGATGCAGGTTTGTCTTATATCCCCCAAAATTCTGGTAATTCTTTATCAACAGTTATCTGCTTTCTTATTTCTACTTTTTCTGTTTGTTATCTGCAGATGCATTCAGTAATGATTTTGTGCTTTTACTCTGTTTGTTTCTTCAGACTACTTTTGATGGAAGTGTTGAATAGCACCTAATGAAGATCTGATCTCAGGGCCATACTAGAAGCACATAAATTTTATTTGATGAAGATTTCCCCTTTATGTCCTCAGAGCTAAATTACCTTTTCTAATCTATTTAATATGTACTTCATTAAAATATCATGTGATATGAAGTGCATTAAACCACTACTATCTTTATCAACCAAACCTATAATTTCAAGCTGATTTTAACAAGTTCAATTTTCCTTAAACCCATGCCAATTGGCTTTGATTCTGTGGCCTGAAGCCTGTTCTCACCAATCTGTTACGTTGCTTAGAAAGGGTATCAGACAAGGAGATGTATAATCTATGATAATGTTCACTTCCCAGAATTCCCCTAGAAAGCAGAGCTTTCTCAATACAAAAACATGCACAGGATCTAAGAGGTGAGAATTTTTTTACGTATTGCCCTCTCTCACATTTTCCTTTATAAAACAAATGTAAAAAGAGTAAACTGAAAAATTCCTTCCACTAAGCCAAATAAAGCAAGATATTCCAGACTGCATACTTTGCTCAGTGGGGAGAAGATGAAGGAATGAACAATACATGACGGAACCTTGTAACTTAGCTTCATTAGAAGAGTAATGAATGCAGTTGAGAAGCTACAGAGACTGTGACTGACAGAATCAGATTTTTTTTAGTACTGTCAGACATTAACTTTACTCTCATTCTATAGCTTTCCAAGATTAATAGAAAATTGACACTCCTGATCTTAGCTAAGATCAAGTTATCTGCTTGAACTCGCCAGTTAATATGTCCAAATTTTCTGCAGTTTCTGGATTTCATCTTTGTCAACGTTAGGTTTCAAATCACTTTCATTTTAGATGGAATTATTGTGTAATTTTTTCAAAGCCTGCTAAAATATTCCTTAGATCTCCTCCCTGTATTTTTTTCAATTTAAATTCCTTTGATCACCTAATACAACTCTAACCTTTCCCCTTTAAAAAAAAAAAGTATGCATTTCTGATTGAGATATTTTTGAAACTAGATCCTTGCTGCATTTTTTTTATGTTCATTTACCCATTCTGGAAGCTACTATGACAGAGAGAATGAACACATGGACCCAAGGACTCTATATAATTTGTGCCTTAATAAATTATTTTTGTGATAGTTTGATGTACAGCTGTGCACAGTAAAGGTATAAACTGTAATACCAAATTCTATGTATAATTAATACTACTGAGTTTTCTATACGAAAACACAGATGTTCAAAAGCAAACATGTTTGTTTCCCAAAGAGCTGTTGCTGCAAGTAAAATACAACACAAAATGAAGCAAAAAGTACCACTCACAGAAGGGAAGTGACACAACACAGAAAAAAAATCAAGGGGAACTAATTCAAGAAAGTGACAATTGCAGGGGTGCCTGGTTGAACTAAGAAGATTTTATTTTTATCCAGCCATTTGGTTTCAAACCTGTGCCTACTACTTCCTCTTCTTCACCCAAGTTCCAGATAAGTCTTCTGCTGTCAAAAAACAAAACAAACCAAACAACATCAGACAGCTATTTTTAAGAGTTTCTAGTTTGTTTTGGTTTTTTTTTTTTTTTGGGGGGGGGGGGAGGGGGAGAAAAAAGTAAAACCATGGAATTTTTCTTCCTTTCCCTGGTTATGCTGCCAGACTAGCATTTAGTATAATCCACAGTTTCCATCATGCAGTGATTTGGACGCCAAGTCACTGTCCACCCCAGGCCTTTTAGGTTAAGGTGATGTGTAACTGCCAGTGGGTGAAAAACTACTGCGAAGTGGCAGAGAGGGAGAGGAGGTAACAGTTTCACATCACAAAATACAAAGTTAAGATCTCTCACTCTGCTGGTGGGAAGAACCACTACTCTTGTATTAAGAGTCTAAGTGTAGTATCTGATTGGTCACTGATTTGGTCTTATAGCCTTTAATATCTTTGTATATAGAGTTATTACTGAGGAACTACCTCTGCCTGGGCTAAGCAGCTAGGGCTGGCAGCAGTGGAAGAGTTAGCTTTACTTAAATAGCTCTGGAACTCAAGGAGCAGGCATGCCTGTCTGTCTTTCGAGACTTACAGTATTTTTGTGACATCATACTTTTATAAAAGTGGGTTTTTTCCCTATTTGATTATATCATAGCAAAAGATGCTCACACCTATTATTATGTAAAGCATATGCAATCCCTTTGGAGTAATGTGCTCATTTGTTTCACCGTACCAAGCTAACATGCATACAAATCACCATAATGATTGATTGCTAATCCTGCACCTGCTGTGGTTAAACGCAAGGGAAAATGTAGTATTTCTGACCCTAAAATCGATAGTATCCTATGATTATTAGAGCCTCATTTACATTCATATTGCTGTGTCACCAAGGACCAATGCAATACCAAAAAGTTCTGCCTACTGTACCATTTCTCAAGCAGCCAGAATGTGGATGGGACTGGCTGTAAATACAGCACTAACTAAAACATAGGCAAAGAGCTTTTCTTCTCTGTCTGTGCATGATGGTAAGCAAATCCGTGTATCCCCATCTTGAACCTGACATCTGTATGGGTTTGTAGAACTGTATCAAGAAAATAATTACAGTGCTTGCCTCTATGTTTACTGTTGATGGGGAGGAGCTACTGTCTCAGGCATGGTTTTGTTACCTCATTAATTAAAGCACAGTTCAAAGAAGAACTGGTTTAACTTTCAGCTAATGAATAGAAACTGTATCAAAATTAACCTGCCACTCTGTGAGCTGCCAATTCTTTGATCCAGGAAATGGAAATAGGAAAACTAACTAGAAGGTACAAAGTACAGCAGCTTCGCAGCATGGAAGTAAAGCATTTTCAGATTTCAAGAAACAGAACTCACTACCACATTTTATCCCAAGTGTGAATCTGGCATCAGTGAAGCAGAAATCTTTGTATACAGATGAACATGTTAATATGAGCAAGACCAATTAAAAGTTAATAATATTTTAAAGAAAACAGAATTGAAGTAAAGTTTGATTTTACAGTATATCTGTATAGCCCTTGCGCATTGCAAATCTACACAGATTTTCATTAAGCATGTTAGCTTGATTTCCAAAAGAATCGTATGTGTCATGCTAAAACTCCTAAAGACTGATTTAGTCCTCTTTTCAGCTTTTCTGTAAGACAAAGTAAATTATGCTGAGTTCCACATTGCGAGGTTTCTTCCAGTGCTCAAGCTTACATGTGTAGCAGTATCTTCTCCCAACACAGAATTGCAATGTAGCAATTTTGCTAAGCACTGAAAAAGTGGCCCAAATGATCCCTTTGTATTCAAAAAGTAGACAGCTTCCATAAATACAACAAAAATATTACTTTTACCGCTTCTATTATTGCAAAGGCAATGTTTGCACAAAGTAAGCCAGAATCTTTCATGGCTTATTCATCACTCTGAGACTTGAGCTCTGTTGCAAGAATCCATACAGCTGGTTCTTATTTCAGAAAAGCAGTGGTTTTCCTTAAAGTTTAGCTTCCAGATTTTAACTGTAGTGGCTCATGGTTACAAAAAAATATAATTATTTATGTATATATGTTTTACTTTCACATTAACAAATTTAAGCTAATGCTAAAGATATATTGCATTTTATTGCCATGGCTACCTCAACTTTTTAATAAGGCTACTTAATTAATACTTGTAAAAAATGTATTTAATTCCTTTGTATTTGGTTTTGCATAGTCATATACTTGTACAGTAAATTGTTTCATCCCTCAGCATTATTTAGCATGAGCACTTTTAGTTGTTTTTGTTGTGGTTTTGTTTTAACTCCCCTCCACACACGGTTTTGTTATTTTTCTGTAATCTTTGAATAATGTGTCCAACAAGAAAAACAAAAAGCAATCAATGTACTTCAGTCCAGATTCCAACAGAGTCAAGGCACAAAGTGGTTCACAATGTTTCCACTACATACCTTTATATTCCCTAGAGAAGGTATGTGCATTAAGAAAGTAGCAGTAGCCTTGACTTTATTTAGTCATACTATGCAAGTCCATTTTGATATTACTTTGTCATGTTGTTGTGTATTCTTTTGTTTTAGCCCTAAATGAAGGAAAAAAATCTCCTAACATGAGCTTCAGGCATGTCAGTAAGGTTTCTGAAGATGTGCCGTACAGAAGATATCTCTTCTGCAGTGCCTGCAGATATATCCTAGGAGTTTCCAAGTTGCCAGATCAGGGGCTGTTGGAACTGTAAACACAGTGGAATACAAGTCAGCTCACAGGAATGCTATTTAGGACTTCAGTAAGTTTTGCAACCTATATTGTGTTCAATGCTGACATGTTTTTGCTTCTAGCAGAAAACTACCTTTTTAAATAGTTCAGATAAGTCTACTTGAATGGAAGCTACCTCAGTGGCTGTAGTGTAGTTTCTTCTCCCAAGAAAAAAAGTATAGTGGCGCCTTTCTAATTTATTTCATTATTTTATGTGAATACATTATGAAACAGATTCAGTTAAGTGCCTTTTCTATTCAAGGGAGCAAAAGGAACATTTCACTATTTGCATAGACACAGAAATCAGAGAAAGAATAGACTTCGGGGAGGAGGACTTTTTTCAAGATTATAAAAGAAAACATTAACTCATAAAGTGAGACTGTATGGATCCAGTGTAGAGCTGGAATGAAATGATGAGGCTGATTTATAAACCACTGGAATAGGGGTTCATAATAGAGGTGCTGGCACAGTAGCAACAAATGTGAACCAAGTGTTAGTGTCATGAGAAAAATAAGTCCTGAAAGTGCCAGATGAATTTTTAGTATAATTCTAGCAACATATTGCTTAATGTATCTAAATCCCTCCACATCTGAGCCCATCCCCTTTATATATCTCTGCTATACATAGTGGAAAAGCATTCATTGTTTGTGATATTTTCACATGTATTAAGAGAATATCTTCAGTTGCCACACTGATTAGCAAAGTCCATCAATGGAGTCTTTGCAGTCTTTGCTTGTCTACCATTTTTGTTTCCTAGCAGTGCAGAAAGCATGACCAGGCACAGTAGATGCATATAATATATTACACACTTAATTTTAAGATAGATTCATTGGATGAGACCAATGTGGACTCGTCTTAACTGTCCTGGACAATTATTTTTTGAGAACTCATGCTATGCTTCACCCCATCATGTTATTTGAGCACTATGGTCTGAACTCAAAGAAATTTAAATTCTCTATCATCTGTTTTAAAGGTCAGCACTTCACCAAATTTCATGTCTGAAACAAAATCATGTACATTACAAAAATGACAGTCATTTCAAAGTACATATCACCTTGCAAGCTTTCATTATAATTAGATCATTTTTACTTTTTGGTTTCTATCTTGTATTTTATCCACTTCCTATATGTTCCTTTACAATTAGATAAGATCCTTGAAGGAAGATTTGTATCTTTTGTTATATATTTGTGCCTAAAACCAGTCCTTTGAGAGCTCAGTGCTGGTGTGAAAAAGGTGTAATATGATACAGAACATGGGAGATCAAACACCATTATCAAATGTGGGTTTTTAATTATGAGAAGGATAATGAAGTGAGCTGTATCTGAAAGACCTGTTAGAACCCATTAATGTGCTGTACAGCAGCTCATGTTTATACCACTGAGCAGCAAAAATTCAGACACTGATGAAGAAGACATCTTCAAGGCTCTGAAGATCATGTTCTGGTTGTCTGTTGGGATGCTTAATACCAGCTTATTTCCATGATAACATCTAAAATAATAAAGATACTTTCTATAATCAAGAGATTTCAAACAGCAGAAAGAAGTGCAGCACCTAAAATAAGTTGCTCAACAGGAGATTATTTCCATCGTCTCAGGTAAAAAGCTGCTCAAGACAGCCTAGCTAAATGAACAGGCTTTTATATGTGTTACTATTAAGAAAGGGAACCAAGAATCCAGTTTTATGGGTGTAGTTCAACTCTCTCTCTACGAGGAGTGAAAATCCAGTCTTCATTTTACAGGCCAAGATATATGTGTGAGTATTCATTAATGGAATAAAATCATAGAATCATAGATTCATAGAATGTTTTGGGTTGGAAGGGACCCCTAGAGGTCATCTAGTCCAACCCCCCTGCAGGAGCAGGGACACCGCTAACTAGATCAGGTTGCTCAGAGCCTTGTCCAACCTCGCCTTGAATATTTCCAGGGATGGGGCCTCCACCACCTCTCTGGGCAACCTGTTCCAGTGTTTCACCACCCTCATTGTAAAGAATTTCTTCCTTATATCTAGTCTAAACCTACCCTGGTTTAGTTTAAAACCATTACCCCTTGTCTTGTCACTGCTGGCCCTACTAAAAAGATTTTCCCCATCTTTCCTATAGGCCCCCTTTAGGTACTGAAAGGCC
>NW_009260268.1:5642099-5684725 GCF_000687185.1 Egretta garzetta | reverse complement strand
CTCTGTGGATCACATCCTTAAAGATCTGCCAGCTCTGTTCTGTTCCCCTGTCCCTGAGGACCGTTTCCCAGGGAGTCCTTCTGACTATCTCCTTGAGGAGCTGGAATTTTGCTTTTCTAAAATTCAGAGTCCTGACTGTACTCTTTGTTCTTCCTATTTCCCTCAGGAGCGTGAGCTCTACTGGTGCATGATCACTGCAGCCCAGGCTGCCTCCGATCTTGACATCTCCGACGAGCTCGCTTGCATTGGTGACCACCAGGTCCAGTATTGCATCCCCTCAGGTAGGATCATTATACACTATACTTAACCTCATGAGTACTGAGGAAAAATATGTGCAATTACAAAAGAGAATAATTAAAATAATGTGTTTTGGGGAATATGAATGTCTCTTTTATGGTCATTGGAGAAGGCTAAAATAAGATGATATATTCCAATGCAGAGCCTAAATTCTGTTTCATTTTCCTCCTTCATGGGTAATTTAATCCAAAAGCAAGAAAGAAGTGAAAATTTACTGCTTGGAGGCATTGAGACATGGCAAAAGCAAGAATGTCCTAGATGGGGACTTATAATGAAGAATCCATAGTTTTGTAATCCATAATAACAACCCAAGATTTTGTTTATAAAGCTGTATATTTTAGTATCTATCAGTGAAAAATGACATGAACACTGGCAATAACATTTCTTGTCCTGGTTTCAGCTGGGATAGAGTTAATTTTCTTCATAGTAGCTAGCATAGTGCTGTATTTTGCATTTAGTACTAGAAGAATGTTGATAACACACTGATGTTTTCAGTTGTTGCCAAGTAGTGCTCAGACTACTCAAGGACTTTTTGAGCTTCTCCTGCTTGGCCAGGTGCATAACAAGCTGGGAGGGAGCACAGCTAGGACAGCTAACCCAAACTGACCAAAGAGCTATTGCATACCATATAACGTCATGCTCAGGGGGAGTTGGTCGGTCGGTCGGTTGCAGGGAGAGTGATCGCTGCTCGGGGAGTGATCACTGCTAGGGATGGGCTGGGCATCAGTGTCGGCGGGTGGTGAGCCATTGTGTTGTGCATCATTCATTTTGTATATTCTGTTACCATCTTCATTATTACTATTATTATTATTTTCTCTTATTAAACTGTCTTTATCTCAGCCCACAGGTCTAACTTTTTTTTTCCTTCCCGATTTTCTCCCCCATCGCACTGAGGGAGGGGGGAGTGAGCGAGCGGCTGCGTGGTGCTTAGTTGCCAGCTGGGTTAAACCACAACATTTCCTTACTACCATCTTAACGTTACATGTCACATTACTATGAAACTACTTTAATGCCATTGTTAGACAGAAACTTCCCTTTGATCTGACATGAAAGTGAGACATATTCAAAGTGGATTATTAGTTCATTCATGGTTAAGGTTGGATATTTCTTCAAGTAAGAAACTAAGAGTTTATAAGAAACTTATTGCCATTAAAAATCTAAAGCTAGAATATGCAAAAAGACAACTATAACTTCATATTTCAGATTTTGCCATTTTAAGATTGGCCTAAACCTGTTTTGCAATAATTTGGGGTTGCTGAAAATAGAGTTACAGTTTAGTATCTTCAGAAATTGTAATTTAAAAAATGAATGTTGAAGCATTTAAAATGTTTAAAATCCAGTGTTAGATTTTGGTTTCTAAATTTGTAATATGATCCCTATTCTAATCTGCTTGATGTCTATCATTTTGCTTTAAAAACAGCTGCAATATAATGTCTGTCCACATTAAACACTTGTAATATGCACAGTTATATTTTATGTTTCCCTCATGAATGAAAGAAAGAATTTGCATTAAATAGCCTCATTCCTGTTGTACTAAATTTAAAAACTATTTAATGAAATATCTTAGGTCAGACTTCTAGAGGATCTCTTTAATTTATAAATATTATGTATTTGTGTACATAAAAGTCAGACTGCTTATGGATATGAATATCAACTGGCCTTTACAGATCAGGATTTTAACCCAAAGGAATGAATATGCTCACAAAGTTTTCCAGACACAGCAAAGAGTATTCTATGAAAGTATGGTTTGAAGAAAGCATTTCCTATCTGAGTCCTAGATGTGCACAGTATAAGAAGTAAAAACAGGCCAAAAAAAAGAGATTTAGAATATTTGTATTCTTAATGTGGTATCTCATTGCAGTACCAAAAAGAAAAAGAGAGAAAGTAATGATATGAGTATTCAATGTGCAAAATTTTCACAAAATATTCGGTGTAATAGTGTGATTAAAAAAAATAAGAAGAATCATCGAGTTATTAAAAGTCCAGATGCTTCCCAGTAGATTAAATGTATTTGCCACATGAAATGTCTCTTAATTAGAAATTATGACTTCACATGCATTAACTGTTTTTAGCAATAGTACTTTTTGGACCTCCTATTGTATGATTATTAAAATCTAAATGTCTAATGAAATGTTCTTTATGCTTTTCTACATACCTTACACCTTTTCTCCTGTTATTTACTCAGCTTTTGTGCCAGATCACTGTGACATTAATGTGCATCCTTCATAACCAGGGGCAATTACAGAACTGTTAAGACAAAGTGGTTGATCCAAATTCCTAGAAAGCTTTGCCTCAAACAAACTTTTTTAATTTTATTTTTTTTCTGGTGCAATAATATATCTTCACCAGTTCTTGGTTCTTTCAGTAGGACAGATTTCAAGCAGATGAAACAAAAAGAAAATTTTCATAGCAGAAATGTCTTCACAAGAAAAAAATTAAAGAACTCTAAGCTTACTCAGTAAAATTCTGACAAGTGAAGGACTCATTTTCAAAATTACTTAATCTCTTACCAGTACAGGAGGAGGGTAACAACCAAATTCACGTTTAAATAAATTGGGTTAAATAGATCTATTGATTTAAATAAATTATTTATTTTAAAACAAATACATCCTGGGGGTTATAAAATATATTCTCTTCTATCTGCTCTCTTCTGAGTCTTGTAAAAAGGGAGCTGATAGTATTGGTTGAGTCCTTGTTAAGAAAAGACTATTAATAACCGCTGAAATCACAGCTCATAATAATTTTGGTAGTTTCAATGGGGAAGCCAAAGACTCATTTATTATGGCAAGATGAACCGTTTTTGCAGAGTTTGATACCCTTAGAAGAAGACCACACAAGACAGCCTGAAGGATTTTTCAATGATGCATTTGTATGAGCTAAACTGTAAATTTGTGATCTGCCTGTCGTGAGGAGTGGCATATAGCTGTGCCACCTGAGGAGCAGGGAATGACTCAGAGCATCACTGTTCTTTCCTCCCCCGTGGGAGGTATAAGCTACTTTGAACTTTCTCTTGTGTAACAGCTAACTTGTCTTGCATGTCTGTCCAGATGCTCTAGCAAGCCTCAGAGGAGAAAAAGTCTGCTTGCTTCCAACTCAATTCCTAATTGCATACTTTGAGGTGTCAGTACAGGCCTATGTGAATGAAGACAGGCAGCCCTTGAATACAGGGTTATTAATGTCACTCCTTTCATGAACACTAAAGGATGGAGTCTGAAATGATTCCCCTCGTTGAGTAGCACTTCATTTCAGGAATAATTCTGGATTAATATTAAACATGAAAATTGACGTTGTTATTTCTCCCTCTGTTCCATGGATTTGTATATTTTGTCCATTCATAACCAGTCTTGCAAACTGTTGAGGTCCTCTTGAATTATATAACTTTCCTTATGTATGACTAATTTTAATGCATTAATCATTCATTGTAATGATTAATTTAACTTTGAGGATCAAGAAACATGTAAATATCCTTTCAGATTTTGTCCCTGTTTGCTTCTTTATAGGCAACTTTATATAGTAAAGGTATATTTATATTAGTTGAATTGGTCAGCTGTGTTAAACTGCTGTCTCTAGACCAAAAAAGAAAAAAAAAAAAAGCCATTGGTTCTGGTCAAAAATACACCTGAGCTAAAGAGAATATTAACGAATAGGTATGAAGAACTGTAGTAAAAACTCTAGGAGTACCTATGCCTGGAAATGAATGTAATAAAGGATTGGTTTGCATGATTTTGGAACAAAAGAGAAAGGAAAGGTGATTAACTGGATGATGAAATGATCCCCTGAAAATTGTGTATATTGCAGTCCAGTTCTTACAGCAACTTCTGAAAAGACAACAGCACCATCAAGTTTAAAATGAGATGTGTCAGAATGTCACCTGTTCTCACACTGGGATCACAGAATAAGTCACAGCCCTTACCTATCCCATTTATGCTATATGGTGGGTACAAAAGGAATCCTAAGCTTTCTTCTTGCTCCTGTTTGCTGATGACATCATACAGGTCCTTGCATAAGGATACTGATAATGACTTTGGGCTGATGGAGGAAACCTAGCTTTAAAGGTCCTTAGCACATAACTTAGGTTAGATATTCAGGTCATATTCTTCAGGGATATGTTTTCCTGTCTAGCGCTTACCATAACATCTGGCTTGTTGAAGCTTGAGATCCTTAAAGCAGGACAAAACTAGAGGGCCTTTATCAAATTGAAAATGCTGCACAAACAAATGATGGACTAGAATTTAGAAAGTCTGTTTGAAGCAATAAAACTATATATTGCCAGCTATACATTCATGCTGGCAGAACTGGGAACAGTAGAGAGTGGGATTCTGTAGAGCTGAGCTGTCAAGAAGAAATGAAAAGCTATCCGTATCCTAAAACCTTAAAGAGTCATTGAGCAGATGGGAGAGAAGAAGAAATGTATCTTGAATAGTGAAACTAAAAGGGAGAGTCCTATTCCCTGATCTGCCAACAAACTCACTTGGTGAGCTCATTTAGAGAAATTTTATTAATACAATTTGCTCAGAAGACATCCCAAGCAGCGCTCACGAATGTGTGACTGTAAATGTGAGAAATATGCATAAACATTAATATTTTTAAATAAATGTCTTTTAAGTTATACTCAAATATATGAGCGTATATTAGCCAAAGTTTTGAGAGTATTAAGCGTTATTCAAAACCAAATGAACTGAACTGAAGAAAAATTGCCTTCCATAAGTTTTCATTTCGTTTAAGACAAATGGAGTTTCTCCTTTTCTGAAGTTCATTTGTTCTGAGCTTTTTTTTCCCAATTTCTTTTTTTCTTTCTTTCAGAAAGGTTTTACTGTTTTCTTTTTTAATCAGCTGATGTGATCATTCTCCGCAGTCTTGAGCACATCCAGTTAAGTTGTATGATCATGTCTGTGATTAGATCTATACTAAATTAAATCCATCATTATGTATTTCTTAAATATGAGACAGCGTAAGAAATTGTCAGTCTTACAAACCAGTATCATAGTTCACAAGCTGGAAAAGATACCTACGAGAAATGGCATAACTCAGTCAAGGAGTGAGGTTGGCCCAAGAAATGAAGCATGGTGTGCAAGACAAATAGTGTGGAATAGAGATTTTAATAACACATATAATCTACACCGTAAACCCCAGGATGAATCAATGATTCAGTAGTTACTGACATGAAAACCAGATGCATACTTTGTAAGATCAGTCCTGCTGTACTGCCTTTATTTTCTTTCCTTGTTTGTTATGCCTTTCTGAATATCTTCCTAATTATTGCCATCAGCTACTTTTTCTCACATCCTGTTTTATTGCATGGCCTATAGCTGCAGGGTTTCCCACAGCAAAAAGTATGTTCAGAGCCTGGTTTATATCTTGCCTCCTTTGTGTTCTGGTACTACAGATCTGCAGACAAGAGACAGCAGTGGCGTTTGCAAGGCCATATCCAACTGCAGCTTCACTGACAGAGCTAAGGAGGTATCATGTTTTGCAGTAAGTGAATTTGCCAACAACCTCTTAGGTATGTGTCAGGACCCTGAGCTTTTCCGTTCTGCCCAGCCCCGAGGGTTTGGGAATTTCTCTTTTCTTAAGAAAAAATAAACCATCAGTTTACATTCTGAGCTGTAATTGGTTCCAAGTTTTTAATTATTCAAAGCACAATGTCTTTTCACAAGTTACTGTAATACATTCAAGTTAGGATTTGAAAGCACACCTTTTTCAGGAGAATGCAGGCTTTTCCACATGATAAATAAATGTCCTTTGCAAATGCACAAAACATCTTGAATTCTCTCCTGCTATTCAGGTACAGTCTTCTTTTATAATTCTAGTCTTCAACCAATTTTTAAGAGAGCTGAATATGTGTACGTTTTCAAGCGGTACACAGAAGCCTTGGGATAGACAGGAAATTATCTACATAACTCTTTAGATGTGTTTCAGAGTAACGTGACTTTTCATTATATTACTTACAATCATGGAATGTATGTGACTCACCACATCTAGACTTTTGTGAAAGAATGCAAACAGAAAGCCTAATACATGAGAAAAGGAACATAAACAAATAATGTTTTGCTGCTAAATAACAGCCTGACTCCACCAATATGGTGGGTAAATTGCTGGAGTGCAGAGGGAAGCAGATTTTGACTAAATCCTTGTTTTCTTTTCCTAGCTACTGTTCTACAATTCCTTTTAAATCAAAATTTTATGAGATTGTATCAAGATTCTAAAGATTTCACAGAATATATTTTCTCTTCCATAGTTCTCATTTCTATGTTTCTCTTTAAATCCATTGTTCTCTAATACTGCAGCATAATTAGGCCAGTTGTTGTGTATGCAAATACTGGAACCACTGAACTGAAGAGAAAAAGGAGATCAACTAATTTAATATCATTTGTATTAAAGGAGAATTCTCTTTCATAAGACTACTGCTAGGAGGAATAATAAAAACTCCTATGATTGAATATTTTACCTCACACTTATTTTCCCTTATTCTCAAGTTCTCATATTTTTCATGTGTTATTAGTATCTAATACTACAGTTCTACTTACCACTGAAAATGCTAAAAGTCACTTACATAAATTCAATGGTTAACTATATGATATTAGTGTTTGTTGATTGTTACTTTTAATACATTGGATATCTTCATACTGAATAAATGGATCAACACAAAAACAGGGGGATTTTAAGCCCAATAGAAACTTTATCTTATTACTAGATTTCATAAAACTAGTAATTTTGTAAAATTAGTAACTGGCAATGCAGGATGGCACCCGTTCAGAGGAGCATGCGTGCTGCAACAGCTGATGGAGGACTGTGCAGAAGAGTCCAACTCGCTACCTTCTGCAACTTCATTTGCATGCTTGTCTTTCTCTAACATACATAAAAGAATAGATCCTCATCACGTGCAAGGCAAAAAAGTCACAGTATGTGCACAGAGAGCACACCCGGGATTGAAATCTCCCTTGTGAGCACTCCTGTGCACCAAGCAAAGGAAAACGTCCCTCCCAGCTGACTGAGAATTGTTCACAGAGAATTCACTGAGCACACCACTGAGCAGAATTGGATTGACATGATACAGCTCCAGTACCCAACCTTGCTTCAAAGTAGTAATGGTCTAGAAAGCATCCCAAACTTGGACTAAGGTCCAGTTCACTTTAATAAGGTAGTAACATATCCATTCCAAGAGCTGCCTGGGCACTGAGATTGTAATTTGAAAAATAACAATTGAAGTTTCCAAATTTGCTTTTGATCTGTACTGAAATAGAGGTTCTTTATATTTCCACCACCCCTTCCAAGAATAATGAGAATTGAATTAATTTTCTGTGTTAATGTGGACAATGAAGCTCGTGTTCCTCTGCAGTGAGTGCTTAGTGATCTATATCAAATGAAGCAGTGTCACAGGAAGACAACGAAATGTTCTCATCCAGACAGGGGTTAAGGTATCATCTTACTAGATGAAGTGAGGACATTTGAATCCCTTCAAGCCAGGTTTGGATTGGAAATGAATATAAACAAGTTTTGTGACAGCCTTAATTTTTAGGTAATGGGAAGTAAGACTATGGATCCTGTTCATTCTGCAAGTGCCCCAAAATATTAGACAGATTTTTTTCATCCAGCGTATATTTTGTTCCTTTTTCCATGAAAAACATTTGGGGCTTTTTTTGGTTGTTGGGGTGGTTTTTTTTAAATTATATGTCCATGCAAATCTTGCTCATTTGGTATGGTGGAAGGAAAGGAAGCTAGCACTTTTTTGTTGTGGATTTGAAAAACAAACAATTATGTGTAAACTCTCGCTTCTATTCCAGGAGTAACTACAAACTTGCTAAGTAACTCTGCAAAAGTCATTTGACTCCCCAGTTTCCTTTTTTTTGCTGCTGTAAAATAGGAATAAAACACATGTTCTGGGTCCCAAAAGAGTTATGAAGAGCTTTGGGATGTTCTCGTGAAGGGGGAGCTGTACAGGCTGACTCATTTTCTGTGATTATTCTCATGAAAGAAAATCTGTTACAGGGATGTTGGCAGAAAGCAATCATAAAAGGGACACAGACATGAAGAAGAACATTTTATTTTAATACTAAGCTAATACTTGGAGATACACAGTTTGTTATACACTTCACTACAGGTTTCTGGTTTTACGAAGTATTCTATGTGAATTTATTAATATTAGTGGAATGTTTGTGCCAGACTGGTCCTTGTGTAAAGATCCATTTTCCCTGGATTACAACATTTTTCCACAGTAGTGGAAATAAATATGATACGAAGTTTATTATCTTAACTTACATGAAGTACTATGTTTTCACTGTGTATTCTGTATCCATTAAAGCTGTCTCTGGTCATTAAAAACTGCCCTTATAAAACACTGACAATGTCTTTGCAGCAAGTAATTATATTCTCTTCCTTATCTACTATAACACAAGCCTGTCTGGCTCTTTCTTTTACAAAAAAAAAAAAAAAATCAAAGACAATAATAGAGTTGTATCAATCAATTCAACACGTATCTAAGACTGAATTAACTATCGACTGAGTCTGTGAACCTGTTAAAGTTTTTTATACTAATTTGAACAAAAGACAAATGTACCATTGGGGATAAATATTTTCAAAAATATATATTTAATGAAGAAGAATAAGTAGTACTTAAATGGCTTTTCCTAACATTTTTTTAAAAACATATAAGAATATATATTTATAAAACCAGGCAATGTCCCTTTAAATCACATGCTAGTCACCTGACTCCACCTTATTTTGGAAGCTTCTCTACTAAGGGAAATATGTTCTAAATAAGAAATGAGTGAGTATTTTGTATTTAAATGAGCACTTCATTTTCATGAATAAATTTTCAGGGTTTGATAATGATGAAGATTTTATTGAATTTTGCAATACAAAAGTGAATTTAATGCTTATTTTTGTAGCCTGATATCTGAGATTATTACTACAGTTCAGTATACTTGGAAAATTTTACCTCCACAGATGCTAAAAACCTGAAATTGATTTATTCCTTGGATGAGAAAACTTCTAAATGGAATACAGTATCCCCCAAACATAATGTAAATTCTAATGTGATGAATAGGCTTTCAGTACTCAAACTGATTACTCAATTTAGCAGAAAACTATAAGTTTAATGATACATTGAACAACAATGCTCAAGAAAAACTTCCAATTTCCTTCTACTATATGACAAATGTTCTCCAAACACAACATAAGCAGCAAGTTCTCCTTCAGATCTGCAACGTTGATCAATTTTGCTGTACCATGAACGCATTTAGCAATTTCATATTTGCTGGACATACGGAACCATGTCCCAGTGGTAATTTAGTTCTTGGTCTGAGTACTATGTAAAAGGGATCACAAAGCAGAATGAAAAACTAACCTTTTCTACTGATTTTATTATTCATCAGGATTTAAAAGAGTTAAAAAAAATACTTTCTTTATAAAGAAATGTGACCAGATTTTCTCTGAGGGTTGAACTTCCTTTAGCTAGGCATGTGGTGAGAGACCCTCTTTCAGATCTAGCTGGAGTGGTTGAAATTGTTACTACCCCCAGAAACTCATCACTAGCCACTTCTACAGGCTCTGCTCCACAAAGCCCAGGTGGTGCTGTAGAAAATGTGTTTTTCTTGATCACCTTCCATGCAAAGTCAGTCACATTAGTGCAGACTGTTAGTTTAAGGTAATTAGCCCACCGTTGTACCAAAACAAAACAGAAATATTCACCTGTTCTGTTCTGCGAGGAATAACCTTACCAAATGGGGGAACATGAAGAAAGAGAAGTGTGCCAGTTTTTTACAACTAAGCACAGACCAGAAAAGGAGACGCTAGACCCAAGGACTAGCAGTTCTCCTAACTGGATATAAAGAGTAGCTGGTGATAAACACAACTCTGTTTCTGGAGATGATGTTGTTTATTCCCTGATTCTGCATGTTTTTAAGGATTGAATCCCATGACTGCTGGGAAAAAGGTTTCCTACTTACATTGCATAGAAGTTTTCTTAAGAGGAATTCTGACCTTTTCTATATGCACTACCCAGTAAACAGTCAAAACAACAAATACACATAAATAAGAAAGAGAACAGTTCATGAAACAGAGGGAAAGGGCCAAATTCATAGTAAATACTTTTTGAGGTTACTAACTTGCCCCTTTTCCCCTTTTCTCCACTTGATACACTCCTGCAACCATGTGGGGCTCTGCAGCTATCAGAGTGATTAAACTGAGGCAGTATTCCTTCTCAAGGGGAGTTCTGACCTTCTCTCTTTGTACTTCACAGCCTGCCAGCAATGGTGGTGCCTAACAGAAACCTAAGAATAATTGCCTACCTCACATATTGGGAATGTCTGTCACCTTTTCCTCCCCAAGAATAAATACATCTCTCTTTGTTTTGTTTTTTGTTTTGTTTTGTTTTTTTCCTGGCAATGACCTCTTCACAAGCCACTGACTGTTTAAGTTGCTCTTTGTTCTCATCTGAATACCTTGTCTGTGACATTACTATTTTAGCACCTCACTTGCAGCGCCATTTAGTTTCCTGTTGTTTTATAACTCTTTCTGAAATAAAGTTCTCCCCAGCTTTCAACTGCTTAGCACAGGCCAAGTGTCAGCCTTGCCAGCCTCATCAGACGTACCTGATTATCCTCTCAGTGAGCTCAAGGTTAAGTAAGTATCTTGACCTCAGAGTTCGGAGTTTTGAATTGCACCATATCTCATTCACCTCTAAGTCAAAGATAAGAGTTTGAACCCCCTTGTGGAAGATGAAGATGGAAGATCATTGTTTAAACTCAGAAATATCTGTGTTTTCTTATCTTACTCAGATCAATTTGATCTCTAGCTGCTGCAATTTCTATCGGCTTTTGTAACAGCTTGTCTCTTCTTCATGTTCAGCTCTTACCCAGCAAATGTTCTGAGTCAAGTGCTGTGAAAAGCAAATAGATTTCACCACACAGACCAGAAGAAAACAGTGATAACAAATAGGAGATGCAAAATATGTGATGAATTTGGCTTTCAGTTTAAAAGCATTTTTATGAAAGCCATGTTATAGAATTCAACCAGCTCTAAATGAATTCCCTTATAAATAACATTTAAAAATAACCAATATGAAAATGTCTTCACCATACCAGCTAATAGGAAGAGGAAGGTTGTTATGGTTAGCTTTTAAATCCCCAATTTATGAGACATATATCTTTAATCTTGCTTATGGCTCTTTACTACAAACACTTTTGGTGCAATCATGCATGCAAAATTTCAGCCCTATCAGAAAGACATTTTGTCAAAACCTATGGCTTTGTTTGGTTTCACAGCTTAAGTCTATAAATAATCAATGTTCATGTTAGTGTCCAAGGAATTCTGTTTGGGTGTGTAACTGTTGCAAAGCAAAGTATCAGGATGAAAGTGCAATTTGTCCATGTTCTTGCTGTGAGTGTCATCATCTATGTAAATATGAAAGCAAAGCTCCATGGGGAAGAATTCTTTAAAACCAGTTTTCCTTTAAAATTCCATTTATTTTTTAGGCCTGTCATTTTATAAATAATGAATTTTCTCTTATTATTTTCTCCAACATATTTTCAGAAAATCCCATATAAATTTTAAAATTACATGATTTCCCAAGAGAACTGATAGTTCAGAGGATAAAATGTGAATTTCAGAAATAAAGATAATATTATTCATTTTAGATTTTCTTTCATTGTGTCAAATTTACATGCCGTATTTGTCTTCATTAGAAATGGGTGAATATCACAAAACATTTTCCATTACTTTTTTTTGGTACATGTGTATGACTTTCTACTTGCTATTTTTTTCCATACACATTTAATTCTGAGGAATATTCAGGTGATTAAAAAAAATCTAAAATTAGTACTCACTAAAGATTAATTTCAATGTGACATGCTTGGACCACTGCAGGAGAGACATTCAACATGGTCTTTTTGAATATTTGCAGCATCTACTTTTAAAAGTGCATTCAGCCAAAAAGGGAACTGAAACATTATCACGTGGTTTATGTATCCAAAGAGTATATAAGAACAAGAAAAAAATATGGTCTCTTTTTCCTCAGCTTCATCATTTTCCTTTAATGTCTTAATTTTCTTAAAATATCACCATCATTAAAATTTTATCTTCTTAGTTATTCTTAAAAGCATAAACCCCAGGCATTTGAAAATATAAAGATTTGTGCATTGAATTCTGTCCTTCAGTCTTTAATCCTCATCTTTTTTCACCCTCTTTATTTTAATTTGGTAACTTTTCAAGGGGTGTTGTTTTATTTTAATAGAGTAATGCATGTTGCTACACTGCAGTGGAGAGTTCATGAATGGTATGAAGTCTTTAAGTCAAGCACTACTGAAATACTTGCATTGAAGGAAGCAGCAACATTTCCAACAAAGAAGTGGCAGGTTTAGGACTTAATCATACAAATACAAACTTCATTTCATACTGGATGTCTTCAAGTTTCTCTCCCTAAATTCTCTTACTCATCTTTAATATTAAGTGTTTTATATTATGTACTGTATGTACTAATCTTTCAAAAACAGATTTTACAGAACAAAAATATTCACCAATAAACTGCTATATTAAGCTGTGTAGAAAAACATGTTTTCCTTTAAAAGGTCAGAATTGATTTTCAAAGGAAGGTCTACATTTGCTTTGCATCATCCTTCAGCTCATACTGGAAAGAGCACAATGTAGCCAAGTCTTTGGCTTCTTCTCAGCTGTTTCCAAAGTGAGCCAATAACTGATGTCAAAATGCTCATTTGGCCACCACATGATGTCTGTTTTCTTGGCAATCTTCCAAACAGCTTCTCCGAGTACTTCAGAGCAGTGATTATCACCTGTCCTGGTGATTTGGTGAAGGTATAAATGTCAAAGTTTCAGCTGGAAAAAATATCCCCACAAAAAAGTCATGTAACACGTTATACCCTTTATAACAGAAAACTGCAGATGTTTGACACAGATTATGTTTGCACTAAGAAAGGCACAAATATATATGTTTAAATGTGATAGATAATATAATTGATAGATTAGTTCAGAAGGTTCTTGTGATGACATGATGGACTAGAATATACATTGCATATGTGTATATATATTACGATATTAATCACAGAATATGTGACTTATTCTGCATCTATATTATTAAAAGTCTAGTTATGAATATTTCTAAATACATACATATCCTATATGTATTAATAATTGCAACATATAAATATCATATAATTTATGAAATAAAAAATATGAGCCAGATTGTGTGACAATGCCTCTTCTCTTCTTATCAGATGTCACAACTCTCCTCTGAAAGACCAAGTCTCAAGGTCACTTTCCCAGACCAATTTTCAGCAGTCTAAAGGTTACTGGATTTTAGATAAGAAAGGCTAGTTCTAAGTGGCTATTGGTCCCAGTACAATGATCAGCACAGAAAGACAAAACATGAATTTATCCCTTTGCTTTGAGATATAACATGATCCTCATTGGCCCGACATCTTATTTTTTGTGGTTTCGTGTTTTTACTTCTAATTTCTCTGCATCTTGGTTACATCTACTTTGCATCCAAAAGTTATAAATAAAATGCATGGAAAATATTCCTGTATGTGTGGCAAGCCAAAAATAGGCAAGGAATAAAATTACTGCAGATAATTAAACAAGAAAACATGAATGAAAGTTACTACAGATTTTCTGCAATGTTGGAAAAATAAGTGTGAACAACTTCCTATTTTAGGCATCAAAATCCTTGACAACAAGCAATTTAAATTTTCCATTGAATTTGTTGTCGATTGTTTGGGACTTTTTGCTTGTTACATATTTAATTTTTTCTTCTGTTGTTCAGAATAAGGAAATGAGCTGAATAAAGAGCTCCAGTACTCTGGAGTTTGGAAACCATCTATGTTTTCACTAATGAAACTTGCAAATTCATTGCTCCAGGCCCTGGGCAAAGGACTCCGTTCCAATGGTCTCTCTTTTTCTCCATGTAGAATTTAACAGGTCTGAAGAGCTATGCCTCCAGTGGATATAAGCTTTGTTTAACTTTCTTGGGCATACGTGAAACTATCAACATGGAATGTTTATAAGCCCCAGGCCTGTAAGGATTAGACAAATATGATTTTTTTACTTTCTCGTCTACTTCAAAAGCAGTTAGGGGTTATGCATACCAGTTTCACAAAGCACCTCATTCAGACCTATGTTTAGGTGCTTAAGTCCAAGAGAGAGGGAAAATTTCCTGCGTATCTCTCTTTAGAGTTTTCTGTTGCCTGTTTAGCCTGAGGTGTTGTAGAACTCATACCCAGATCTGTTGATGGAGTGTACCTGTCTCCCAGAGACATCTAGGTTATGAATTACAGTTCTGGAAATAGGCACTATGCCATAATTCTCATACTTCTAGCTTGAGGATTTCACTCATGATCCCCACTAAAACTAAATGCAATATAGTTATTGCAGTACAAGCAGGCATCAGAAGCAGGACCATTTTCCAGAATCCATATTCCTCAGAACCCAGTTTTGAAACAGAACCTCATCTGGAAGCAATTTGCGTTGCTGTTGATTTTAACTTCAAATTAATTTAGGGAAAGTGATTAAATTTAAAATCACATGACACTTGACCCAACTCTCAATATAATCTGTAGAACACAAAAAAATATTCAAAAAGTCTTAAATGGCCATGGGAAAAAAAGTTACAAGTTAATTTACTTAGACTCTTATAATTCACCAGTTGCTCAGCCTTTCCAATGATCGTGCTAAAACATTTTCATTACTAAATGGAAAAATAATTTGCAAAACACCCACTGATACACTTTCTAGAGGCAAGTAAAATGAAACTAAAATTCATACACTGTGGATATGATTGCTTCTAGCCATTCATTGTAATATAGCCACCATGAATATTTGGTCAGTCACTGTGAGAGAACCATTTGGAAGTGCCTTTTTGAAAATGTTTGTAAACTCTGGTACAAAAATAGAGTTTTAGTTGTGTAGATTCAAAATCATCACCATAAAGTTAGGCATAAGTCAAAAGCATAGATTTATGAAAAACACATTCTCAGGGAAAATGTTTCTGTGGTTCCACCCATTCTGATCTGCTAAAATTTAAATATAATACCCAGAATATTCACATTGCATTTCTAACTCAGGACCATGCAAACTACAGTTTTAGATTATTAATTGATTTTAATTATTTGCAGTTTTCTAAAAGTCACCTGTTCATCAACAAAATAATTCTTTCTGTTAAAGAATATAGCTTTTTAATTATTTAAAGAATTCCCGTCCAATAGCAACAAACTAGTTGTGGAATGTTTCCCACTTCATGAAGACATTTAAATTGTACTAACAAAACTCGGAATTACTTAGAAATTATCTGGGTTTTAAATAATATGTTATTTGGTACAACTGATGAAGCCTTCTCACATCTAAATTTCAAAGTTCTCCAGCTCAGATGAAAAGGTCCTGTCAAATTTGCCCTGCAGTCATTTTTATTTCAACTTTTCATTTGTTTGTTTGCAAGGTTCCTGTTCTTACTAAGAAGGAAACAAGGTGTAGAAAAGCAAGGCTGCCATCAAACTTTTGCACAGCAGGTTTATTTAGACTGATTGCTGATTGTTCCTGGCCTCCTCTATGCAAATCAGACAATTATAAAAACATAGATATGAACAATATGAGAACCTCTTTGATAACAATCAAAGGGGTCCTATTCAATGTTAGAAATCATAAGATAATGAATGAACAAAACTCTCTTTCAATCTTTTACCTTCATAAACAAACTGAGGGGACTTTTCTGTGACAAAAAGCTCATGTAAAACAAAAATCTACGGAAATGCTTGAGAGCTCTTTCCTGAGGATTTTGGGTGAAAAGACTTAGACTCACAGAGGGCTTTTCAGAACACTGCACACTCTCATGAAGGAAATCTCTGTGAGCAATATATTTTCTTGGCCAAGTCTGTGTTCTTTTCTTTCCTGCCACATTCTCCTGATATGAGAATATTACCTGAAAAATATTCCCAACTGCCAAGACACAGGATGGGAATTCATATTATTTAAACAATTGGAGGGGCTAGAGAAGATTGGTAATGAAACTCAAGCCTCAAGGAAGAAAATGAGAGAAGAATGAGCCTGGGAATTTAACTTAGTATTATCAGCTGTAACAGCTGATCTTCATGAAAAAAAAAACTGTCTTGGAAGGAAAGAGACCTTGCAATATAAAATTGTGGGACTGATATCCCACAAATTTACCAAATGGCTAGACAGATATCACAAGAACTTCAGCCCTCTTACTCAGATGTGTCCTGTTACCTTTTCCAGTATGTAAACTGGGCATGGAAAGCCACAGAAGAAACTTGTCCATATTGCATCTGCATCAATTGCTGCATCCAATCTTACCAGATTTGTGTCTGTATGCTTGGTAGTTAGATTATGACATACGATGAAAGTGATTTCAGCTGTGTATTTGCTGTTTCTTATGCAACCTACCTCAGCAGCCCCTACAGCTTTTGAAATTAATACAGTGAAAGACTTCTGCTTTAAAATATATCCGGTTACTTACTGATTTTGCAGTTGCTTCCACCTGATTTATCCTCTGCCACTAGAAGTAATCAAAAGTGGTGTAATCATA
This sequence comes from Egretta garzetta, assembly GCF_000687185.1. NCBI lineage: Eukaryota > Metazoa > Chordata > Aves > Pelecaniformes > Ardeidae > Egretta > Egretta garzetta. Next base: position 5,667,879 of record NW_009260268.1, on the reverse strand, counting down.
ACTTACAATGATAACTTGTGAATTGCCATACACCATTCAAACAGAATCCAAAATCATTAAGTTAATAGAGCAACAGTATGAATTTATGCTATCCTGACATTTCTCTAGTTGCCCAGCTCTTGATCATTGATTAAATTTTTGTTTCACTAGGCTAAAAATAATAATGCAGAGATTTGACTTAGGAAACAAGAAGAAAAGAACAAGATTTATTATAGTTTTGGTCTGAAGGTTCTGTATTGGCCAAGCACTTTTCATACTGCCATTTTCAATGGATTGTTCTGACAGAAAAGGTCACAAAGTTTTATGCTGGAAAATAAAGAATAAAATAGAAAAGGAGAAATATAATTGTTTTGGCTGAAAAGTTCACTAAGGTCTAGACACGTTGGACAGTTGGACACTGATTTTATTTTACTACAGGGTCACACATTGCAGTGACAGCAAAGTCAATTTGGTACTGCAGCTGATTCAATTTTGTGTGTCTTCCATGGGGAGCAAAGTATCTCTTTAAAAAGACAGTATATTTTCAATAATATTTCAAATCATTTATCTGTAACAACTGCTTAGAAGGCTGACATTGAAATCCATTTGCTTATCAAAATGTTTTCTTCTCCACAGTGTGTAAAGCTTCATGCTGGTTATTGTAAACTTGCCATTGATTTTCCAAGCAGTTGCAGAGAGCAGGGGTAAAAGGAAGGTCACATTTTGAAGAAAAATGGATAGCTGAAAGGTCTAATAAGTAAAATAGATGACAGATAGTATCTTTGTAGATTGCAAGATTTTCATTTTCAAGGCATGTTGAACAGTATTCATTTCACTTCATCACAGTCCACAATGATACTAAAAAAAGGTCTTTAATTCAAAGTAAAGGAGAAATACAAGATTTGTCAGTCTTGGAAAGCTGGACATTAGTTTCAACAATTGCAACACAAGACTTTTTTTCCCCTTGAATATAAGTGCTTTCACTGTTATACTGGAAAAATAAAAAATTAAACTATGATGATGCTTATTTCAGAGTACTAAGGAGAATACTTTTTCCTTATATACTTTTATTTTTGTTCCAAATAGATGAAAGAAATATCCACCTATGGAAATTCATCATGACTTGACCTAGGAGATGAGAGCTAGGTAATTATGTTCTCCAAATGTCTTCAGCACATTGAAAAAGTTACTACTCTTGAAATGATCATACAATAGAAGGTTTCGGACTTCAATCAAAGAGGTAAAGCTTCAGTTCTAAAATAAATTACTTATTCCAGAGGAGCTGTTACCTGCAACTTTAAGTGAAATCATCAGTTGTCTTAATACATTTTATCTGTGAACAGTGAGACATTCCCTACCAAAGCTTTATGTCTTTGGTATCTGAATTAGATTTTAGTATGTTTTCTTTGATTAATTTACACAGAAGAATGCTGTTCCTGCAAAAAAACGGGCATTTTGGAACTGCTAATGCATGCAGTTGAAATTACAGTAAATTCATCAAAGACCTTTCACACCTATTTCCTTGGGATTCAGTTATGCCTGATATTATCGAAAAAAAAATTAATAATGTAAAACTGTAAAAGGGCAATATTACCTATTCTTAGATCAATTAAAACATTTTTTTTTTAATTGATAGGAAGAAAAGATGCAAAGTGGTCATACAGGCTTAAGACAACCTTCTGTTTTTCATTAAGGCTGTGTCCTGAAAGAAAGAAATAAAGAAAGGAAAAAAGTGATTTCCTTACATATAAAAAAGGGAATGAAAAGATTGTTCCAAAACATGTCAGCAAGAGTTCTTTTTTCCATAATTCAGGAACTGTAGTTCTAAATAAATAGAGGTATTCCTAATATTTACTGCATGTAATACAGAATTTTCTCATCATTACTGTATTTTTACTGAATTTCAGTGGCTCTTGCAGAAAGAATGATAAACCTAAATGGTATTTTAGGGCATAGTTTTAAAACATAGTAAATAAAAGGGAGGGTCTACATAGGCAATAAATGCATGTAACTAATAATCCTCATTCAACAAAGAAACTAGGATAATTTATTTACTTAATGAAATTTATACTACTTCATATGCATTTTAAAGAGCAATAAAGATGAAAACACACAAAATTATCAATACCAGAGTGAAAGCGACATATATTAAAAAAATATATTTTCTCATATATAAAACAAAGATCATTTCATGAACACAAAAACATGTTTTGATGAGGAAATGTCACTAGAAATAGCTATATGAGTTTACAGTTTGAAGTTAACCTCTAAAAATAAAAAATCCAAAATTAACAAAGCAAATTGCTTACTATGGATAGGCTTCATATCAGATAAGATATCACTGAAAGGTCTAAGAACTTTATTTTCCAAAAGAGTTTGACAGACTTTACGCTGGGCATGCCAAATCTGAAGAGACAATTTGTGAGGCAATTCACTAATCCACCTGAAAAAGAATGGAAAAACCAGGCCTTTCAAACTTCAAAGAAAATACGTGAAAAGTGACCTCAGATTGTTTTGCCAACAGTATATAGATGTGACTAGACACCTCACCAGGGAATACATTTTGTGCCAGAGTTGGAAAAACAAATACTGGTGTTCTTGGGACGGCATGGCCACACAGCCTTCCTGACTGCACACCTACCTCATGGGGCTCTGCAGCCTACTGCATTGATGCCCCTTCCAAGTACAGAAAAAAACATATCCCTCCCTACCAAATGTTTCTACTGAGGGTGTGGGAAAACAAAGACTAATCAGCTTCAAACCATTTTTCCCATCAGCATAACCCCTTTCCCAGCACTTGAGCCATTCACTGCCTGTACTGCTGTTCTTAGCAGAAGGGGTCCAAGAGCAGAAGCAGGTACCAAATGGAAGTGGATGCCAGTAGCAGAGCCATGTTTTTCCTCCATGGTTTTCCTTCCGCCAGAAAGAAGTTTGCCTGGCCTCATCACCCTAAGACTAGTGTCTGGAAAAGCTGTTCTGCCACTTAAGTAACCCAGCACAAGCTGTGCAGGGGCTGCTGTCATGAAACCTGGAGGATTCTTCTTTTCCACTCACACTAAGCCATGATTTCACCACTCTCATCAATGTGACACCCTAGGGAATTGCTTATGCCTGAAGTCAGCTCTGCTATTTGGACACAAATATGTAAGGAATATCTAACATTGCTAATGCACTGTTCTTTACCTTTCGAATCTAGAGGTTGTAACAGATATTTAAAGTGGTTAATTTCTATTAAAAACACAATAAATATACAAGAGAGTGGAGAAAGATTGATAACAGTGGCTTAGTGAGCTGGATTAACGTGGGAGCTCAAATCCAGGTGCCAATCACTTTGACTAACAGTGCAGAGAAGGCCACTCAGCATGAAGTTACTCCATGGCAGCCCATTTTCTTGTGATTTTGCCATAAAGCAAGATTACTTAACTTCCAGTCTGGAACCCAGACCCCCTAGTTTTCCAGACTGGAAACTGGCTGGTTATAGCACTGGGAGTTGACTAGGCTATAAAACTGAAGCCATGATTACTGGCTGGTTTGAATCACTGACTGAGAAAGTCCCTTCCACTCATCTGGTACAAGGGTTTACCTGCATTCTTCTTTTAGGGAGTCTCATTTCTCACATTACCCAAGAGAAGTTACTCCTCTTACCATTTCTACTTCCATAACTTGTACTCAGGATGGTATAATTCTACCAGTTATGTGATTCCCCAAAGCGATAGAACTGTCTTGACGATACCATGTAGCTGTAGAACTTTCCTGTGAGTCTTTATCACCATGACTTTTTTCCATAGCTGCACAGAGCAAATTAATTGGTGATGAAAAATAGCTAAAGTCTGAAGTGAAGTTCTTTGACTAAAACTACCATTTTGGTCATGAAACAAGGTACCGGATAAATCTGCAAACTCAATTACACTGACAATATGGGCTTCCTCATACTCAAGAAGAGCTATACTGTATTCAAGCAGACTACATAAATCATTAAACCCTGCAAAAATTAATACACAAATCTAAAAAGAAAAATTCCGATATGAGGTGGCAGCTTCACCATGCAACTGAACTGAAACCTTTTGAAGGGGTGCTCTTTTTTCCCCTCTTCCTTTATTCATGTAGGATTTTTAATTGTCATCACCAACTAGTGTAAACTTTTGTTTGATTATTTTTATTATTTTAAAAGTAATTCAAATGCTAAAACTATGCATTACAATATTAATGTTGCTAGTGCACCAATATATAGAATTTTACCCACAGCATATTTTAGATGTAATTATTAAGTGTATATACACATACACACACAGAGAATTTTTAAGCTCTCGTTGAAACTCAAAAAGAAATCAGGTTATCCAGTACTAAAGTTTCAAGAACATCCTTATATCACTTTAATCTATTTTTTTAATGCTGTGATGGAGAGATTTCAGAATGCAGTGTAATTTGACAGATTTTATATGTTGCTACACTACCTTTAACAGCCAAACTATTTCATTTCAAGACATACCAAAAAAAACCTTTCTGCAGTTGTCTTAAATTAGTGTTGATTTAGGAGAGTTATTCCCATCCCTCCATTCAATCTTGCTTTTTCAAGATAAGAGCAGTGTATGTAGAAATGGAAAGATGGAACAGATAGAAACAACTCTGTTCAATCAACTTCAAAAATCTGTTTTATATTGACAATAGGAAGGAAATATCTTTTTTTGGTGATTCCATACATACTTATCTAAAGGACTAGGTGGCTTGCTGGATTAATATACCACTTCCTTCTTTCTCATTTGCTTTCTACCGTATCTCTGGAGATTGGAGACCAAAGTTTTTCAACTAAAAAATGGTTTCTAAAGAAAATTAGCTTGATATTGTCGTCTAAGTTTCCCCTGAATATTTTTTGGTATTTCTAGTCACCCACATTGAACACAGTTTTACAAAACTACAATTACAAAACTATATATATATATGTGCATGTATATACAGTCCTTATAAATATATACACACACATATGAATACAGGTATATATATACAGTCCATGTATATATATACACATAGATTTGACGAGCAATTTTAATTACACATGAGGGTTAAAATAAACTATTAAAATTTACTTTTTTACTTCAGCAGCACATCTTGGGGAAATAAATACCACAGCCATTCTACATCTGGACCTAGATTATGCAGTATCTACATCATTAATATCTAGTCTCTTTCAATTTTCATGTATGGTATTCTAATTTTTTTATAGTCTTTATATGCCTCCTACTTGAAATCTTCATGACTAGTACCATGGATTATTTTATTTCTAATTTCCTAATTCAACCTGCAATGAAAACATATAATTCATACACATTTATATATGAAAGTTGAGAAACTGTTCATAATTTTTTAATGTAAGTTAAACAAAGCAAATACAAGATATGTTCACAGAATACTTTTAGTTTTCAAACTGGCATACATATGGAACACAGATCTGAAAAGCCAACTAAAGTTAATGAGAATCTGTATGTTGACTCAAAGACTTTGGCTCAGACTGAACATGACTGAGTCTCTTGCTTATTTCCAGCTGCTTAACTACAGTGGCCAACAGCTAACTTTAGCTAGATACTTTGAATACATTTCTGTTATTATTTTTCCATGTAAGCAATCTTAACTTCTACTACAGGGATACTAGGCAGTCATAAAGTAAAGGGACAGATGGTCACCACAATGAAAAATAGGAAAATTAATAGTCTGTGCAAAGAAGGAAGAGGTTTATCAAACAGCTTTGTGATCTGAATGAAGAAATTATGGTAAGATCTATTTGGTACACTGAACTATGTCATAAAATAAGCAAACAAGCTGATTACAATGAAACGATATAGAACCATCTTCGTGTTTTGCTGCTTTAAAAACTCATGATTAATTTTGCTTGATAAAACTGAATAGTCATTTTGAAGACTGTTCATAAGGTTTCTAATTTTTGCATGCATCTGAAGCACAAATACATAGTAGTTTATTAGATAGTCTAGTGTGTCTATCCATGTGTACACTCTAAGCCTGAACAAAATGGAGTCTAGCTTAACATATTTAAAACCTGGAGTCTAGCTTAATGTATTTAAAGCCCCTTTCATGCTGATACTACCTCACACTTACTGTCTGGCAATTCAATTATGCTTCCTACACTGTACACGTGTGTGCCAGGAAAGAGCACTTCTATTTGTGAACAACAATTATTCCTAAACCTTTCTTCTTCCGTTTGTTTTTATTAAGACCCTTGACGTGTCTGGTGTCTGCAGTAGCTGAAGAGCTCATGTTCATTTCTTCAAGAAGTGGCGGGGGGGGGATTTTAAACAGAAATTCTTCTATGTTGTATAACAGTATTACAATATTGTTGGTGCCATCATGGTTGAGGAAGCTTCAATTGCAAAGAAAGGTGGTATCTTATGAGACTGGTTTTTGTTAAAGAAATGACTGTTTCTAGAACACCCTAAAAGGGACCTGTGTGAAGGCATGGGGGCCACAGGTTGCTTTTCAGCATTTTTTTTTCCTAATTGTACCACTTTTTCTGATCAATTATTGCCTCTCACTGCAATCCTTGCACTTCTGAATTTATGTTGACCAGAAACACGAGCGTCTTTATTCCCCAATGGTAATGCCTCTCTGCATGTCAGGTTAACCAAAGTGGATCAGCCTAATGGTACAAAAACACTGTATACAGGTGGAATGGGAGATGCAACGGTGCCAGTCATTGGAAAAAGGAATTGTTATACACAAGGTGTTCAACAATATCTATACTGCTAATTTTCTGTTAAGTAAGCAAGTCATAACATCTATCTATTCTGGTCACAGAGGAATGGCTGAAAGCATAGACTCAACTTAACCCATGGATTCAAAATTCAGAAGGACTTGCTAGTTCCTTGGTTTCTAAGCCACCTTGCTATTTTGCAGAATAGGCTAGTAAAATATTGCACTTCTGGTCACATAATACAGTCTTAATTTCAATAGAGAAGATTAGAATAATGAATTTTTAGATAGGAACTTATAAACTGGTGCTCATAAATAGAAAAGATTTCACTCTACATAATGTGGTGATTGTCATGTTACAAAGAGAACTGCCTGCATTTAATACTGAACCAAGAAAAACATGTTATTTCAAATACCAAAATAAACCTTCTCTCTCATACTGCTCATTTAAAGCTTCTATCAAAACTTTCTCTTCTAACTAGCTTTCTACTACAAAATTAAAGAAATTAAAGCATGTGCACCTTCACAGTTAGGGAAATTTACTTTGCTAAACTCTGCCAACAGACACAGGTGTGACTGATGAGTCTTTGCCTCCAAGATAGAGAAACTGCAGTAAAGTTATTTAAAAAATGCTACAGCTGGAATATTGAACAAAAGAAAAACTCATTTGATGATCAAAAGTCTGTAAGCATGGTCTCAAGGTGGTGCAGCTTCTATCTCAGTTTTTCTCTTGGACAGAATAACTTTAGCTTTTGAGCCAAACTGAAGTCCATCACTTCTGGAAGTATATTATAGAAAGGAAAGATAGGGATATATTTTTTTAAAAAATCTAATCAATATGATCTAGACCAGAGGTAGTTACTTGCTTTTCTTCTAACCGGAAGAATATTGTTATTACATATCACTGGGATGTAGTGATGCAATTGGTTGGGTGCTCCGATTTTGAATTTCCACCATTTAGGATATACGAGATCATTATAAGTGTAATACCAGCTCCAGGTGTCATGAGATTGTATATAAATGAGAATAGTAACTGCCATTATCAGTATTCCTACCTTAAACCATTGCACTTCTTTTGTTGTAGATTTTTTTCTCTGCAAAATGTACTAAACCCAAGAATATTTCCTTTCTTCATTGCTTACATGATAGTGAATTGTTAAATTTTGTTACTCAGAGGTAAGTCATAACAATTTTGTTTCTCGGAGGTTTTGTATCAGACCAGACTGAATAGATGATCCACTCAGTAGGGTTGTTTTATTAATTTCAGTATATAAGTGAGGTCAAACATATGGACAATGGCCTTTATCAAAGGCATTTTCATGCATATTAATTCCTTGACACTTATGTCACTTGATCCAAGTGGGGCTCAAAGAAGGAAAATTAACTTGGTTGTTTTAGGTTGTTTTTTTTTTCTCCCCCGTGCAAAGAATGGAATAACTATTAATCTTGTCCAGTAAAGAATTTCCATTAAAAGAAAATATCTTCTATTCCAAAGGAGACATATGAATATATGGTAATTTGACATCCATATGGAGTTTGAACTTCATATCTTGGCAGCTACCTGCATGGAATTTCTACTGATGATTTTCTTCTGTTGGAAATACTTCTTTCTTTTAAAATTTGTTTTACTCCTTTTGGAAAGAATTAAATTACTGAAAAAAGAAATTATTTGGAAGCAATGAAACAATTAAAAAAAGAAGAGTTAGAAATACACAAATGGTGAGAATGCAAAACATTTCAAAGGAAAGTTAAAAGGATTGTAACAGTATGATTAAAAGCAGTGAAGAATTAATTTTGATTATAAATTTCAAAGAGAAAGAATATTTCATCAGTGCATCCTTGTTGGTATTGATGCACTGAAAGGTCTTTTGGGAAAAAGAAAACATCTTGCTAAGGTTTTTTGAGTTATGTTTGCAAAGGCCAAATATAAAATAATTTTTCCATATGTCTATTTTAAATATTTTAATCAATACTGAAAATGCAAGTGTAATTTTTTTAATATTCATGTAATCTACTAGTTTGCATTGAAAAGGATTGGCAAAAGATTATTTTTGTTTACTGGAAGACATTTAGTCCTAGACAGTGTAATACTGCATGAGCTATTTTTCATAGTTCCATCTCTGCAAAGTGGGAAATCAAGCTGTTCTTTCTCTTTTTTTTTTTTTTTTTTTTTAACTGTGTGTGTGTGTCTGTGTTTGTTTTCCCCTGTAATTCACAGTGCTTTTCAAGGATGGTCACTTCTTCCATAAATTTATAGTACACAGCCAAGAATACTAAAGCTATCCTGAAAAAGCTGCCAGATCCCTTTTCTTTGAATCTGCTCTGGGCACATCTTAATTGCAGTAATGTGAGGCAGGTCAGGCTCCTATCCCTTCCAGAGAGTATTTTCAATGAAGAATACTGGAATTCAGGGAAAAAAGTGGACACTGCCTGCTTTAAAAGTTCCCCTTTTATAGCCTTTGAGGACTGAGACCTCAGAGTACTGTGCATGGCACTGTCACACCAAAGTTTAAACACAGCTGTCTGAATTTCTCCTGCTGCTGTTGCTAACAGTTATATTGGAGCACAAAATGTGAAGGTGCACAGAGGAGGTTTCAGCTGTTATGATTTAAATACACTGGGCTTTTCACTGATACGAATGTTGAAGCTGTGCATTGGACACACATTAAATTTGCTTGGGTTTTTGCTTTGAATGTTATGCTAATGCTAAGATGAACATTAGTGAGTTATATTTCTTTTTTTTTCTTCCTCTAGCAGGTTCAAGAAGGAACTTTGATACCTGCTGCTGGGTGGCAATGCAGTGGGGTGCAAGCAGTCCCACAGATTTCTGGAATGCAGTGGGGACAATTTTTTGGCACGGACACTGGACAGAACAACTCGGACAGGTACTCTGCTGCCACACATAGGTGTGACAGTCATTGCCAACCCTGACTGGCCTGACCATGAAGCAGTACTATTTAAGGTACTGACAGGAATGAGGAAAAATAATAGCATAATGAAGTCCCTACACTCCACAAGGATGCATTTTGGCTTGTTTGGGGAAATGGTAGGCAGTGCAAAAGAAGTGAGGCAAATGCTGAGGAAAACTATGCCTCCTATCCCTTGGTCTGGCAAGGCCTGCCCTCAGGCATCCCAGCCCCTAGTGGCAGATTCTGGGGAAGTGCTACCCGCAACAGAGGAGAGCTGAGTTAGGTGTTGCTTAAGTAAAGTGGGCATAAATCAATATGAACAGCCAGAAAGCCTTCAAGGATCCTGAAGGAGCTGGGTGATGTTGAGAGGCTGCTCACTAGTATCTTTAAAATGTTATGCAACCAATGAATGGAAAAAAGGCAAATAGTAGCTACACTGATCTTCAAAAAAAAAGAAAAGAGGAGGCTCTAGGCGACTACAAACCATCAGTATCCAGGAAAACTGCAAAACAAATCCTCTTGAAAGTAATTTCTGGACACATACAGAAAGGAAAGGTGATTGGGAACAGCCAGCTTGGTCTTACTAAGGCCAAATGGTTCTTGACTGTCCTCGTTACCTTCTATGATGAAATTAATATTTCCACGGACAAGAGAAGAGCAGTGGATGTTCTTTATCTTGACCTTAGTAAGCCTTTCAGAATGATCTCCCATAGCATCCTCTAGTTAGTGTTTAACCAGACACCAGCTGTAAGTTATGCTCCTCAGCATTCACAGCGGGGCTGATGCTGTGGAACATTTTAATCAATGGCCTGTATGTGAGATGGTCTACTCCCACCCTGCCAGGGAGGTCTCAGAGGGACCTCACCGAGCTGCAGCAATTGACTACAAGGAACTTCAAAAAGTTCAGCAAAGTCAAATGCAAATCTTTCACCTGGGATCAAACAACCCAGTGCAATGGTGCAGGCTGGGGACTGACTAGGTGAGGAGCAGCTCTTCTGAAAGAAACAAGAGGTTGGCTAGGTAGCTTCAAGAGATCCCCTCCAGCCTGACTTATTCTATGTGTCTAGAACTAGTAAGCATGAGATGGCAGCCAACCTCATCTTCTTGTGTGACCAGAGGGAAAAGTGTGATTAAGATACAATGCTTTTGCTTTTTTTCCCCTTTTTTTCTTTTGTTAAAAATCAGAATGATGGTCTGCTCTCTGTACAGTTCTTTTCAATTACTTTTTTTTTGTCTACAGAAAGATGAAGTTAAAAGGACCATTTCAGATAGCAATACAAAAAGCCAAAGGTTTCACTTCCTTTCTGTAGAAAGAAATAGATCCCTAGGACTTGGATTCCCAGTTAGGAATACTTTTTTCCTGGAAGTTAGGATAGAAACAAAAGTCAAATGAGCTTTCTCCTCCCCCTAATGAATTTGCATTTTTCATTCAGCTCCAATAATAATTAAATTTAAAAATGGGGAATTAAACGCTAACAATAGCAAAAAAAAAGAAAAAAAAAACCAAAACCAAAAAAACCAAGATAATAACTAAAGAAAGAATTGGACAAAAGACTTGGGTGAAATGTCAGCAGTTTAATCAATAGAGTTGTTTTACATCAGTGATTGTTTTTTGAGCATGACACAGCTGAACACATAAGGCTTAAGCTTAGTTTAAAGAATGAAACTCCATGGTACAGGTAGCATTACTGCAAGTTAGTTTAAATTCTTAGTGGGAAAAATAAGGTTAATGTAGTGCTGTTTCCATGTATTTGTATTGTATGACTAAAAATTGACTGAAAGTCATCCATTTTCTGGATGCTGGGAAAGCTGGAAGAAAGCTAGGGGTAGTATAATTGATAAATATCTACTGATGAAAAATTATGCTGATAGTGACTTCTTAAAAAAATCCCAAATCCAGTTTTGAAGATGTTAATAACATCAGACACAGAAATGTTGAGAAAACTTCCCCTGTATTTTGCATTATTTCATAAAAGAGGAAAATGCATTTTTTTATTCACATGTAACAGCTAATAATCTATGACCAATAAAATAACATCTAATCTTATGATAAAAAAAAAATATGTTGTTTTACAATGAGCTGTAACATAATTTCCCAAGACAAGGTCTGAAAACCTCTTAGCTTTGCCTTTATAAACTGGACTGTATGATGGAGTAGAAAATACATCCTAAAGGAAGATGTGTGCTGGGTATAAGTCTGGACTGAATGGACAGACGGAACTTTCTCAGCTCTTGCTCTGGCTCAGATGTTTGATGTGCTGCGACTTCAGGAATGCACTGGCATAGTGCCCCCACCACCAAGCTCCTGAACATGCAGAGACCGTATGGGATCTTGACAGAAGCAGCGTGGCATCAATTCAATTTCCTTTTTCTTCTAAACCTTGAAGTATTCATATATACAGAACAACATTTACTCATCCAACTGAAAGTTAATTCTTTTAATATATGGAAAGAAAGTAAAACGATTTGTGGCATATGGGTCTGTATAAAATATGGCTTGATGTGGATTTTGGACATTGGAGAAATTATGAAGAATTACTCAGAATGTTACAGAGTCATAGCTAACTGTGATTGCTTTGGTTAACTTTATAGTTACAAATTAGAAAACAAGAAAACAATTTATACAAGAGTGTGGGAGAATTTCCTTATTAATATACATTTTGGAAACAAACGCCTTAGTTTTAAAACAAGCCTAATAGTGTGTAATTTCTGTTTTGTACTTTTAGAACACTTTGAAGGTTTGACACACCTTATGAATTATCATGTAGGCTTGCAACAGCTGTAATTTTATCAGTTATCCTCTTCATCAAAAGGCTTTTCACTTAAAAAATACTCCTACAACAAAGGAACAGATAGACTGTGATGTACAAAGCAAATATCTTTATGTTTTTCCTTGCTAGTTTTTTAAAACAAATTTTGCCATTCCTTCTGATAAAATAATATAATATAATTGTCTTCTCACAATACAGTCTTCTGATTATCTTATTGCATCTTATGTCTCTAGTTTAAAAATATAAAGGAAAAAAAACCCATAATGTTGGTCCTAATTTCTTTTATTAATTTTAATTGACAGCGCTAAAATAAAACAATTTCAACTTCAGGACAGAGGACATCATGTTTTTTAAACAGACTTTAACTGCTTATGATAGAGGGGATTTCTCAATGACCAGTGTAAGAAAGTGGAATGAGTTCCCATAGGAAGTAAGGATTATCACAGACCTCTGGCTCCAAGGGCAAGGCACTACCTCCGTTATTTTCTCTAACATAACTATTTACCAGATTGCTACAAAATATGAGTAAGTGATTAAATAGTACCAAACAAATGACAAATTTCACTCTTTTGTGGTGCAGAAAATGAATCAAATACATTTGAAATATGCTGTCTGTGTTGCTTACTGCACTTCTGGAAATTGTTCAGCTATTTTAACAATAAGATCAGTATACAAATCTATGTACTATTGATCTTTACTGACCGACTTTTTCAAAGATAATATGAAATGTCTTTGTAAATGATGCAGTTTTAACACTTACACTTGAAATCTACCCAGGGATCTTAATGGAATTTTGTACAACTTATGCTCCTAATCTGTTTGAACTTCAATCATAAACCAGATATTGTATATTATTCCACCCAGAAGAGCTCTTTTTTTGGATGAAGTAGTTAACTACAAGATTTTTTTTTCCAATGAATTATAAAAAAAATGTTTAAAGACTGTCTCAAAATATATTTACAAAGGAGTTTCCTAGCTTCCAGATGTGTAAGCACAGAATGGTAGTTTTGTATCATCTCTAGTGACACAAAACTCCTAATAGCTTTGCAAGGAGCTTTGTAAATTTTAAAATATTGCCATATTTTCTGTGATGATAATGGAAGACTTGTTAACTGGAGCTGAATGTAACCTTAAAAATTGCAACCATAATAGTTCTTTTTTTCCTGCAGTGTACAAGATTGGTACTGTCTATCTGATACGCCTCACACTATCAAACAAGCTTCAATATCTTGATAAAACTATTTAATAAAAGTGTTTCCCACACAAACTTTTTAATTCATAACTGGAGCTGATTTTTAATTCTGAAAAAAATATTCTCTATCAATTTCAGATACAGACGAAGACAACTGCTGAAAAGAACGTGGAGGCAATATACTTTAGGCACAGATAACATCTTTAAAAATATTCAGATAATTTTAAGTGGATTCTGTAGTTTTTAAATTACAAATTCAGAAAGTTCCTGAATGTTATATTATAGGACTATAAACCCATATATAATATTATAAAAATAAAAGCATGAAAAGTCTAAAGAGTTAATCTCACTTTAATGATTTGATTCACTTAAATATAAACACAAAACTTGCTAGAATATGTATGTACAAAATTCCCATTTTTCTTGAATAACTTTTTTCTGAAAAATGGTATCTTGTTTTCTTAGAAAAATTAACCAATTTGTTTTTACAAGGCATAACTCTAGACACTTTTCCTTATGTGTTGAAATATTCTGGGGTTTCTTAGAAGTGCATAAATGGTGACAAAAGGACCAGAAAACACGGTGAACTTTTCATATATGCATACATTTTAGAGTATGCATCTGCCAGTTAATCCAATGACAGTCACCAGCATGAGAGAGGGAGAGGAAAAAAAAAAATAAGACATTTTGGTGGACTGGATAAAATAAGCAATCATTACCTCTTACAGGACAAAAAATTAGTAAGCTAGTTAAATTCACTATGTACTTTCATAACAAGCATTTTTTTCCATTAAAAGACACAAGCATTAATATTTCCATCCATAGACAACGTAAATAAAATCATTTGGGTATGTGACAGCTGTGCCTGCTAGATAAGAGAAGCTTTGTGAAACAGTGGAGAAGTAATTTTCCTGCGACTAATTTATATTCATCACTGCTATAAAAATGGAGCAGGAGGGAGGAAAATCAATCCCAGAATTTGGGGGGAAAAGCTCAATAATTATTTTGTGAACATTGTGAATTGGTACGGTGATACCTTTATTCTGGTTCATTTCCCACACTTTCAAGATACTAATCAACATAGTGAAGAACGTTCAAGTGGCTCTGAAATGTATTGCTTTCTTAGATTTCAAATGTTGTAGGGCAGCTGTACAGTTGCTAAAAGCTGTTCTGTGTCTGCTATCTGATGACATGCAGAGGCCAAAAAGTTTTATGACATATAGCTTGACTGAATTTCACAAAGATCTAATAATCCCTGCCTGTCAAGAGGGGATCATTAGTTCTCTTTAAAAAATAAAAAATATTTCTTTCTAGGGATATAACATGACACACTGTCTCTTACTTCTGAAGCTTGTCCTGGTTTGTACATCAGAAGACGGCTCTGCTAGAAGATACTGCATATTTCAGATATGAAAATATCAAATTGTGGTTTCACTGGAATTTAGGGTTTCACAAAATCTCTTCCCCTTCCCAAATCCTACAGAGAACAGTTACAAAAGATAAAGAAGGATCTTCATTTCAGTAGCAACATAGTGATGACATCTAAAATAAAATTATCTTTTATTAATTTTATTTATTAAAATAAAATTATCTTTTGCTGGATTTCTTATGTCTGAGGAGAAAATATACAATTCGCTTTTAACAGTACAAAATGACTCCACTTAGAATTAAACTTTGCAAATAGGTTGGCTATAAGTTATCATTATCTCCATGTGTATACTCCAGTGATCTTTACAAGAGTGTTTTATATCCTGATAAATTCATGGACACGTTCTGGATTAGGAAAAATGATTGTGTGTTCTAAAAACAGCAGATGGTCAAAAATCCACTATGGAGAAAAGTAAATTCTAGTGCTATCACTGGAAACTAACTTTACTAACCAGTCAACTAATGTGGTCTAAGGCTGCCATTTTACTGTGCAAAGACCAGCTTAAAAATTAAAGAATAAGGCCTGGGTCAAGGAACAGGATGAGTATGCCTCAAATTGTACTTTACTTTCCTGAAAGCGCCAAACAATTTTGATTTTCCTGAAAATCCAAACCAAAACCATTGGTTTCTGACTCCCAGGGAAGTAGTTCTTTGCTCTTTCAACTGCGGAGAGACAAGGGGCTGTCTGAGGCTCTCAATAAAAAAAACAGGAAATTAAAAAAAAAAAAAAAAGAGAAAGCAAAAAATAAGTAGATGGGGCAGAAAATGCTTTTTATGGGGCTTTAAATAACGCTGTGGAAAGATGCTACTCAAATATATTACCCTCTGCATGCCCAAATAGACCTGATCATTTCAGAATAATTTCATTGAGGGCAAAAGCTCTCTTTAAATCGCTGTATGCACTGACATAAATTATTCGCAAAGATTTATAAGCAATATAATTAACAGCTATGGATAACCACATATTTTAAATCACACACCAAGTGATTTGTTATGTGTGTGATATGTTTTGTGATTGCCACATAGTCTATACCATAATCCAGATATTTCCTTCCCTGCACTCTCTTCTCCCCTTTTTTCTACTTCTTTCCCAGTGGCTGGTATTCAGGAGATCTTCCTGTTGCCTGCTCAAGTCCAGCACTCCGTCATGAAGTCCTTGTGCTCAGCTCCCATCCATAATCCTATACTTGGCACTCTTAATTTAATAATGCTCAAATAAACACCTTTATCAGACTAGCATTCTCAGAGTGACAGTCCAGTCTCTCAATTGTGCTTGTGGTGCAGCAAGCCCCTTGGCTTATCTAATCTGCTCCCTATATGCTAGCACATAGTCTGGGAGGGCAGGTTCTGAAGATCGCTGCTCCCCAACCTTACAAATATATGTACATCTATGTGGGTCTGCATACACGTGCGTACGTGCACACACACACCCCAAGAAAGAGGAAACAGAAGATCTGTATTAGCACTTTCTTCTGAGAGAAACAATTCTCCAAAACAACAAATACTGAATTCTTTCCACCCCTCAAGCTTCCACTACTGATAAGTCTAAGAGTAGCCTTGAACAAACAAGGGTTGTGTAATAATTTCCTGGTATTGATGGCAGGCTTTGAATGTGGCATAAGCTGACAGACAAGAGCGTAGAACAAAACAAGATGTGCCACGTAGTTTTGGTCCACCAAACGTCAGTGTTTATTCTTTTTTTCTCTGTTGCTGAGAAATGCTATTTTGAGATGCAAAAGAGAGATCATATGTTTATGGGTGTTTTGTTTCGAAAATCTGACATGCCGTAAGAGTATGTTTGTCAATTCTATCATGGTTTTCTCCCACATGCTGGTGATTGGTGGCTGTAGCTGAAGCAAATTGCCAATCATGGTTTCTAAAATTGATACTCTGAGGACATATGGAGACAGTGGAAAAGTCAATATATCCATTTTGGTGAGCATTTTTCCAACGGTAGGTTTATTAACATTTTCACCAGTGTATTTAAAGGCTGGGTTTGCTTCCCCTCTCCCCCCGCTTCCTCCTACTGAAGGTCATTTACTCCTAAATGTACGTGTAAAGCCGTCTTTTGAAAAAAAAAAAAAGTATCTATCTGCAACCAGGCAGCCTGCAACAAGAGAAGTAAATAAATAAACTTAGTCTCAGATGTCTTTGCCATATAACACAGAGAGTAGAATAATCTTAGACAGAATTGTTTAGATGAGATTAGAGTCATTCCACATTTCCACAAACCTGAAATCATTTTGCAGGCCAGCCCTGCATGGTATGCTTGTGATAAGCCCAATAAGAACGAGGCAGAAAATTGATAGGTCAATAGATGGATTCTGAAACTCTTTTACTGCTATATGGATGCTTCCTATCTTCTCCAGAAGGCAGAGCTTTCAGACATGACATAACAGTACTGACTAATCAGTGTTTCCATATGCTGCAGAATTTCAAGAAAGAAAGTAATGTCGATAGGAAAAGTAATTTGAACTCTGTGTGTATATATATATATATATATATATATGAGTACATATGCGATGGAAAAAAGAAATCTGGAAATTCTGGAAAACATCTACATGTAGCATCTCATCAGACAGAAGTTTGCCACATGAATTGGCAGCAAAATGAACGTCATCATGAGCTAAAGTAAAGAAGCAATACTTTCTCTAAGTTTCTCTTTCAGCTGCATCTGAAACATCTTATTCAGGTCAGGATGCATCAACAACAAGAATAACAGTCAAATTGCTTGGAATTCAGGAGTAGTAAGAATCCAAATAATTAGGCAAGCAAATAAAAAAGTAGCTGAACCTGTTACATGGCAGCCCTGGGGTGATGGACAATATTTAATTGTGCTTTTAACCCCTTGTGTGAAGGTCAATCCTCTTTCAGAAAAGTTCTATTAACAAAAATGTTAAATTTTACCTTCCTAATTATCATCTTGTTATAATAGAAATCTTTCACTGCCTATGTCAAGCTGGGGAATATTATTTCATAAATATTTGAGAAATAACTAGCAGAAGAAACCAAAATCAATAATAAATCTTTCTACAAGTATAAAAGACCCGATAGTCTTTAGACAAACTGATGATCATAGCTCCTTTGAAAAATATACTTGCAAACAAGCAGAAAAGAGGGAAAAAAAAAATCAATTCAAATATCTTTTGGAGAAGATAAATCCACTGTGGATTACTAAATACATACATAACACATATGGTTCAGGCCATGCCTCAGCTGAAAGTTCTGAGGGCTGTGAGGCAAACAATGTGAGGAGAAGAGCGTGGAGTAAGATGTGTGTTTTACCCGTCTTTTACTTCTATCTTACTGATTCCTTTAGAGACACAAGAGCTTGTTTAACTCAAATTAAAACAAGGTGATTCCTGCATATTTTTTTTAAATGCTTTCAGATTCACATAATGTCAAAAGTAATATCATTATTTCAGTTTTATTCATTATTGCAATTTCAGGAACGACGCTGAGAACACTTCAGCAGTGTGTAGGTAAATGTCAGATAAACCCAAGAACACATCGCCTTACATTTAATGCTAACACTACAGTAAAGATATATCAAGGCATACAACGAGAAAAAATTGTTCAGAACAACCGTCTTTGTATTATTCTTGGTCCCATTAAACTTAAATAAATCATACAATCCACTTCAATATGTTTGGTTAATTATTTAGCAATATAAAAAAAGCAGTAGAAAATCATTAAGTTGCCATCAAAGTCTTTTTTTTTTTTCAAATTAAAAGGCTAAACAGGAGACAATGTATAGGTAAAAATTACTGATAGGTAAAAATTCTAAATTCCAGTTTGAGCATCAAGCTAATTCAAATTAAACTAGCAGTTAATGACAGCTAACTTTACAGAAATTAAAGTCTTCTCATGCTGTTGCCACTAATTAAAAGTTGACAAGATAAAACTACATGAAGATATAGTTGGGACTCTTTAAGTGTAATGAACTGGAATCATTGCATTACATAAATAGCTTTTTAAAAAATTTGGTATTATGACTACCTTGTCTGCTCATCAGAGTTTAATTAAATCATATGATATTATGAAGAAATTGGAGAACTAATTGGCTGACATTGAATGTACTATATGCTGGACAGAACAGATTGAGCAGTACGTCCTGTTAAAAATTATAGTGGATGCCAGTCACCATATTATGTGACATTATACCAGAGTTTGGAGAATACTTTGTTAAATGAGGATTGTCAATATATCTATAAATTCATTATAGCTGAAATCAGCATGCAGGCACACTGTTGTCTCAAGTACTTCTTTCCCAAATTACCATCAAAAGCAAATTTTGATTGTCCTTTCTCACAGTTGAGCAATTCAGCCGCAACAGGTATAAAAGGCATCGCTGCCACAGCCATAGATACCACTAGTGAGAGCTGTATGCCTAAGTTAATTAAAAACTGCTGGCCAGAAACAAGAAATTATTGTAGCAGGCTATAGGGCTATAATATGCTAGAGCAATCCTTTTAAAGTATGGTATTAATGTGTGTTTATGTACACTTATGTATTTATGTGCATTACTTGGATTCAGCTCTGCTTACCATGGTACTGTTCTCCTCAATACAAAAGTCTCATGACAACATGTGTATATTGAAACAAAAAAGAAGGGGCCAAATGAGACTTTCTTTTTGCACATAGTGCAAAAGGATGGATAGTAATCTGTATTTATTTTCCCTGAGATTGCACTAAAGAAAAGATAAAACAAACAATGGAAGGAATTTTCTTCTGTTCTTGCAAGTGTGAAGCTTTGCATGCCTGAACACTGATGGCCACATGTGTAAAATTGAGTGGCAGTAAGTAAAATAATAGAGCATTTGACCTTCAGCTCCTACATTTCACTGCCATCTAAGTTTAATTTTTATTAGGAGAGAAGGTGAGCTTTATGGGTAAAATAAGTCTTTGTATCTTACTGGCAAAAAACCTTGCAAAACTCTATTGCAAATGCATGAATTTAGAGAAAAGTGAAATCTGTATATTTTTGTTTCATGTTAAGAGCTCTCTCTAAGCTGTAGCTGAAATCAGATTGCTCATTATCTTGCCACATTAAAAAGCTAAGTAATAATATGTTCTTTTGTGTAGCCATCTGACGAGCTTACTTTGATGACTTTTCCCAATAAACCAGCATAATCTCCATGAAGAAAGAGAAAGTCACATGTAAATCTCATTGTACTCTCAGAAAAGGCATAAGTGTCCCTACCTCCGCCCACTGTGTAGCTGGTAACATTCAGCTCTCATTGAAGTGCAGAATAATCTCTCTGTTGACTTCTGCTGACTTCCTTATGTGCATGAGGCACACAAAACCTGTGGCCTGGCTTATAATTGTATTTCAATTGCTATTCCAATTTTCAGTCTTGCTTTGAAATATTTTTCCTATCTCGGCAGAGATTTGTCTAACTTCCTGTCAGCTACTGAGTCTTGGTTTTGGAGTTACATTAAAAGTATAACCTTTGAAAAATGGATTGAGATTACCTAGTGCTGCAGGTATTTAACAAATGTTCTTTCAGTGCCATAAAGCATTGGGTTTTTTCAAGTTGTCATCCAGAGAGACAGTTATTACTATGAATAATAGATAGACTTTTGAGATAATTTATATTAAAAAGAAAAAAAGATCCTGTATGTGTAAGACATTGTTCTTGCAGAGAAGAACATCAAAGACAAATTAGCTTGATAACATTCTGGACCTGACAATTAGAGCTGTTTGAAAAATATTTGTTACATGATTTACTCAACACATTCTGTAATTTTTTGCCTAGCAAAATGCTTGAAAAAAACAGTATTTTTGTCTCTGGCTAAGTTCTCAAAACACTAAAGTTTCCTCAGTATTAGAGACCCCTCGGCATATTTAAGTGTTTGGAGCAATCAACATAAATGTTATTTGTGCTATAGAGCAAGATTAAAGCTAATTACAGATACTCGTATAGGTAAATAAATTCTTAAGGTTTAGTTAAAGAACGTTTCATCTGACACAAAGAGAGACTGCAATAGGTAATAGGGTGAAAATACGAAGTTTTGAGTTACATCCACACTGCATGCATTAGCTTCCTACTTAAAAAGAAGGGACCGCAACCTCAGTGTCTTTTGACTTTAGTAAGGCTATTACCATTCTTCCCATTTGAGGTCTCACCCTTCAAGATTCTTTCAGTTATATGGCTCTTTTGGACATGGACTTCAGTATTAATCACTTTTGAGATGAAAGTAGATTTGATGGGGAATCTTAAGGATCTTTCCTTTAGGAAAGACTTGACTTTAAGAAATCTGTCTTCCTGGACAAAGGGGATAATGAGAAATAGTTGAAGAGGCTTTTGTGGAAAATGGATGCAAGATCTTCATAAACAAACTACAGAGGAATGCAAAATCATGTGAACTTGTTATACCACTTATGACAAGTTATTACAAGGCATTTAATGACTGAAGAGATAGAATGTGAAAGCATAGGAGACTCCAAATATGCAAAGGAAAGAAAACAAATTACATCTCCTCTGTGGCTGCAAATATCCAGACTTGGCAATAAAGGTAATTGTTGAAGAGATGGAATATAACCTGGAAAGAAGCAAACACAAAATAACATTGAGAAGACATGAAAACCAGAAAATAGTACAGGAAACCGAAGTCTGCAGACAACACAAAATACTTCACAGGAGAGAATTCTGCTTGATATACTCAGAACTGAGAATATCCATGTAATCAATTTTCAATACCTCAGTATGGAAGGTTTCAACAAACCGTCAGTCATTCATAAGAATGACCAAGTAAGGCTCCTTTCTAACATGCCTTTTGACATATTCTGAAGTCAAAACCAGTTTATCTGACTTCAGGCTTACAAGTTACACATTATATAAAGTCAAAGAACTGCAGAAGTCTTTACGGAACTGAGGTCTACCTAAGTGTATGAAAATAAGCTTGAAAGACTATATAACAATCTCCAGAAGACTGCTAGAGGTGTCATCAACAGTTTTCTCAAAATAGTGCTGAGCGGTAAGGAACAAGTAAGCAAACAACTAAAGCAACAACTTTATTTTTTGCAAGCCAAAAATAAATTAATGAAATAAGATAACTTGTGTATATCTTTACACTGTAATTTTGAAATTAGTAGCATATGTAGAATTAGTGGCAGATAATATAAATATGTATTTTTATATAAGTATATATAAGCATATATATACATGTATGCATACTGCTGAGCCTCTTGTATTTAGATTCTATCTGAAGAATCAAAATAAATACAATTACTTGAATCAAATGTTTTTCCCTCTAGGTAATGTCAACAAAACTGTTTCAGTATAATTATACATATGACAAATTTCTACTTCTTAATGGAAAATGACAATAAAATACTATTCTAGAAATAGAAATTCTGTTGTGATTGTACATTTGATATCTCATGAAAGGTGAGAAATGCAGTAAATATATATGTTTTAACCTGACATACTATCTTGGGGGCAACATTATGTCTTTTGGTACACTGCAACCTTCTCAAAGGATCCCCTCCAGAACTCAAGGATTAACAAATAATAAAAGGTATTTGGTTGCTAAGAATCCATTTACTGACACACAAAAGTAATTACTAAAAGCATTGCATAACATGCTCTCATATTTTGGGATTTCATATTAGGTCAGAACAATGAGTTTAGATGGATTTTTTTTTCAGTAGGTACAATGGATAGGTTATACTCACATCACTAGACAGAAGCAAGCGACCTCTTAAGATATTAAAGTGAGATTTTAAAAGAAAATAATTTGAATTAGTTGTTTTTCTGTTTTTTTTTCTTTAAGTTGTGTTATTTCTAGCATTTCTAGTAGCAAAGACTTTGGGTTTTTGTTGCATAGCCTTTTCTTCTTTTTACAAAATTAATGAACTTAGTAAATTTTGGAATAGTCAAAATAATAGTCATCCCATCTCAAAAACATTTTTACATTTTGCAAGCCTGTTTTCATTCCAATGTTGAAAACCAAATTTGTATTTTTGCTGAAGCACAAGTTGCATTAACAAAAAACTAAAGGGAACCCCTCCGTTCAAAGGCCTTCGAGATCCATTAATTTAAATATGATTTCCCATCTTCCTCATTGCATCTCAGAATTTTAACTCTCATGATAAATAGCACTGTAGTTTTGCAAAGTCCTTGTGTGCTGCTGTTAGACATGGTGATTGGAAGACACTGATTAAAGAAATACTGTATAAAAAACCCATGAAGGAAAATGAGATTAAATCTGTAACAAAGCTTTATTACCATCAATAACTCTCCTATCTCCAGTGCACACACCTGGTAAAACTACACAGAACACATTATCATCAGGACAGATAATTAAGATGGAAAAACAGTAGGGTTGTGGCATGAAATGAAAAAAGGCTAAGAAATTCAAATTCACATTTATCACTTCATCATTGCATTAGTATACAAAGCATAGCATGTGCTATTTTTACTTAAATGACTGTTAGATCTGTGCACCTTCTGACTTCTCTGTTGACAAACTGTCCCAAAATGTCAGTACCTGCGGTTAATGTGAATTCTTCAACAGAGCTGTAGGAGTCTGGGTTTGTTTGGCATAACTACTTGCTACAGGAAGTTACATTTAAACATATTATTTACCAGAGAAATAAAAATTTCTGTTTCAAAACCACTCACAACTTCTGCATAATCATACAAGGAAAACTGAAGAGAACACTAAGGATGTAAGAAAGTCGAAACTAGCAACAGAACAGACCTTATAAATACCATAATATCATTTAGATAAATGTGCATTCAAGCATAAAAGGGGTTCTTTTGGAAAAATATATCTATAAATAAAAATACTGATTAGATTAGCAAAAATCCCATCCAAAACCAGAGCTTCAGAATCATTCCTAAATAAAAAGGTATCTTCTTTTGAAAGAATATTGGAAGATTAAGTTTGGTGAAAGCGGGAGGAATTACTAACTTTTGGATTAGACTCCTAACATACTTTCTCCTTTGAATCTGCAGAGAGTTGAGGAAAAAAAGGAAAAGGGAGATGCGGATTGATACTTGTATCTGTATTCCAGCAGTGTAAAAAATTAGGATTCCAAGCTGCAGCATGTTGTTCCATCTGTGGAAACAACGCATATCTCACTGAAATGTCAGAATGGTGTCTGGAACCAGAAGACTTAGACAGAATTTATATATCTTTCTTGAGATTTAACCAAAACAAACTGCCTCATTCAGGGCATGCCTGAACTGGTTAGGTAAAGCCCTCACTGACCACTGAACTCCCTTGTGCTGGCAATACAGACAGCTGCCCAAGCATAATATTTGTGCATGTCCAGAATAGCCTAAACCAAGTGCAAGAGAGATTAGAAAAATAGGCACAGACCTCCCCTGTGAGATCTAATACAGTAGGCATGCTCCAAAGATTTTTAACATGTACTGATCAGAAATGTAGAAAAAATAACTCAAAGTTACTTTCTGGATACAGGATCCAGGATGCCTCACTCCCTACTGAGAACATCCACCTGGATGGATGCTTGTTCAATAAATAAACGTACGTTAGCCGAATGACTCTGATTTGTTTAACCACATTTGTGCAATACTCCTTACATGCTAATAAAATAAGGAACAAGTTCTTCCTTTCTATATAGTAGTTTAGTTGTCAAAACAGCAATTTCCAAGATAATTTTGTATTGCCACAGAAGTTATCATTTTGTGACCATAATAGGATGAAATTTTAAGTGGTCTCTTACTACTTACCCCAATTTTGTTTGCTTGCTTGTTTTGGAACGCATGCATTCATATTTCCCTTTTTAAGACTTTATTTATACATTTAAAGCGTATTTTCATTCCAGTCTCTGATACGTTATAGAACACTAATCGTCTTTTACAGAAGTTAAAAAAAACCCCACAGGTTAGAATATTTTGGAGTAAGAAATCTGAGTTCCTTGTCTTCTTTTTTAGCAGATTCAGGCTCATGTCTTAAAGAACAGTTAACAGCACAGCATCGTATGGGAAGGACAACTCCATAGGCTGCTTATATATTTTACATTGAAGAATCATTTGTTAAAAGAATTCTAAGATCATGATTCAAGACTACTCACTCCCTGCTAAGCAGCTTAAACCCCAACCCTGCATTAACCTAAAAATATGTACAATGATGAGTATAGAGAATTATTTGTCCAATACAGTCTGACCAGATGATTGTGAACCTGCTCCTCTCTGCATAGCATGCTGGCATACTGTTGATCTCAACTGAAGTGACATATGCTTTTCAAAGAATGAGATTTTGCTTGAGGTTTTTGTTTGCTTGTTTCACAGAATACTCCCAGTCACAGTCCTAATAAAGGTCCCATGTAGGTGGACATACCTATTTTCAAACCTCTGTCAGGTTGACTAGGTTTTCAATGAAACATCAGTGTTTACTATTTTCCCTGCACAACTTGTTTCTCATATATTTTTTTCTTTTATTTATTTGTCTAGGCCACTTTTCTCTTAATATACATGGATAGTGTGGTATAAAATCCAACATCTAAATTCCTATTTTGAAGTGTAACATTCATTCTTTTTGGATTCAGCCCGTGAACTAAACAGCAAACAGCAGGATCACATAAATCCATGGTAAAAAATAATGAAAAGGTGGCAGGAGAAGTGAAAGTTAATTTCAGAATAGGTGATAAAGTGATTATTCTTTAATAAATGTGTTCTATTAGTGATAGGCTATCTGACTACTAATATGAAGAAATGGATTAAGTAAACTAACTGATTAGGACTTTTCAACTACATTGTTGAAGTGCTTGTCAAATGCCAAAGATTATACCTCATATAATGCAACTGACATCAAACCATATACTC
>NW_009260268.1:5618781-5642053 GCF_000687185.1 Egretta garzetta | reverse complement strand
TTTTAAATGAATGTTGCTTTCCATTTTGAAGGGAGATGGAAAAAGAGGCATGAATTAAGACAAATTTATATTAATTTCAGCAGGTTGAATCTTAAGGGAAAATGTCTGTCTAACATCATTGCTCCTCACTGTTCAACCAACAGGTTATCATGGATTGTCATCACCAAGTGAATGAAATTTCAGAATAGACTAAAATAAACATATCATTCTTCAGTACTTATCTGAGCAATGCACCTATATCCTGGGGCAAGAAGATACCAGACAATTCTGTTTTCCATAGTGTATCAGCCGCTACAAAACTTCAGAACTGGTCAGGCCCTTGTATTTATTACCCTCCTAAAGACAGCATCAGAATTTCTGAAGTGCTGCAGGAGCCAGCAGTGAACATCAGGGGAGGTTAACACTGCCAGGACTATCATACAAAACCAGCCAGCCAGACTCTGATCTCAGTTTCTTTGGAAGAAATCCAGTAGAAGACAATGGAGTTATGTTGGATGTGTAGTGCTTCAACTGAGATCTGCATCTCTCCTACAGAATTTAAGGGTGTCTGTTTAAATGAAGTTTGGGACCATTCTATAGGACTGACTATAAAGCTGCAAACACAAAACGGTATTTACTACTCCAAGTGTTCATATTTGTTTCAGAATCTGATACATACTTGAAGCTTTGGCACACAACTGCATTTGTTTGATGACAGCCTATATTTTCCAGGGTACTTTAATTAGTCATGGGCATGTATAATCTGTACTTGACCATCTGATGTAATGATTCCATTAAAAAAAAAAAACATTGTTGGAACATTCTTAAATGTTAGTCTGCCAGAACACATTTCTGTCCTGGAAATTTTTCTATAAATAAATTAAAGGGTGAAATGAATTAAAAGTCATATTTTTGTAAAATAAAATAATGAAATGTGCACAGAAATTGAAAATTTGAAAATTATATTCAAATTAATTTTTCAGCCATGCTTATTTTGATAATATCCAGTAGGACTAATTCTATTGATGTACTTTCTGTTCTACATAACCTGTACTCCTTTTAAACAAAGCCATGCATGGGTTGGAGGCAGATCTATTTCTCACATGTATAAAACAGAAAATGTCCGTATTCTTTGCTGAAATGTGTCATTATACAGTTACTGAAACATGATAATGAACATCTTGAGGTTCATGTACTTCTGTCTTTTAAAAGCAAGTTGAAAATTGTCAGCATGGTTTGACAACAATGTTATCTATGCATTTGAAATTAATTAGATAACAGTGAACAAGTTCTAGCGGTTTAAAACAGTGGAATACAAATGGGTAGAATAAGCATATTAATTCCATGTATTATGGCAAGCCTGTTGTCTTCATTCTTGCTCTAGATGAAATTTGAAGTTGCAATTAGCAGTCATCACAGGAGTTTTTGCACTCCAGGACCACAAAATCCTCAGCAATTTGAGATCAAAATAAGACTTGGGCACTGCAATAGTTACAATTAGGATCATGTAGTTCACCATATAAGAAGGGAGCAAAATTATCTTTAGAAAACATTTGGCATAATTTGGCTGGTACTTCTGAGCTAAAAAAGCTACAATAAAACTTAATTTGAACTCAATTGAGAGACAAAACGTGAAAAGAAAACAATGTAGAATGTACTCTGATTTATGTTTGTGGGTTCTTTCAAAACTATGCCAACTTTCATGGATACCCAAGTTTAAGAAAAGCCTATTGCAAATGTGCTCTAAAAGCAAAGGGTCTCAAGAGTGAATAATGTGGTCCATCCAGTCACATGAATGCCTAATGTTTCTGTTTCTAATTTGTTTATATTTTTGTTCTCAACAAAATTTGTTTGAAGCTCTTCTCTGTATAAATGTTTGTATGGATCCCCCTTCCTATGCAGTGGTTGTAGCATGTGACTCTGAATTCTATTTCTGAATTGCCTTTTTGGCTTTATGTATTCTTAGATACAAAGATCCCTTTCTATGTCCATTGTTCTTCTTTGAAGTGGGAAGGAAAGCTTTAACCTATATTCTGGTGTCAGGATATGAGAGAATAAATGTTTCTGATGTTAAAATAAAAGAAATGTTTCTCATTTAGTTTGTTTCCTTCCTTTCCCCCTTCATTGGTTTAGTTTAGTTTTTAGCTTTAAATTTTGTGTGAAAAAAAATACAAATCCAAAATTTTCAGCAAGTCCACTTTCAGAACTTAGCTGTGTTCTAAATATCACATTATAAGATGTAGTCAGTATAGTTCCAGCAACTAGAGATAACATCATCCCCGTTTTTACCTTCCAGTTGAAGCACTGGAGTGAGTTAAACAACTAAAGCATCTGCTTCTAAAAGAGATGCTGCTGGGTTTCTGCTGAATGATAACAAGGTAAAGTGTGGTCTGACAGATCACAGGTCTTAATTAGGAGTATGAAACTTGCATAGCAAGATTAAGTTTGAAATAGAATATTGTTCTTTGTGATGGGAAAAGCCTATTTTCCTCCAAAATCCTAACAAGGCTCCAAAGTTTATTGATTTTTCTTGCCTGGAGACTAGAATCACAAAGGAAATAAATCTTAACTATTAACACAGTTAAACTATCCTTAAGCTCTGCTGCAAACCATCTGCAAAATAAATCTCCCTCTCAATTACATATATATCTAAGAAAAGTCTTAAAATGTCCACTACCCAAGTGTATGTACATTGAACAAACAGATGGAGAACACTGCTAGGCCACAAAATACATCATACACTGTAAAAAGATTATCCCCTGAGAGCTTGCCAACCTAACTTATTTCCTATATACACTTCCCTGTCACTTACTTCCCACCCAACAGTTCAGGGGAAATGCTAGAATTTCTGCATTCATACCCTTCAGAATGGGAAAACTATTACAAACACTGTTGAAACCTTGGCCTTGTTCAGCACTAATGAAGCAGCATATTAGCTTTACACTAACTTAGTTAAAAAGTGCTGTAATTAGGCCCATTTTTAATCACTCCATAAGTAACATTACTAAAATTATTCAGAATGAATAATTGTGGGGGTTTTTTTAGCCTTTTCCTTGACCTATCCATTCCCTTTTTTTTCTTTCATGTAACACAGTTAGGAAACAGGAAACCTACACTGACAATCATTTAATGTGGAAAATTTGTTTCATACCCCTAGTGTCTCCAGTAATAAATTAAATTAAGATATTTTACCCTGGCCTTCTCAGAGTGACGTTTGCCTCCTTAGATTTCACTTAGGTCTTCCATTCCCCCTGCATTGTCCTATGTGATCCCAGCCCTTCACACTCTGTCAATCTTAAATGCCTTTTGGTCAACAGAAACCGGGTTTTTAGTTTGGTCTGCATTCAATTTCTACTTAACTCAAAATCATGTACTGTTTAATCATGTTTCCATATCAGTCATGTAACTGAATTTTAAGTGAGGCAATAATATTTTTCAAACATTTAGGAAGCAATTAGCATATTTCTTTTTTATTAGCTTTTAATAATTGTGCCCAGAATATTCTATCTCAACCCGAATTCCCATTTCATGGAGTTGTAACACTAACAACATAATTTTGCTGCTGTTTATTGATCCAGATTTGAGCTCTTTGGGCCCAGCTGATTTTTCCGTTTGGCTTTAATTGATTAACACATAAATGACATTCCAGCTGAGCACTTGGTGGTCAATAAGATCTTGTATTTTATTTTGTTAGTATTTGAACCATCTGAAATATTAACTTCACATTTGGCAAAGTCAGACAATGAGTCAGTCATGGATCCTGAGTGAAAACCAAGAATACTTTCGGTGACTACCTACCTCATAGGTTTCTATCACTTCTTGTAGAATAAAAAAATCCTGGAATACATGCGAAACAAAGGTGGACTATGAAATGCTATTACCCGTCTGTGATTGCTGTCAAGTAAATTCTATTACCTTGGGAAAAATCAAACATTCACAGATAAAAATGTGAAATTATCTAAACTTTCATCTACTTGCTCTGCTGAGATGTTAAATGAGCAGTCTCTTAAAAGCTTTCATTTCTATTGTTTCATGCTCTGACCAGTAAAAGTTCTATAAGATAATTTAGCGTTTCCTAAAAAGACCTAAAAAGACTTCCTGTCCTGCTGATATGTTTCCACAACTTTGTGTATGTTGCCACACCAGGGGTTTAAATGAGTGATATGCCCTTGTTATTAGTCATTTCATATTTTATTAAACTTTCTGTTGCCCTGTGCTTTAGCTAAAGAGAATTTACAAATACAGTGAAATAATCTAAAACTTTCCGTCTGTTTGACTTTTTCACACTGCACCAGAGCTTCTTGGACAATTGTTATCCTGAAAACTACCCAAGTCAGGCAGACATCTGACAGCGAATATGTTGTATTCTAATTACCACAGAAATGCTTGCAATTTAAATATAAGGAATGGCTTATTATACTAAGCATGTCAAATGTAATGGTGTCTAAAATAAAATCCGTATTCGGAGACGGTTTGTCTGGTACAAATATGATTTTAACTTTCTAACAGTGATGGCTTCCATATGATGCTGGAGATGATCAAAATAAGAGGGATGGGGAAATAATTGGCTGGAACAGACCTTTTCCTTTCTTCTTGATAGAAAATGTTTTAGCAGATGCCTATTCAGAAGGAACTCTTCCAGCACTCTGGAAATGAAGCACATGAAGCTCACTACTTTAACTGCCAGCGATAAACATTATAAGACAAAAAGGTTTTATTTTGACTAGTATTAAGGGACATATCTTTAAATCCCCATTGCAAGTTACTTGCCTTAAAGTTAGGAGTATATCTAGAGAAATAAGTCATAATATTTTAGCTATTATTTGACAGCCCTAATGTGAAAATTCTCTGCACTGTAGGAATTTGGTTTGTTCTTGGGCTGAATCATTTCTAGAGGGGGAAAAACTCAGAAACTGTCCTTTGTGAAATGGAAAGTGTAGTTCTTCGATGGAACACAGGAATCAGATTGAACCTGACCGTTTTCTTGGCATGATGCGACAGCTATTACCATTGAGCCAGGAGAAGATGGTAGCCAGTGGAAAATGGAAAAGAGATTTTTCTCATCAAGTTGTACAGGAGTCTTGACAATATAAAAGCAAAACAATAGTTAATTTGGTTTCTAGGTATCCAGAAAGTAGATGTGCTTCCACTTTTTAAGTGTACTTCTGTAAGAAGTAATGCACAGCTATAATTTGTAGGAAAGTTTATGGTTTAGGGTCACTAGAGTGAGTAATTTAACTTACTGGTGTGTCAAAGATCAAAAAGTATTCTGGGGACAGTTCAAGATTACTTTTTTCAGATCTTGTTACTTCCTGCCATGTCACAGCTGAAATAAATTTTATTTTGTTGTCAAATTGTAACTTACAGTAGAACTGGAAGAACAAACAGTGGTCAGTATTTCAGCTAGAGGTTGCTTTAGAATTAACTATTTTGATTACAAGTAAGAATTCTTAGGAATGTTTTTTGTAAGAACAACAGAATAAGTGCTTCTAATGAAGTGACTCTCTTGTGAGGATTCTCTATTAGATGAATGATCTCAGGTAAGTAATCTATGTTGAATAATGCTGAAAAGAGGTTTATTTCAAACCAGATAACTTTAAATTGTTGAAAGCAAGTACTCATAAAGAATTAAGATTAAAGACGGCTGACATAGCTAGCTTTCCTGACTGTCTTGGCAAAAGAGATCTGATGCTTCCTAGGGTCTTCAACAGACCTCTTCCAGTACAGGCAGAGTTTGTCAAACCCAGATTGTTTCATACAAAGCACTTCAGGTTCAATGAAACTGGCATTTTTCAATGAAACTTTGCTTTGTCACAAAAAGAAAAGGGGGGGGGAGGTAATTTCTATTATTTAAAACATAAATAGTACATAAAGCAAACTGTACTGCTCCATCTTTTTTTCCTGATAGTGAGAGATTAACACTTAAATCATATAAAATACTCTCACTAGTTTTTCAACATGTTGAATTTATTGCAGTCACCATTTTAAAAGCAAAATGCACAACTGGGAGCTAATATGAAAGCCCTCCAAATCTCCACTTCAGGCTTGTGTTTAAGTTTAAACATAATCCCTTAGGGAGCTGTGGTAAAGGAACTAAGCTCAGATTGGAGAATTCAGTTCAAATAATCACAGCCTTAATGGCAAAGCTGATGGTGTCAGAGACTGCAAGACAAGCAGCAGCCAGAGCACACTGTAGGTCTGGCTCACCAGTTCATGTTTCTTTTGAGGACAGCATGAAGTCTGTCTTTTCAGGGCAAGCCATAATAAGCAACCTTTGTTTCTGACAGTCACATGCAATGAGTCAAAAAATTATCCAGCCTGGGCATCTAACTATTCTATGTGCTCCTTGAACACCAATCCATACTTGAGACTTTCACACTGAACATATTTAGTGGGTCAGCCCAGAGGAAGAAGAAGCTAAAGTAAAGTGAATTGCATGTACGGGCAGCACATCCAGACTTGAGCATGACCCTCAGGCTACCTCTGCTTTACAGTATAATGTCAGATAAAGTTTATCTGAACATCTTAGTTGCTTCTTGGTTCCCTGAACTAGTACTTTGGGACTATTAAGAGGTATTTGACTGAAAGATTAACAAGATCAGAACCCAAAAATTTATGTACTGTATTGTTTTGCTTATTCATAGCGCTGTTAGGTTTTCTGAAGCCAGGAGGGCTGACTTGCTCATGGGTCAGGTAGTGGGATGAACTGTGCAGTCTAAATGCAAGGCTGGGTGTGTATCTATCATGCCTTAAAAGGTGAAAAGTAAGAAGTGTTGTTAAAGAAATTATTGTTACTATAATTGATCAGAGGATTGACAGTTACTTCCACTTATGGGATGGTAAACCTGGACTAGGAAAGGTACGTTTTTCTCTTAAACATCCTTTCTCTTATACTCTAGGAAATGAGGAATTTTAAGTGGAATGGTGAGCCTGTGAAAGCAAGATACACTCAGACAGAAACAAACTTCAGGTTTTACAAAAAAGTTCTGGGATTCCTACTGTGTGCTTTAAATATTCAGCACCTTAGCTGTTCAGCTGCCAAGCAACAGCAACAACAATAGCTACTCTGATGTAAATGAACTGAGTAGTTGCATTAAATATTAAAATCAATAATCTACTTAGATTATGAACTTGGGACAGGTGCAGATGTTGTTAGTGGTGTTCTCTAGCAAATCTGTTTTCTTGACATTCCGCTCCAAGTTCTATTCCTGATGCCTAAAGGAATAATCAGCAGTAACTACACAATACCTTGTATGATTATTGAAATCATTGCTATATGCTAGGAATTTTTTTCTCCTCGTTCTTGGAAATGATTTGTCATCTTTTGCCTCTACTTGCATACAACTTTACCTTGAACATCAACCATGTCCTATGAATGACATCTTTCGAAACGTAACAAACAGTTGACTTTCCAAGTGTAAACCTTGACTTTCTCTGAACTGGAACTTAACCAAATTATGATTTTGGTGTTAATGACTTTGTGAAAACAAGTCAAAACCTCTTCCCATAACACTTCGTCCTGCCTGTGCATACAAGGAAAAGCAGCTACCTCATCTATTACATAACGTTCAGAAACGTCAAAATAAACATGAAGTGGCATGAGTGACTAAAGCAGTAACATTCAGTGCAGAGCAGCTCATTTTTTGCAGAGCAGATGATATAATTCTGGATGCTTGATGTTCTACTTGACTGACTTTGAAAACTGAACAGTGTTAAGAAAACTTAATGGTCTTATGATATATTTTTGTGGATGATACACCTAAAATTAGTATAAGTCAAAAATGGGGAATCAAGTCGGGGGATGGAGGAAAAACTGGAGGAAAAGAATAGAAGAAAATAATTGATTAATATCTCTAAATACAGAGATGTCACAGGAAGTCCTTCACCCAGGAGGCTGAAAAAGTATTCAGAAGTGTCACTTTTCTTTTCAAAAAAGAGTCTAAGCTGTGCTCAAATACATGTTAAAGGATTAGAAACCCATGTTGTGTTCAGCTGAACATAAATGTGCATGTAATATGGAGTAAGCTTCATAGATTTTTAAAGGTTGACTATGTAACTAATGACATATTCCCAACATGCTGTATAGGTATGTAACTAATTCCATGCCAACTCTGCAACTGTGTTTTGTTACTACTTCATATGTAATGTTTTCTGTCTAATGCCATGGGAACTCTATCATTCACTCCATCATAGACTGACCTATCTTATCATTATTATTGTGCTCTTTGGCCATGATTGAAAACTTACCAAGACTAATAAAATATATGTATTTATGTGTGGGGTGTGTTATCTAGACAAATGGGAAAAAAAGCATAAAATTCATTTCATTGTCATTTTGACAGTTAATATATATGACTAAAAGCAAAACAAAAAAAAGAAAAAAGAAATAAACAAAACCCTAACTCACTAATAACTATAAGTTTTATTTAACAACCCTACAGTTCTTAAGAAATTAATACATGTATCATGATTAATTTTCTTCCTAGTAGCTGGTGTAGGGTTGTGGTTTGGATTTAGTACTAGAAGAATGTTGTTAACACACTGATGTATTAATTGTTGCTGGGTAGTGCTTAGACTGGCCAAGGACCTCTCAGCTCTCAGCTCTGCCAGGTGCACAAGAAGCTGGGAGGGGACACAGCCAGGACAGTTGACCCGAACTGACCAAAGGGCTATTCCATACCGTATGACGTCCTGCTCAGCATATAAGCTGGGGGAAGAAGAAGGAAGGGGGGGCATTCAGAGTGATGGCATTTGTCTTCCCAAGTAACCGTTACGTGTGATGGAGCCCTGCTTCCCTAGCGATGGCTGAACACCTGCCGGCCCGTGGGAAAGAGGGAATGAATTCCTTGCTTTGCTTTGCTCACGTGCACAGTTTTTGCATTCCTTAATTAACTGTCTTTATGTGAATCCATAAGTTTTCTCAGTTTTACTCTTCTGATTCTCTCCCCCCTCCCATTGTGTGGGGAGTGAGCAAGCAGCTGTGTGGTGCTTAGTTGCCAGCCAGGGTTAAACCACGACAATGTGCTCCAGAGTTTGGAAGACATTCAGACTTCCAGAGCATCCTAAAGAAGAAATAAATATGCAAAGGTACATTAGTTCATTGTTATTTCCTTATTATAGCATGCTACAACTAAAACAAAAGTGCCAATGAGAAGGTAATGGTCTTAAAACATATCTCACCAGAAGACTGAGCTATATCTCAAAATAAGACAGAGATAAAGTCGCTAATTGTATCCAGGAAAGATGTTTGAGAGTTCTTTAAATGGTTTCTTCATCAAATAGATACATCAAATGCTGTAAATTACTACATTTGTATCAATAGAACACCTTGAAA
Organism: Egretta garzetta; assembly: GCF_000687185.1. Taxonomy (NCBI): domain Eukaryota; kingdom Metazoa; phylum Chordata; class Aves; order Pelecaniformes; family Ardeidae; genus Egretta; species Egretta garzetta. The sequence goes on along the minus strand of NW_009260268.1, from coordinate 5,632,740 downwards.
CTAGATGATGTAATAATATGTACCATACTACAATAGCTGAATTCCTAGAACAGGAAGGATGACACTTCAGAAACTAAATTACAAATTTAACTCATGCAGTTCTGACGACTGGCACCTGGCATTGGGCTGAGGTATATAGCTTTATATCTTCTAGCGGGGCTCCACTGGAGCTGTTAACTCCATTAATATTCTGTGTGTTTGAATAAAATAAAAATTTTAAAAAACCCAAACCAAAACAAAAAATTCCACAGCTTCCAAAACCGGGTTATTTGCAGTGAACTCAGAATTCAATAACATCATATCTGAAGAAAGTTCTAATCAAGGGATAGCAAAATTTCTCCATCCTGTAAGCTGCAAATAAGCATGTTTTTGGGAGAAAAGCCCACTGAAGACATATCTTCTAAAGCTGATGTGAGGCAGAACCCTCAGACTGGTTCAGTGATAGTAATGTCAATGGGGCGTTGCAAATTTAGCAGTAAACAGAGATAAGTTCATCATGCCACTGGGAACGTCTATGAGTTTTGAGTAGGGACAGGCATTCTTCCCATATTGACTATGTCATTGTTGCACAGTGTTTGAGGCTTATACAGTCAACTGAAGCTCCCATAGCTGGATTACCTGGTGAGAGCAACAGACACTCATTTCTTCTTTCGTTCCACAGCTTGAGATTTAGACTAATTAGCAACCTCCAAATTGGAGCAGTCTTAATACTTATTCTGGGTGGTGGTCTTTTTGTTTAGCTTGGGAGGACAATGACCAATCCCTGTTCATATATTTGTTTTTTATTCTTTTTATCTTTAAACTTTAATCTTACATTTTACCTTCTTCTGATCTTGGCAATTAAATGGATTAAAGAAAAATTATATTAAAACCATATGATTTTTGCCAGAATTTGAAATTTTTACATTTCATGAAGCTTTAAAAGTTTGAAAGTGTTTCATTGCTTAAAATAAGTGGATGCATACAAATATTAGTTAACAACATCCTCTATATTTGTACTTCAAATAAAATTACAGATAATGAAGAAAAGTGCTGAAATATTTTTGCTTGAATTTTCAGAAAAAAAAATCCAAATAGAAACCAAAAATTAAATTAAGTACAAGGAATTGGAGTACAAGGCTAGGACCAGGAATATAATCTAGAGAAAGGAAAAAAGCAATTTAGATGATCTGAAAATTGAGTAAACGTGCTTTGTTGAATTTCCCTTTAAAGACACTGTTCAAAGCAATTTCAAAAGCATTAGTGATTATCTTTGAGAACTCAGTGACAGGTGAAATCCTAATAGACCAGAAAAAGAGCAAATGCTCTACTTATTTTAAAAAAAAAAATGAATCTGAGGAATTATAGACTAGTCAGCATGACTTTGAAACTAAAATATTCTTTAAAAAAAGAAAAAGGAAGATCTAATTAGATAGGAAATGAGGTGATACATAGATCATATGAATTCATAAAAAATCATGGAATCTATTTCATTTCCATCTTTTAGAGAATCAAGAAAATAATAAGGAATAAAGGAAAGGGAAAAAGACATCAACACTTTATCTTCACATCTGTCAGATATTAGATGTTGCCTCATATGGCATTCCTAAAAATAAAAAAAATAATAAAAAAAAAAAGAAAACACCCAAAACTCAGCAAATGAGGCCTGAACAGACTACATCTCTGTGAAAAAAAAAAAAAAAAAACAAGGAAAAAAATACTGCTTTCTAATCAGAGCTAAATACTTTCTCAGTAGTAGGACTCTCTTATTTCTCAGTAGTGACTTCAAAGATAAAGTGGTGAGCTTCCTTATAAAGTTTTTAGGCTACAGCAAGCAAGAAGGTTGCAGTAACTCAAGAGAACAGGATCAAAATACCAGATGTTCTCAATAAATTTGAGAGCTGGTCTGGAATCAGCATGGTAAATTTCAATATGTGTAGGGGCAAAATATTACTCTATGTGATCAAATTAAGAAAGCCAAATAATTGCTAACCAGCTAATGTGCTACAGATTATAATTACTAAAAAATTACATCATAGAATTTAATAATCTCTGAAAATGTATTTATTTCTATTATTAATCGTTTCCACTCTCTTTCTTCCTATACAGTCTCCTGTTTTCATTATGGAACAAACTCTCTGAAGAAGGAGCAGTACATCTGTGGACTTTGTTTCATATAAATGTGGTCTTATTTTTTTCAGAGAAAATTCAGTTAAAATGATCGCATTATTTAGTGGCAGCATGTAAGAGCTTGCTAAAACTGCAAGAGCACTGAAAGATCACAGAGTAACACATGTTGCTAAGAAATTTCATCAATCTTTTTTGAAGAGTTCAGTAACAAAGAACAGAAACTAGTTTAAGCATGAAGAACATAAATAATACTAAAATTATTTCCCTCACTTTCTTGCATACTTTGCTTATTATAGGTATTGCAAACATTCAGCAAAATGCCTATTACATTTGCTTTAATTCCAAAGAAGTGCAGCCTCATGTATGAAAACTAGTAAATGCAACAGATTTCAATACAGTTTGAATATTAACTGGTCACACAGTTTTTCTTCTTCTCAGGTGAGACAATATTCAAATTGTTGCAGTGAGCATAGCAAGCAGAGAGCATAAACATATTTTATTTTTGTATTTTCAAAATATTGATTACCAGTACAGAGAAGGGACAAGGAAAACTGAAGGAAGATGCCTGTAAGTTTCATAAAAAAGGAACAAAAACTTTATGGAAAGGAAGATCTGAGAGTTATGTTAGAAATCCCATGACAATTAAAGGAAAACAGTCAATTTTTGTGTTATTTCATGAGACTTTTCAGTCTCTCCTGCTGGTAAACAACCCTTCAATTCTTCTGTCATTCCCCACCAGCTTTACAGGTGGAGTGGAAAGGGAAGAAGACATTTTTTCCAAGCTGCAACTCATAAAGTTAGTTACAAATTCATATTTAAGACAACTTTGCTCTCAAAGTGGGAAAAATTGGATATTTTTGTCATTGTGAATTCCTACAGTTGAGGATGATAGCACAAAAATAGAGGTGAGTCAAACTTTGTGGGTGCATGGTTGACTGTACAGGTCTATGTACATAACTCATACGAAGCAACTCACAGTGCTACTCTGATCATGAATCATTTTGTAGTTGCTGTTACAGATTTTGAATGACAGCTTCTACTCAAAAAGGTCTTTGTCTTCCTTTATCTTGGTCCTTCAGAGAGATCTATTTGTGAACAAGACTTCAGGTAGAAGTGACTAGCGAATTGTGCTGAGGTAAGTATACCTCTCTGGCACATTTGAAGTGCAAATGTAAGAAAACTTGACTTTTGCACAGTCCATTTCCTTGCCCAGGATGTGAGGCATCATACATAATCTTCTGATGTTGTGAAAACCACAGACATTTTCATTTTATCAAATGGTGAGCTGAAAGATGGTAAAAGGAATATGTATCCCCTCTGCCAACTTGTACTGTTCTGTAGATAATTAATCTGTGTGATGTGATGCAGAAAGGTAATTTTTCCCTTGAAAGAAAAATGCAAAAATTTGGAATTTTCTAAGTATTTTTAAATTTTCATAAATGAATAGCTGCTGAGAATTCATGCTTTTTGCTCACGCTAAAGTTTGCCTGAAAAGGAACCAATTTTTAAACACACAAACATATTCTGCCCATATACCTTCAATCTTTCTGTACCACTATTCTGCACAAATAAACTGCTATTTGTTCAGTTCTCCTGTGCAGAATATTATAATTTCATAAAAGTGAAATATAATGTTCCTCAATTAACCTTCCCAAAGGAAGCAAGAATGTGATAAACTATTATCTTTTGGACAAGTAAACACAACTTGAACAATGGAATTCAAACATGTTTAAAGATTTTTTTCTCCAATTACTTTAATACTGTGATAATTGTAAAGTTGCAGGAGGATTGTGCGAGGCAATTAGTCTCATTTTCAATTTCTTTTCTTTTGAACACGTTTTCCATGACAATGGTAAGCTTATGCTTCAAAGGTACACTTCTTTACGGTCTGAACAGGCCATCTAACTCATCTGTATCTGCTCATCAACTGACCATACTGTTAATCTTGAACACTGGTTATTAGAGTCCTAGAAAGCTTCTTGTTACAGTCTTAAGGCATTAGGACTAAAAAAACCAACACCTTAAATCACTGCAAGACTATTTTTACTATTGTTCTCAGAAGTTTATAATCTCATTCTTAGCTACAGAAACCCATTATTGAGAAGGTGGGAGACAATGTCACTAACACAGCCTTGATACTAATTATTCTGCTGTCTTTTCATCAGATATTGACACAGAAACACATCGTAACTCCTATTCTGTGCAGAATAATACAAGACAAATAAAATCAATGTTACCTACCAAGCAAAGATAAGAAATGTCACAAACATAGCCTTTCACAAATCATTATATATTCAGCTCAAGGGATTCTCAGTAAGCTGTAAAACCTGAAACAAATGTTATAATTTTGAAAAGATTAATACAGAGGCCATTACTGGAGTGGGGAAAAACAATGACTGCCAGGAAGTTTTGTAAAAGCACATCCTACTCTCCTTAAAGGGCAAACTGAAAAGCTTGTTTACAATCCAAGCTAATTAATAAACTACTTAACATTGCAAAGCAGTGGTACAATCTATGTGTAAACAACCAAAATAAACACAAAATAAAGTAGGTCATTCACTCAATAAGTCAGGGATGGTCTGTAATATGAACAACCACAATAGGCAAATTTTAAACAGAAACTGAGCATTGAAAAGTCCAGCTTTCAGGTTATCTGTCACATTAACAAGCTTGTGTAGGCTCCAGATAAAATACATGGGGACTGTTACTGTCTGTCTAATCTAAAGAGTAGGAAATGGTAGGAAAGAAGCTTAGGCTGGACTGGTCAGAGGCAATCATGTTCAACTGAGAATTACAAAATATCCAATATATATAAAAATGTGCCTGAGCCTGAATCCAAGGGGTTAAAACTCTAAGACACTGGTGATGAAAAACTTGGCTTGAAGTAAATAAATAAACTTCTAGTGAGGAATGAACCCTAGATCAGTTGTTCTAATTTATATCAATTAATTAACTGTTAATTAACTATTAGGCTATAAAGCGTTATTTTACATACCAGTGGTGTGACAGTAACCTAGGAAGAGAGATTTTGAATGACTCTATTGCAACTCAAATTCCAGCTAAATTCTTACGTACCTGAGCAAATCTAGGTGATAATGATAATTTAAGAGAATGGACATTAGAGATGAAAGGTTCTGAAAGATGGCAGTAGCCTGTGAACTGCCGGGTCATTTTTCAGAGGAAAGTTTTGTTACAGAGGAGAGTTTTCACCCTCTTTCCCCCTCCCTCCTTGCTGGCAGGAGCAGTAACAGAAGAGACTCAAACTTTAAATCACAGAATCACAGAATCACAGAATCGTAAGGGTTGGAAGGGACCTCAGGAGATCATCTAGTCCAACCCCCCTGCTAAAGCAGGCTCACCTAGAGCATGCTACACAGGACTTCATCCAGGCGGGCTTTGAATATCTCCAGAGAAGGAGACCCCACAACCTCCCTGGGCAGCCTGTTCCAGTGCTCTGCCACCCTCAGAGTGAAGAAGTTCTTCCTCATATTCAACTGAAACCTCTCGTGTTTCAGTTTGCATCCATTGCCCCTAGTCCTGTCGTTGGACACCACTGCAAACAGACTGCTTCCGTCCTCTTGACTTCCGCCCTTAAGATATTTGTATGCGTTGATGAGATCCCCTCTCAGTCTTCTCTTCTTCAGGCTGAACAAGCCCAACTCTCTCAGCCTTTCCTCGTAGGGGAGATGCTCCAGTCCCTTTATCATTCTGGTAGCTCTCCTCTGGACTCTTTCTAGGAGTTCCTCGTCTTTCTTGAACTGGGGAGCCCAGAACTGGACACAGTACTCCAGGTGGGGTCTCATCAGGGCAGAGTAGAGGGGGAGGAGAACCTCCCTCGACCTGCTGGCCACACTCCTCTTAATGCACCCCAGGATACCATTGGCCTTCTTGGCAACAAGGGCACATTGCTGGCTCAATGAAGGGGTCTTGCTTCCACAGGTCTGCTTGTTCCTGAAACATCCATGTTTCTTGCAGTAAAAGCGGTAGCAAAGAAGAGAACAAACTGACATATTTTTCTGACACTTGAAATATATTTGATTTGTACGCAAGTTTTATGCAGTCTCAGTCCCTAGCCCTGTATGTTTTTATGAAAAAGGCAAAATATTGCAAATACCATCATTTTATATGACTCATAACTCCATGTTCACCATACTAACAGCATATCTGTGAATCATATGCATGTGAACGAAATGTCCAGGCAATGACAGAAGGATGGACCTTGGAGCCTCCAGATCGGACACATTGTAATAGCTACGAGCAGTTAAGTTCTATGTCTCCTACAACTCCAGTATAATTAATTTCTGAGTAGAAATAGATTTCTGTATAGAGTGGTGACTCAGTATCCCTCTTTTTTAGTATTTTTTTTATGATCAAACAGTGCTTGATGAGAAGAATTAATACTAATAAAAATACATATTAATTTGAATTTCAAATGGCTGAAGATAATCTTGAGAGACAATGTCCTGGTGAGTGAAGGTATTTGATGGCTCTCTTCTAGGAGAATAACCACACACAGTAAAATGGCAAATGGAGGTACTGTGGTGGTAAATATGCTTGCAACTTACTCCTTGCTGCTGCCTCTGCTACTGCTGGGAAAGAGGGACTGGTTTTGTGGAGGGGCTGACAGGAGAGAAAAAAGGGCAGTACAGGAGGGAAATGCATAGGGGAAAAGGATTCCTACGTAACCAGTCACGTGTCTGACATTATATGTAGTTTTTCTCTGATGGAGTAAACTGAAGCTTTGTCATAGACCTCAATGCCAACAGCATCCGTCTTCAAAATGCAGTAAATTCACTCGGAAGTGTCATCGAGAAAGGTCAGGAACATGCTGATGTTGTAGGAAAGCCTGGATTATTTGCTTCTGTGCTTGAAGAGATGTAAATAGAAACAGCTACAGCAAAGATATTCTATAATTAGGTTTCATGCTGGTTTTGGAAGTTGCTTGTTATAGATCTTTTAATAGTAGATAAAGCCACAGTTTGAAACTGTTCGTTTGGATTTTCTGCTAGTTTAATGAAAAAATTATTATTTTTCAAGTTCTGTGGGTTTTTTCATGTTGTCATTTTTGTGCCAGACAACTAGAATGCCTCTTTTGACTGAATCTTTGTAATGCTGAGACTGTTTGTACAGGGTTTTGTTTACAACACAAACATCTTTATACTGTCTGACTTGAGAGTTTCTATCCAGACTGTGGGGCAATTCTAAAAGTTAGGAATCTGTCCCTATCACCTTTTAACAGTGGATAGGGAACTTCAGACTAACAAAGGCAAGTGGATAACCAGAAGTCTTGGATTTTCCCCTCAAACTAGCTTGGACTGGTAGTTTAACAAACCATTGAACTAGCAATTTAGCAAGCTATTCAAGCCAGGTATCAAAAAGACTAAGGATTTTTGCTTACTAAAAACTATTGGAGTAACTAAATGGAGTTACTGCCTGAAATATAAAGCCATGTCTTCAGGCCTAATCAAAGAGAACATGTACAGGTTATCGGTTGTCTCCGATTCTGAATACACAGGATGCTGGTTTGCAGCCTGTGCATCTACTGACCAGCAAGAATCTTGAGCCTGAGAGGAATACACACATAGCATGCAAGAGAAGGGCATTTCAGATTTCCAGGCAGAAATATGTTGTCTGCTTTTTGTTCCTGTGATGTTCAAGGACTTTGAGAACAATTCTAAAATCCAAAGTGATTGCATCGTATCTCATTCTGGAAGGACTGAGGTGTTGGAATAGGAGGGATGCACACTTTTGAAATACACTCATTTCAGTCAAAAGTAGAAAAGGTTCCAATAGACTGTTAGAGACTGCAGTGACATAGAAATTGTGCTAGATTGCACTTAGATTGACCAAATTCACTTAATTCATTTTCTCATTTCTATGTAACAATGTGGGAAGATCAAATTTAATCCAAAGAGAAGATTAGGAAAAAGGCAAAATGAATGCCAGATCAGGTACCTCTTCACTCACAATGACATAAAATGTTCAATTTTTTTTTTTCTTTCCTCTCCTTCCTGCTTACTTGCAGGGAGTACATGCAGTGAAACCACATTCCTCGACCTTTTCCCTTTCCACCCCTCACACACACCTTCTGCAGCCTCATCTGAGGGGAGAAGTTGTCACAGGCAGGAACAAAGAAAGGGGGAGATGCTTCATCAGGTAAAATTGGATGTAGATATTACCAGGCCAATTCCTTCAGTTTCTGCCAGTTGGGGTTGGCTCCGACACCACCCTCCACCTGCTTTCCTTAATTTGGTCAAATAATGTAATAAATATAATTCAAAATCACATCCATGGTTTGGTTTTGATTTTTTTATCATAAATTATGTCATTCCCTGACTGGTTCATGTTCCTGTATTGCAGCCTTGCTTCCCTTCTTTCTCACAACTTTTCCATTCATTTCAGTCATTTCCTATAACATGCAGAGATACTTTGCAATTTAAACCATGGAAAAATATATATGTTGATTACCCATAATTTATTCAGTCCCTTATATAGTTTTCCTTCCCACACTTAATTTGCCTCATACTTTATTTGAAAATTTTTTGGGATGGTCTTGACTTTGTACAGTATCTACTGAGTGGCATTCACCGACTGTTCAGGTACCTGGCACCCTATTCCTTTCAAAAGCAGAGGAAATTATTTGAGTGTATACTTTCTTGGAGTGCTGAAGACCTGAGAGAAGGTTTTTTCATCTGAAAAACTTAATAAATGCCTGTTAAAAAAATGCCTGTTTGGTCTCTGTAGGACACAGATTCTTGGTAGCTGTCAGAAGCAGGATAATATAGCTTGGAAATAAGGAGTTTTACGCCTCCAATCATTATGACAATAAGAATTATATATCTTCTGCCTTACAAAGTGTTAGTCTGACATATATTGATGTTTCAAGCTTAATGTCTTGTATTGTTCAAAGCCAAATCTCCACCAACACTCTGAGGGAACCAGATCCATAGATTGTAGTATGTAGGGAATGCTTAAAACTTTTCTGAAAGTCCTTTTCCTAACAAATGTAATTTATTATGTTAGAGGCATAGATCTGGCTGATTCACAGACAACCTTCCAGTTGTATTATGTATTTCTTACCCCTGTCATATTGAAATCTATTTTGAAGTGAAAGCCGTTTATTCATCTTAAATGTTGCTGAGGCTGTCATAAGCATGGGTCAGTTGACAAGTGCTATATTTTAGCTGAAAGTTAGCAAAAGCTCGTGACTCAGAGGCAGCTCAGGTTGCGGTTTTAATCCAGCTTTCCCTTTTTCAGTTATTTGATTATAAATTTGTTACTGCATTAAATGCACCAGCACTGAAGTACACAAGTAATTCTCTGCACTGATACGCTGCTCGCTGTCTATTCAACTACATTAGGGATTCATTTAGGATGACAGTCCAGGTTCAGGTAAAACAAATTTGTTTTCACTCATCATGTGGTTGAGCTAGCTACTCTTTTGTTACCCTTGAGACTTTTAAAAGGCCATCTAACTTCAAAAAATCTAATTCAACTTTGCACATACCTGGTAAACATCCTGAGTTAGAGCCAGGGTCTCTATGGGCCATGAATGCTAGTTTCAGAAGAATTTACAGACCCTTTATTTACTAACATGGCTTACAGGAGAAGGGACCACTGAAGGACTCACGAGACAATTCCCGGACTCCTGCAGTTTATAACCTGATATTAAGATAAAAAGGATATTGATTTCACTTCCTGCTAATATACTGGAGTACAGGCAAAAGAAGTTCAGTAATGACTATGTACCAAGCCAGCCATCCCTGCTAAGGGAGCAGCAAACCTCCAGCACAGAAACATAAACAGATAACTTCTCCATAATGTGAGACGCATGATATATATAACCCTCCAGAAATGATGTCATGGCAGATAGTTCATCTGTTCCTTATATGTAACTATATATACTTTAGTCAGTAAAGTGGACAGATGTCTCTAACTTCAGTCCAGGCAGTAATATTGTGCCACCTAAATTGCTGAGCTGTAACTAATTCTCTTCTAGCTGGTGTTTTAATGCAAATACACTTGAACAATTTCAAAGGGAAATCAAGAATATAAATTTTAAAAATGTGTATTTTGGAATCCATGGGAAATATTTCAAGCTAGTGTTTGAAATACCTCTAATGGCTATATTTTTATTACAAAGTCAAAATACTGAAGCATATGATTTATTTGAGCATACTTTAATGAGTTGTACATGAAAATGTTCTGTGAGACAAGCAGTGTACACAAGATCTCCAAGAGAAGCTCATCTGTTAATGCCAAGACACCACACAAGAATGTGTGAGAAATAAAACTTCAGTGTCTGGGGAACTTCATTCTGTAAAATCCACCAAACATGAATCTTTGTTTAGACCTCTAGGCAATATTTGTTTTAAAAGACATACTGTGCTGTAGTCTTTGATATAATTGGGGAAAAAAAAAAAAGTTGCATTTGTTGTCAGAAGTGCATACCTTTGGTTCTAAAGTGCTCTTCAAGAAATTTCACTTTTCAAGGATATTCTGCTGTTATTTGAGTTACATATATGCCAGACTCATTAAAAAAAAGGAGAATTAAAATTAACCCTCGACTTTATGGAAAAATAGGATATGGCTTTGTGATTCTATTTTAGTCTTTTTTTAGAAGAGGCAACATAAGTAAGCATTCAGCATGAATTTTACTGTATGATATGGATAATGTCTTTCTTCTTTTTTCTATTTTAAAGTTTTTTTTAACAAATCTAATGCTCAGTACTGGAAACACTGTGCCATTCTCTTTCCTTCCTGTATTTTTTGTGTACACAGAGTTTGTGTCTGTGTCTGCATACACACATCTGCATGTGCATATAGGTGGCTATGTATATCCATTATATAAAATGTAGAACAGTTTGTTTCTTCACCACTGCAGAGCCAGTGTAGGTACACTCACTCAGAGGTGATAGCCTACCTCTGTGGGTCTGCAAGAAAATTGTGTTACTTATCTTTATAAATCTTCAGCAAAATAGTCATTATGAATAACCCCCTTTACGATCTCCAGGTCACTCTTACATTAGCACAATACAAGAGACCACCCTTGGGTTACTATTGTGTGTACACCAATGAAATTAGAAGTATAATAGATTTATCCTCTGATCTGCTTGGGTTTATCTCACACTGAAGTAGCTGAATCCTCAGTAGAAAAACTGTACCTTGAAGAAGATCTTGAAAGATCATTTAGTTCTGCCCTCTCAGACATCTAGTGACTGGGGAGGGGGGCAGGGAATGAAGTACTGCCAGCAGCAGAGGAAGATCAAAAGTAGTGACCACTTAGGCCAATTGGATGTACTGAAGTCAATGACACTGGATGGGGTGCACCTGTGATTGCTAATTCTACCAAGTCACAATGGTTGGGGAGGTTCCTGATTGCTCGGGGAAAAAAACCCAAATGTCATGTCTATCATGAAGAACACAAGGGAGGAACCAGGGAACTACAAGCCAATCAAACCTTAAACATCAGAAAAAGCAAGCTTTCTTGAGTGCATGCAGGATGACAGGAGAAGGACCTTAATGGCTTTACCAAGAGAAAAAAAAGAGTCCTTTGCTTTTCTAAGGATCAAAGGTAATTAAATATAAGAAAGGAGGACATGTTCCATAATGTGGGAGTTTCTACAATAGAGAAGCTTTTGGTGAGTCCAATGACCAACACACTGAGAATGTGAAGACTGATAAAGAGAAATGTTCAATACACTTCTCTGCTTGATGCCCTTGGAAAAACAAAGCACACAGCTGGGCACATTCAGCCTCCCTTTTAAGAGGCAGTTTGCCTAGACAGTGATTTGTGTGACGTGTAGCACACCTCATTTTTGACAGTAATGCTGCTGTCATGTCATTGTTACTGGTGAAAACATAGGCAATATTTTAAATCCCAGATAAATCTAGTCTTTGCGTTGTCAGTCTCACTTAAGGAAGTCTCAGATGGGCAGCAGCATAGCAGGCTTAGATGTCCGAGGACACGGCCAAGTTTCAATAACTTAAATCCTTGCCACATTCCAGTGTTGGTGTCACAGTCTATGAAACAAAGCAGGAATCCTAATGCAATTCAACATCCTAGTTCATTCAACAGCAGATGATCACTTCCTATTTGTTTTGTCTCATTAGGAAAGAAAGGGAAGAGAAAAAAAAACCCACAACTGGCATTAGCTGCATTGACTGAGCTTTTCAGTTCTTGTTCTTCACAGAAGGAACTCTGTGGATCTTGGTTAACTTAAGTGCGGAGGATGATTGATTGCAGTTTAAGAGGGATATGGTTGTCTGAAGGGGGCATATCTAATTGCGTGTCCCCACCTCCCTGCTGCTGATGTTGCCTTCCTTTTTCTATGAACGTTTAAACTTAAATGTTGCAGAAAGGCTCCTCTCATCACGTCATTAGTGAAGTCAGACCAAGTATGTGCTCTTATGACTCCCAGTCCTGTGCTTTAAACAAGCATAGATCTATAATATCTCTTTATAATCCAATTTATAAACTTTTTAATAGCTCTGAAAATGCCTAGCCCTAAGAATAATTTTTTAAAAGGCAAATTGTATAATGACAGGGTAGGCATATATATTTTGTCCCTTGTTTAAATTTCACAAAACACATACATTAAAGCAAGTTCTGGCAGGCACCCTAAGGCTTTGAAGAATCTGAATTGTTTCGGTGTGCTTCTTTTTATAAGGAACACTTATTTCCCAAATGACTGGAGAACATGGTATAGAAAAAAAAAAAGTGAAGTATTTTACTTGGTAAGTTTAAAATATCCCCCAATCAGCTATTTGTTATTTCAAATATTTTCCAGAAGGAAAAAGGATAAGGCTAGAACTTACTGCTTCAACTACTAGAATTTAAAATAAATTATGGTGTGAGGAGACCCTGCTATGATTCAAACTATTGAAGACATCTGAGTAGGTATCTTCTGTTCTTTCTTTAAGGCTGGATTTTAATTGAACTAAGCCTGTGGTTGTCTTTACATAAAGTATATACGATTACATATAAATGTCTTTTAGCACTTCATTATGTACATGGATTTAATTTTCTATTTGTGTCCAATTTTAGCCACTTCACAAATAGTCTTTCAGACTGTAAGACCCTGGGGACAGTGTGTGCTTTGTATTTGGAGAAAACTATGGAATATTGATTAGCAAATTCCAGTATTTTGCTCTGTATCATCCCTGTTCCTTGTGTAGGATTTCAATGGCAAGCAATTAAAGTACCTTGTACTGAATGAAGCCAATACTGTCGTTGTTGTTGTTATTATTATTATTATTATCATTTAAGCATTAGCCATAATCATAATCAAAAAATGTTAATCCTATGCATGCTTTTGAATATTTGTATGATAGAAAATAAGTACATCAGCTATTCAGATAGAAAATGTATTTTTACTCAATGATAATTAAAAAGAAACGTATATGGCAAGTTCTTTTTTTTAATCCATGCCTACATTAGCTATTTCTTTTGCATATGTTTTTGATATCAGTGGAACTGAACCATATAAAGCTATTTCATAGAATCATAGAATCATAGAATCATAGAATCATAGAATGTTCTGGGTTGGAAGGGACTCCTAGAGGTCATCTAGTCCAACCCCCCTGCAGGAGCAGGGACACCGCTAACTAGATCAGGCTGCTCAGAGCCCCGTCCAACCTGGTCTTGAATGTTTCCAGGGATGGGGCCTCCACCACCTCTCTGGGCAACCTGTTCCAGTGTTTCTCCACCCTCATTGTAAAGAACTTCTTCCTTATATCTAGTCTAAACCTACCCTGATTTAGTTTAAAACCATTCCCCCTTGTCCTGTCACAGCTGGCCCTACTAAAAAGATTTTCCCCGTCTTTCCTATAGGCCCCCTTTAGGTACTG